>NC_045441.1:92043797-92145018 GCF_002776525.5 Piliocolobus tephrosceles
TCTTTCTTTCTTTCTTTCTTTCTTTCTTTCTTTCTTTCTTTCTTTCTTTCTTTCTTTCTTTCTTCTTTCTTTCTTTCTTTCATTTTTTATTTTTATTTATTTATTTATTTTTTGAGACAGGGTCTCACTCTGTTACCCAGGCTGGAGTTCGGCGTCATAATCATGGCTCACTGCAGCCTTGACTTCCTAGGCTAAAGCAATCCTCCCATTTCAATCTCCAGAATAGCTGGGACTAAAGGCACAGGCCACTGTTCCTGGCTAATTTTTGTATTTTTTGTAGAGAAAGTGTCCAACTATGTTGCCCAAGTTGGTCTGGACTCCTGGGCTCAGGCTATCCTCCCACCTTGGGCTCCCAAAGTGCTAGGATTACAGGTGTGAGGCATCCTGCCCAGCCACTTTGTTCTCTCTTTCTTTTTTCTTTACATATTCTTCCTTTACTCTTTCCGTAGGAATGGTTACATTTTAACATTTTATAATATCTATGGGAAGCCACTTCAGCTAGTCTGAGCTGTTCACAGAGTTCTCCTATTGCCATGACCGAATTGTTTACTATGGCTCCCCGCTGCCCTTAGACCAAATGGCTGATTTCATGAGAGTAGGGATGGTGGTTTATTCACCCCTATACAGCAGCTAACCTAATTCCTGGCACATTGCAAACACCTCAAAATATTAATAAATACAATTCAATAATTAATCAGATGTCTTCACCAAATTTTCTAGCCTCCTAGCTAAACTTCCAAATATGGAAAACAAAGGAAATAACAGCACAACTCCATTTAGAACAGAACAAAGGGAAGGGAGGAGATGAAGATGATGTAAGATGTGATACCTTCTATTTTGCACCAAATTTAAGATTATTTTTATTTTACCTCACAATTTGCCATAAGAAAGCTAGAAGTTTTTGTTTATCCTTTCTACATATTTCAGCTTGGAAATGATATTTTTAGCTATATATTTATTTTAACAAAATCACACCACAGCAAAATGACTTGGGCACCCTGTAAAATTTATAATGAAGGGATCTTATGTGTCAATCAATGGTGTACAGACATGTTGCTCAGAATACTGCTCCCTTATTTTTCTACATAATGATCACATTTGGGAGAACTGGCCTTTTTCCAGGTCCAATGTGCTTTGCTGTTGGGATCTTACATCCCACTTGATGAGGTCTTCTTGGCAACGTTACCCTACAGCAAAACCATGACATAGAGTAAGGGCTCCTTGACTTTTGTCCTCCATTTCTGCTCCTTGCTGTCAGCCCCCCAAGCCCTTATGCTATCCCAGAGGGCATTGCTCTTGGGTGGTTACTCCCTCTTCTGCCATTCCTGATAGACTATATTCCCAGTCTGCTTCCCATGTAAGTGCACATGTGTGCACACACACACACGCATACACACATACACACACACAGTGGCACCCCTTCCAGCGTGATATTCTGAGGTTAATCTTAAAGTCTAACTCTTCACCAGAGTTAATTTATACTTAAAAAAAACCAAAGCATCTATGCAGATGGTTAAAAATCAAGTAATTTAGAGGAACTTAGAATGAAAATCATCAGTTGCCTGCTTGAATTCCAGTTTCTCATTTTAGAAGCAGACGGAAATTTTATGGCTTTTGGCTGCTTATACTCTTATTTCTTTATCTTTTAAAAAATCATTTCTACACATAATTTACTTCATGCTTTTACCTCTAAGAATTTATCTTACACTTCTCACCTCTCTCTTTCCTCCTCCAATATATTTCTATCATATCCTTACTTCCCTTATAATTCAAATTACATTCATCATAGAAGTGGAAGGCTCAAATATTCTACAGCTATTATCATTATTATACAGCCATGAAAACTCACATTTGTGAAGACAAGTTAATAACATGGTAAAATATTGACCACTTAAAATACCACTTAAAAATGCATATTTATTAATATGATGTGATTCAAATTCTATAAAATATATATATTTTACACAATAAAATTATAGAAAAGGAATACATAATAGAGTTGTAAAGTTCAATTCAGTAGAAAAAGATTATAGATAATTTTAACTTTCCTGTTTGTATTTTTCTACATATTTCTAAAACAAATACATGTCACTTATAATTTTAAAAATTAAGGGAGAAAATAACCCTTTGATAAGTACAAGGAATTAATACATATAGTGAATTTTAACCCCATGGTAAGGCTAATTTTAGGCCATGTTCCTCCCATTATATAAACTTTGGAGCGCTTATCTCACCCAAATCCTTCTTTTCCACTCAAAATATGCAAACTGATGACAGGCTGGAGATCCAAATCACTATAAAAATTCAGGACATCATCCGAACTTTTAAAAATGAAAATCCAACAGTTTTAATTAAGTGCATAATACATATGTATGAGTGCATTGTCTTTTGTAATAGAAGACACAGCTGTTGGGTATGGGTTTTAAATTTACAATTTACAATTTTGTAATCCTATGCTAATGATCTAAAGAAAAAAGGAAATGGCAGACAACAACATTCTGCGTTAACATTAAATGTTCTCAATGCCAGAGGAGTCCTCACTATGTCAGTATTAATTAAAAGCATTTTCTTTTACAGTAGCATATTTTCTTATGGCTGTGTCTCCCATCTCTAAAAGCATACCAAATTTCTTTTAATGAAGAATTCTTTGTGTATTGCTGAATTTAAGAAATTGTATCTTATTCCCAATATTCAAGATTATATAATCTAATGAACGCAGCTGGAAATATTTTGCATAAAGTAAGAAGAGAGTAGGAATGGCTGAGTTATGTTTCTCTCCAGTCCCCAAGAAATTACAGCTGACCCGTCCACACCCTGTTCTGCCCACAAGAGCTTCCTCCCTCCATCTGGGCATTGACAACTGAAACAGGATTTTTCAGATCTGATTCCATCAGCCCACATCCTTCCATTTAACTGCTGGCAGTCTATCCAACTGCTTTTGGGTCAGTCTGGTTGTTTCCTGCCCAGAGAAAGCAGACAAATGGTAAAACTTTTTGCATGTGTCTCCTTGAGACCCAAATTGACTAGCCACGTGGACCTGCCTAGGAGTTGGCATCTTTTCCTTAGAATGAGGAATTTGTGACTTGCTCCTTATTTGGCCTGCTAGCATGGTCTCTTTGTCTTTCTGCTCCCCTTGCTTTTTAGCCAGAGAAGACAGGAGGAACTGCTTATCTCTCTTTTGTTTCACTACCCTATCAGCTTTAGGTGCCTGTGAAAGCTAGAGACTGTCTTCCTCCCAGTCCCTAATTAGAGGTCCCCATTCTCAGGGTTTCTTCTATTTCTCTGCCCTGATTCCTCCACCAAAGTCAGGAGTACCATCAACCAATCTGCAATTACAGTAGATATTAGCATCTCTACTGCCTGGGATATTGGCCCCACGTTTTTAGCTTTATGGCCTTGATCAAGGCACTTAACATTTCTGTGCCTCAGTCTCCCTACCTGTAAAACAAATAATACTAGTACCTACATCATTGTTATAGTAAGAATGAAATGAGATCATGTATATATATATATGATTATATATATACACACACACCCACACGTACATATATATATGCTAAAACAATGCTTTGTACACAGTAAGTTCTATATAAATGTAGCTATTGTTAGTATTATAGAAGATACATAAGAGTTTCATACACACACACACACACACACACACACATATACTTTCAAAATCCCTGTCCAAATCAGACAGGGCATGGGAAGGGCATGGGAAGGCTATTTAGCAGGAAAGGCAGTCCTAGCAAGAGAGAACTACTCCCTAGCTAACTGTTCCCAAGGCACAGCAGATCATAGTGACAAGCAACTTGTTAATGAAAGCAATGATAAGATGCATTTTCTGGGTCATTCTGAGTCAAAGGAAATTAAGACCAAAGACTCTCAGGCTGGCTTAGTGCTAGAAATATTTGACTGGAGAATCAAACCAGCAGCCAAGGCTGCAGCCTCTACCTCCGGGACTTAAGCAATCCTCCTACCGCAAGCCATCACACCCAGTTAACTTTTAAATTTTTGTAGAGACGGGGTCTGGCTTTGTTGCCCAGGAAGGTCTCGAACTCTTGGGCTGAAGCAATCCTGCCACCTCAGCCACCCAAAGTGTTGGGATTATAGGCGTGAGCCAACACACTCAACCAGGACTCGTCTCCATGTATGAGGATTCCCAGGAGAAATGAGACCCAGACAAAATTTTGGGACTAATTCAGAACAAAAACTGTTAAGCAATTTGTGTTAAGCAATTCATTTGGCAAAAAGCATTTAAGACTTCAGGTCAGTTCATAAGCAAGGATCTGACTCAAACAAGTCTCATTTGAAAAGGAATAGGTAGATTACGTGTTTTAGGTGAAGACTTGATGACTCATTAGACTTCACGCATCCCTCTGACTCAAATCTGAATCAGTATACTAGCAGGTGGTGATACAGCTACTGGAAATGGTTAGGATCTTGGCTGTATTCCAATAACAGTACTATAATTTCATGCCAACAGCAAACCTTTCTCCAAATTACACCCACACTATAATCAGCTGCAGAGGCCTTTTGTGACTATTTATAAAGGGCACCCTTTAATTCACCCTTATAATTTAGCTGGTAGTATTTGCTGGAAAAGTTTTAACAGACATGCAGAGCAAAGCCACTTCTATTAAGTGCACTGTCTCTGTTCTCAGTGTGGAGTACACCACACAGCCATGAAATGGTGACCAATACAACTGTCACCAAATTCTGATATGAAAGTCTAATATTCCTCCCTTCTCAGCAATAGCAAACATTTTGGAGGTGCCACAAAAAAAGTCTGGATTGCGTTGGTCTGTGCCTGCCCAAAACCAAAAAGCGTAATGAAATTTGTAACCTTAAGTCATGTTGAGAGAATCCCCATTAACCAGTCTATCTTCTTATCAAAGAGGCACAAGGAGTCCATCAAAGTTTTTCTAGAGCAACTACCGCTCACTATTGACCTGGAGATCTTGTTAAAATGCAGATTTTGAATCAGTTCGTTTGGGATAGGACGTGAGATTGCTTTCTAACAAGCTCCTAGGTCACCCCAGTGCAGATCACACTTTGAGTAGCAACAGAATTGGTGGGAAGGATGGGAATATTTGGGGAGCACTGTGGGTCTAATGGACACATATGTCAAAATTGTGACATTGAATCTTTTCAGTGGTTATGAAATCCTACTGGAAATTGAGATCTATTGAAATCAGTAAAGCTGATCCTTATACTGTCAGTCTTTATGGTCTCATTATTTTTACCATCATCACGATCACCACAGAAGTAGAGAAATAATATCCATAAATAGATTCAAAAAATAGGCCCATGAATAAGAAGAGAGTTTGCAATTGCACAGATGACATAAATGTGCATATTTTTGCAGTTCATCACTATATTAGTAACCAAAACTACTCTTCATTCAGATTTAAAATAAAGGAAATCAGCTGTTGGTCTTTCAGAAAGCCAATCTTTTATTCCCCAATGTTCTCATTAATAAAGTGAAAGAACTTAATTAGATGATCTATAACTTTCTAAGTGTAAAATACTGTGATTCAATAAATTTTATTTTTTAAATGTCAATAGTTTTTGAGGAACAAGTGGCTTTTGATTACATGGATGAATATTATAGCAGGGAAGTCTGAGATTTGAGTGTCCCTTTCACCCAAGTAGTGTACATTATACCCAATATGTACCTTTTTATCCCACACCCGTCTTCCACCCTCCACCTTCTGAGTCTCCATAGTCCATTATGCCACTCTGTAATCCTTTATGTGCCCATAGCTTAGCTCCCACTTGTAAGTGAGAACGTATGATATTTGGTTTTCCATTCCTGAGTTTCTTCACTTGGAATAATGGCCTCCAGCTCCATCCAAGTTTTTACATAAGACATTATTTCATTTTTTTAATGAGTAGCTTTCTATGGTATGTGTATAACACATTTTCTTTATCTGCTCCTTGGTCAATGGGAACTTAGGTGGGTTCCATATCTTTGCAATTGTGTTGCAATAAACATTCATGTGTAAGTGTCTTTTTGATGTAATGACTTCTTTTCCTTTGAGTAGATGCCCAGTAGTGGGAAATCTGATTTTTTAAATTCATGTGTGACATCTGTCACATCTGAACGTGAATAACACGTTATACCACATACAACAAAGTACCTTTTCACATGCTCCAAAACTGAGATGAGTAATGATAAAAATAATTTCTTATCACTCTTTCTAGTATATTATTCCAATCATAGTAACCAGGTTATGAAGTGAACAACCTCAAATATTTGAAGAGGAAAAAATGCTTGGTCTGAAAAGGGATTACTTGTATACTAATAGGCTTATTGGTTTGTTTGGTGATATTACTTAAAATTTTTTGTAGAAGTTCAATTTTCAAAATATATTTATTGCATATCGAAAATATTATATAGCTGAAATGAGCTTTCACATTTTTTATCATACTTTATGTTCTAGGGTACATGTGCACAACATACAGGTTTGTTACATATGTATGCATGTGCCATGTTGTTGTGCTGCACCCATTAACTCGTCATTTACATTAGGTAAATCTCCTAATGCTGTCCCTCCCCCCTCCCCCCTCGCCACAACAGGTCCCAGTGTGTAACTTTCACTTTTGAAAGAATTCAACACGATTTTCATGAAAGCTTCACTGTTTCAGCAGAAGTTATTCAAGATATGTATAGTAAAACACCAATGAAATGACTATAGTTCCCCAAAACTCATACCAACTACAAGTACTTTTTCAGACAACTTGTCTATAATTTTTTTTTCAAATAATTTTCATTGACTTGCGAAGGACCCCTCTGGCTTGTGGGAAGCTATTTGAAAAACAGAAGATAAATCAATTATCATGAAAGATTCTACATAGTCAACTTTCAATTATTTAAATACTATCTAATGTATAGTTTCAAGGATTCTACTGTCATTCTTTCTGCCTAACTACCTATTTATTTGCAAACTAGGAAAAGACAAGAAGAAAAGGTGGACACTTTGTCTAAATATAGCCATTCTTTTATTTTTATAATGTATGAGAGCATGTTAGGATATTAAACACAACAATTAAGTATTACTATATTTACTTGCACAAATTTTGCTTATTTTGATTTTTTCCTACTAATATTTTCACCTCGGCAAAAGATAATGTTTATAACAATAATGATGATAATGGAGAAAGATTATAAAAATGAGCATTGTAAGACATTTTAATCCTCTAAAATGTCATTGTTTTATAGAAGAAAAAAATAAACTTCCAAGTGGTTTAGTAACTTGCCTATGATCACACAGCTAATAAGTGACAAACCTGATACAATCTCTGGTTTTTCTGACTCCTAAGCCCATAGATTTTAATGTTTCATGTGCATTCCTCAAATTTCTGCCCAAAAATATTTGAAAGGCTTCTTACAACATAGAATAAAAAGTGAAAAGCGCTATTTAATAGAAACTAAGTGATACAGAATGCTTAAAACTTTGGTCTATTCTGTGAAAGAAAATTTAAAAATACAACAAAATACCCCCTTTCCTATTTAGTAATTTGTTTATTCTTTATTTTTTAAAGAGAAAATATTTACTTTAGAACAGAAAGACAAAGGAAGACTGTGAAATTAAATAGATTTTCTTTTTATAAAAATTGCCTGATATTTCCCAACATATTTACAAGGTAATCTTTCCAAGAGGTTAATTTCAGGTGCATGTGAAAATACAAAGTGAAGAAAGTGTTTCCGCGTCTGCCCACCATGCCCTCCCTCCCTCTCTCCCACACACAGTGTTGCATTGTAGGACCTGGAAAGAGGCTCAGCACATCCTAGGGCCCCAAGAATTATATATTGTTGATGACTGAAATGCCCATGGTGTGTACACACCCAAATAAGCCTACCCTCATCTTCAATTACAAGGAAAACTTTTGGGTCACCAAGTGTAATGTATTCGTGTCAAGCATTTCATCATCAATGCAATTCAACAATGTCCACCTCACCATCTCTTTAATGTCAATAACATGCCTTCGGTTCAAACTTTTTCCTTCCTTTTTTTTTTATTTTTATTTTTTTGTTATACTTTAAGTTCTAGGGTACATGTGCATAACGTGCAGGTTTGTTACATATGTATACCTGTGCCATGTTGGTGTGCTGCTTCTCAAAAGAAAAGGAAGGAAGGGAACACTCCTTCCTTTTCTTTTGAGAAATTCCAGTTGTTGTATCTGCCTTTATTCTTCACTGTAAATGAGCTTCATTGTATTTATTGACACTCAAAGGGACAGCAAGGTAGCATCTTAACTATGCAAGATCCTATTACACTTGCTAAAGTTTTTGCAGCATCTGATATTCCTTTCGCTCTAAGAACTTTATTCCGATCCTTTCTTAGACCACAACATATTCTACATGTGATTTGGTTAATGAAGCTATATTGTCAACATCCTAAGCAATGTCTACATTGGCCCCTGGATATTGTTACTCTGTTCTCTCAACACTTAAGCCACAGCTGACTTCTGCAGTGTCTTATTGTAATCATACAGACATATAATCCTAAATAATTAAATGAAAATTTTACATAAAGACTAACTCCCATGATATTCCCCAAGGACAGAAACATAAAAATATATACAGTTAAAATAAGCTCAGAAAGGATATATACACTGAATTTGCATAATACAATTCCATTACATGTACGTTTTTCACAAATTGTACTCGTTTGAAATTTTTCACCAAAGGCAGTGACCATTAATCATTAGCAGTGTGCAGAAACACCTGCTTAGTTCATATTTTAACAGTTTACCTTAGGACTTGGTTTCTAGAAACACAGCGGATTTCAGTAGAGGGAACTATTGGGTGTTTTTTACATTCAAATGGCTCTAACTTTTGATACTTTTTAACTTTTACTTTTAATTGACAAATAATTGTATATATTTATGGAATACAATATTGGAATACTTTATGGGATACTGTTATGGATACAGTGTTTCAATGCAGGTATATATTGTGGAATGATCAATTCAGGTTAATTATCATAATCATCACCTCATATGTTTATCATTTATGTGTGGTAGGAACATTTAAAATCCTCTCTGTTAGCTGTTTTAGTACATTTTTACCATCTCAGAATCTTCTTTCTAGTTTTGATGGAGAAATTTTTCAGCAAATTTCACATCTTTCTCTCTCTGTTACACACACACACACACATGAGCTATAGTGAGATACCATTCCAAAAATTGATATTAACTGGGAGAGCATCACCAGTGAAATCATCACCAGATAAATCTACCTAAGAGTCAATAGTTTTGGTTTTTACCTGCCGTAATATTCTCATGGAAAACCAATGACTGATACAGTATTTTGGGCATAGAATTATACAACTGAAAGGACATGATATTGAGAAAATGAGTTTAATGTATCCCTCAAGGATGACAAAAAACGTATTCATCTAGTTGAATTGAAATAAGAAATAAAACAATTTGTGAAAATACAGATAATCCCATGACTATTATCTCCATGTAGGCTGTAACCTACAATTTATATGGAATTATATATTTATATACAAACTAGCCCCATTGATGTGAATACCTCAATATATTGTAATGAATTGTGCAGCCTAGATAAGTCAATGATTCAATTAGGTTAGGGGTGTATCCACACCACCTTTACTGTATATTGAGCCAGGAGAATTAAATGTACTGTTTTCATTTTCTAACTATAACCATTATTTTTTTATTTCCAAATGCTCAAAAAGAATCTACTGAGGGAGCTGAGCTGCCATTGAAAATTATGACAACATCTGTCTCTCAGATTCACTTCTCACTTTGATATTATATTTGGAAATTTTTCCTTTAGGATTTCCAGAACCTTGTCAAATACTCTGCTCTTAAATTTGCCATTTCTACGAAGCAGTTCTCAGTGGCGTTTTGAAGTGTTGTGTTTTCTCACCACTGTGTTCCTTAAAGAGAGCTGTAATTGACATTTTGAAAGCAAAATGAAACACATACATTAGTTCTATTTTAAAATTCAACAAAGCAGATCTTTCTTTTCTTCATATAACTAATTGAGTTAGATTTTAAATGCATACATCATTTGTGCACCTGCAATAATTTTTTGTTGTACATGAAAACTCCACTCATCTCAAGATGATGTATAAGGGTCAATTATGACAATGTTGACTTGTAACTTTTTATTTCTAACCAATAGCGTTCAAAAGCTAAGAGTACAGTTTAAATGCAATAAGCACCATTCCCTGATTTTTGGCTAAATATGGTTTGAGATAATGAATCTCCCAGATTTTCTTATCAGGAAGTGCTAGATTACAGTATAAGAAGTTTGACACTCTGGAAAGAATATTTGTCATTGTTGACTCCTTCCAGTATTTTACCTCATATGCACTCCATCACTCTCTTAGTCTGCTTTGCATTGCTTTAACAGAAAATCACAGACTGGGTAATTTATAACAAACAGAAATGTATTTGGCTCATGATTCTTGAGGCTAGGAAGTCCAAGAGCATGGTGACAGCACCTGGTGAGAGCCTTCATGCCCTATCATCTAATAGCAGAAGGTGGAATGGCAAAAGAGGGTGAGAAGAAGAGCAAGAGGGGCCAAACTAGATTTTGTAACAAACTTACTCTCAAGATAACCAACTCATTTCTGTGATAATGACATTAATCCATTCATGAGTGCTCTGCCATCACAACCTAATCACCACTAATTGGCTTCTACCTCCCAACATTGTTACAGTGGGGATTAGTTTTCAGCACACAAACTTTGGGGGACACATTCAAACCACAGCAGTCACATTTTTCAAAATATATTGTGAGTACATTTGCTTTTCTCTATCACTGCTATCACCACTTTAATCCAGGCCACCAATACCCCTAAACTAAAATGCCATAAATGGTTTTTTTGCATGTCATGAGATCTACTTCCAAACCATTTCTCCATACTACAGCACAGGGAGCACTTTTAAAATGCATTTCAGATAAAATGTTAGTGACTCCTTATTGTCCTCAGTATAAAATACAAGAACCTAAGATTAAGCCTACCTCTTAAGTTTTAATATTGGCCACATATTTACTCTCTAATAATAAGATTCAGTGTGGGCCCCGCATACATCATAGTCCCCATGTCTTTTCTTATGCTATTGTTTGTGTCTAGAATGCTTTGTGCATGTATGTGCACATGTATGTGTGCATGCTCGTGTGCGTGCACACACACACGCGCGCACACACACACACACACTTCTTCAGGGCATACTGTAGATGTTGTCAATACCAGAAATCTATCTTTGATTTCTTCTCCCATTCAGTTTTGGTTACACATCAAAATCATCAGGAAGTTTTTAAAGATCACATTGCCCAGGCTACACTACGATTAAATCAGGGTAGGATCCAGGCAATGGTATGTTTTAAGCTCCCCAGGTGATTCCACTGTACAGCCAAGGGTGAGGCTCACTACATAAGAGTTCCAGCTAATTATTTTTCATAACAACAATCCATCCTATTTAACTCATCCCTTATATTTCACTGCCCAATAAATAATTCGAACCTCTGTTTTGCCTAACCTGAGCTATATTTCTCCATCTTGGCTATAGGTTATTATGAGGGGCATTGTCAGTGCTTTGTCAAAATCCAAGGCCTTAGTTATTTGATCAATATTTTATTAATGTGCTGAATTCTTTCAAAATACCTATTAATCCTAAATTATATGAGATTTTTCTACATTCAGTAAAACATCTCTACAAATCAAATATTTTTTCTTTCATATTAATATTAATATAGGTATAAAATAACTTATCCAAACCATTAAGGACCTGAAAAGAAGCATTTAAAAGTCAATTCATTTTATGTGTAAAATATATTCTTTCATGAATATGTAAATATATGCTAATAAATTTTCCACTTCTCATCCAAAATCTCAGAAAATGACAAAATACAAAAGGACCTCCATAATATTCACATCATTTTTTAAAATTTAAGTTTTATTTTTTAATTGGCAAATAAAATTGTATATATTTATGTACAACATGTTCTAAAATATGTATACTTGTGGAATGGCTCAGTTAAACTAGTTAACGTATGTATTATCGCATCACTTTTTAAATTATTCAGTTCACTTACAGACCCAGTGTTTCCAAAATAGACAGTTTCTTTCTTATTGATATTTCCTATTGGATAATGATGAACATATCACACAATAGCAAAGCATTTTTCCAGATACCCTTGTACATGAGGAGATGGCTGTACAAGGAGTGAAGACCTCTAAGTCCTGATTCTTAGCCCTGGCTCAACATCTATTTAGTCCATGACATTGGGCAATGTTTCAACTTTCCCAAGCCTCAATTTTATAAACATAATATAAAAGGAGAATAAGTCCACAGGTTGGAATTTCTAGCAGTATTTAAAAATTCGATGAAATAGGTGTGTGTTCTTTCTACAGAGACAGATGCAGACTCAAGGGGTAATTGAAAAGAATTTATTGAAGGGTCTATTTACAAAAGTGTGGGCAGCATAAAGAAACTAACAAAAGATGGTAAAACACCCAAGGACTAGTCACAACAGGAAGAATTTACCACCCCTAGCCCTCAGAGAACAGAGTAGGGAGCTGTTTCTAGAACCAGGTACAAACCAAACCTGTGGAAGAGGGGCTTGCTGTAGCCATGTGTAAAGGAACACAGTTATTGCCAAAACCCCAAATAGTTCTTTGTAGATTCTGGATATTAGCCCTTTGTCAGATGGGTAGAGTGAAAAAATTTTCTCCCATTCTATGCGTTGCCTGTTCACTCTGATGGTAGTTTCTTTTGCTGTGCAGAAGCTCTTAAATTTACAAGAAAAAAACAAACAACCCTATCACAAAGTGGACAAACGATATGAAGAGACACTTATCAAAAGAAGCCATTTATGCAGGCAACCGACACATGAAAAAATGATCATCATCACTGGTCATCAGAGAAATGCAAATCAAACCACAGTGAGATACCATCTCATACCAATTAGAATGAAGATCATTAAAAAGTCAGGAAACAACAGATGCTGGAGAGGATGTGGAGAAACAGGGATGCTTTTACGCTGTTGGTGGGCGTGTAAATTAGTTCAACCATTGTGGAAGACAGTGTGATGATTCCTCAAGGATCTAGAACCAGAAATACCATTTGATCCAACGATCCCATTACTGGATATATACCCAAAGGATTATAAATCATGCTACTATAAAGACACATGCATACGTATGTTTATTGTGGCACTATTCACAATAGCAAAGACTTGGAACCAACCCAAATGCCCATCAATGATAGACTGGATTAAGAAAATATGGCACATATACACCATGGAATACTATGCAGCCACAAAAAAGGATGAGTTCATGTCCTGTGCAGGGACATGGATGCAGCTGTAAACCATCATTCTGAACAAATTATCACAAGGAGAGAAAACCAAACACCGCATGTTCTCACTCATAGGTGGGAATTGAACAAAGAGAACACTTTGACACAGGGCAGGGAACATCACACCCTGGGGCCTGTCGGGGAGTGGGGGCTTGGGGTGGGATAGCATTAGGAGAAATACCTAATGTAAATGACGAGTTAACGGGTGCAGCAAACCAACATGGCACATGTATAACTATCTAACAAACCTGCACGTTGTGCACATGTACTCTAGAACTTAAAGTACAGTAAAACAAGGAAAAAAAACCCCAAATAGACAGGGAAGGAGCAGGGAATAAACACCCTGACCTCCCTCTCCTCCCCTTCTCTGATCACCTGCTAATAACTTTCACTGAGCAAACTACCCAAATTCGGCAGAGTCCCAGTAATGCATTCTGTAGAGGTCACCACCAGGGGTACAGAGCAGGATGAAAGGAGATAAATGAATAATCTGGAAGAACAACTGGAGAACGTTCAGCACAACATGAAAGCTGTTTTAACCCAAAATGTATACAGTAAATTGTTTAAAAAATATTAAATTAAAATGCAATATAACAGTGAAAGCTATCATTCTGTATGATATTATAATAATGGATACAGGTCATTCTACATTTGTCAAAACCCATAGAATGTACAACACAAACAGTAAACTCTAGGCACATTATGGCTTTAGTGAAAGATAACATATCAACATTAGCTCATCAATTCTAACAGATGTACCACACTAATGCAAGATGTTAAGAACAGGGGAACTTGGTGGCAGAGCAAGGGGTGTACGGAGCTCTTGCACTTTTTGCTCAGTTTTTTCCCTGTAGACCTAAAACTGCCTTTGAAATCTATTAATTTTTTAAAAAGTTATTTTCATGACTAATACTCATTGAAAAATGTCTATTCATACTCCAATTTCCACCAAGTTGTTGCATCTATGAAGATGAGGTGATGATATAACCTCCATATGACATGGACTTACAAGTGGTTGACTCTCAAGCTTGGGAAATACATTTCCCAGATATATTTCTCGGAAACCTCCAATTGCAGAGAATTAGTGTGACTTTCTCTTCTAAAATCTCCATTTCTATCCCTTGATTCACTAATTTAGAAAGACAAAATCCTTGTCTCTCGGTGAAAGTTCTTCTTAACATACTCTGTATGATCATTGCTCTTGAAGTGGTTAAGTTTTCAGTGAAAGCTAAGCAACTTTGTTTTCATCATATTTTAAATGTGAATGTTCTTTGCCCCTTAAAGAGACTGGCAACATAAATTTGGAAATATTTTCATGGTGGTTGTAATAACAGTAGATATATTTTGCTGATAATTTTTCACTATGGTGACAAAGGAAATAAAACATTTTAGATAAAAAAAATACAATATGATTGAAATATATTTAGCTTAAAATCCCATGTCAATTTCTCTTAAAAATCATTTATTTCAACACGATTTATCATACTCTTATGGTAGGTGCTCTAAAATGTACATTACATACCAAAATAATGAGAGTCTACATACTGATATCTAATATAAAGGTCTTGGTATTTTGTATTAATTTGATATAAGACAGAACCACAAGTGTTTGTGAAATCCTGTTACTATTCTCTTTATATCAGAATTTATACTTTAAGCACAGAATTATAGATGTTATTTAACATCAGATTAGAAAAGAAATCAAACTATGTAAACAAACAAACAAAAAATTAGACTCCATATATCAAAGCAGATACTAGATACACAGCAATAGATTTTAGAGATTGTTCCTGATTGCACTAGCAGTAGGAACAAGTGTGGTTGGAAAGAATAAGTAGCCAGCTGTCTTTTCTCTAGAGCATAGGGTAGACTCATCCTTTCTCTCCTTGTCCTCCCTCTCCACTGCATTCCCCTGAAGTCCAAACACCCTGCATCCCTGTGTCAAAGGAGAGCTCTGATAAATGGCTTTCTCCAATAGGCCTGCTTTTGTCCTCAAGGGTTGTCACCAGAGAGCACAGAATCCCCAATCTTCAAGGTGCTGAGGTCTGGCAGCAACAGTTGAGCTGTTTGGTACTTCTGAGAGATTTAGCATAAATTAGGGCAGTTCATACAGTTTATTACTTTGATGATAAGACTAAGATCTTAGTCACAGAGCAATGTTTCAAATGGGTTTCTATGTCACCTTTTGTACTCTCATGCGCATAAATGCAAACATTGTAAGGATATAAATGACTCTCTTTCTCGTGTTATCTGTGCTGTTTGTGTGCACGCCCTAGTCCTAGGACGGCTGAGGAACAAACTGTCACACAGAGATATGAATGCTTTCTGGTTTGCAGCTGCAGCTGTTGTTTGCAGTGCCTGATGCCTTTCACAAGCTTTTTTCCTCATTCACATCTATTCAGTAACTTTGTCTGAAAAAGCTTACCCCAAACTCCGAGTTTATCTGGCCCTGTGACCTCCCAGAAATCCACAGCAGGTTAAAATCTACAGGATTTTAACACAGAAGAGCAGTAGCTCAACTGCTGTTTTAAAATATATATATATATATAGGCCCTCTTTAATTTGTTATGCAATAAATGATTTTTAAAAAGATATTTCAAAAACTCAATCCAGGATTTGCCCCTTTAGCCAAAGGGAGTCTATACAGTTGAGTCTTCTAAGAATTACTTAACACAATCTCTTGTTATTTAAGGAAGTGAATTTTTTGGCCAAGGATAGACACTGTAAAATTAAGATAAACAATAACATCTTAGTAGGTAATGGGTTCAGAAGCTACTTCACAATTTGTTCTTGGCAAAATTACCAAGGGTTCTGGGGCTCTGCAACACCCTGGAAAAACATTTAAGGGAAAGGACGCAGCAGAAAAACAGATTACAGCTCCCTCAAGTGAGGAGTGGAATGTTTCTTCTCCTGGAGCCAATGTTTGCATTTGTTCCTGCAGATCTTGGGAGAAAATGAATAAGGACCTCCAGTGGAAGTTTTAGAAATATGCTAATAACTTTATTTTCCCCTGCCCAGGAAAGAGAAAAAGAAGGAGGAAAAAAAATAATTTATTCATAAAAACATACGCAAAACAAAGTAGGGAAGAAAATATGCATACCTACCACAAAATCCCTCTTTAATATTTTACTACTAAATTAGAAGGATAACCACCAGCAACAGCACACATGATATACAATAGTAAGGTAAGAGAGAGGAAAAATTATCAATTGGTTGATACGCATAAGTTCAGACACATACACAAGGAAAACAGGTTAGCCCCAAAATCGTAGTGAGGGTTTAAGCTTTAATAATTTCAGAAGTAGAAATGCTACAAACTTTAAAAACAGCATTGTTTGAAGGCTTAATTATTTAGTTTATTTTAGACTTATTTAGTTTTATGCAAGTCAAATAATATCTTTTTAATCTTAAATTTTGTTTCAGTCTACATTTGCTATAATTTACATATGTAAACAAAGCAGAGCTGAAAATACACATAGCAACAAGTCATGAGGTTGGAGTTGGGTTTTATAACTTCCTTCTTCCACTATCTTGTTCTTGTTCCTTGTCTCTCGGCTGGCATTTCTGGTCTGGCTGCTGTTCTTTACCTGGTTGGGTGACTAAATATTATTCCTAAAGTGTTCCTAGTAGTATTAGCAGCAGCAGTAGCAACAGCAGCAATAGGCATTAGTAGTAATGGCTAAGAGTGTGTAAAAGCAACCCTAGCAGCCCTATTTTCCTTTAGCAATCAGAATCAATCATCTCAGACATTTAACTCTTCCCTTATCCATTGAGTCAGTGGTACAAGGACTCAAGGTTGTTCCATGGAATTCTCAATTTCCAGTTGAATAGAACCATTTTTTGTGAGAATTAAACTCAATAATCCATCAGAGTTCAAAGTTACAGGAACAGAAAACAAAATTTTTACTGGGTGCATTGTTGATGTAACAGGGCAGGGAATATTCCCACTCCAGCCCCTTCATTCTCAAAGCCATGTGTCCTGACTATTGTAGAAACAGCATCATGTATTTATTAGTCGTTGTTGCTATTAATTGCTATTGGAACAATATTGTACATCTTGTCAGATGGTACCTTGGACTTGTAAGCTTTTATTTGTATGTTTTGGCTCTTCTTGTCCTCCCAGCAGGTGATGTACTGTTTCTTCAATAGACCATTGGGCTATTTCATTAAGAGAGCATCTTCAGACAATGTGGTACATGGTAGCACCAGTAAGTCTCATGGATATGAGTCACTACTTTCACTGTAAAATGAGCTCTTTGGTCAGAAGCCATATTACGTGGGATACCAAGTGAGAGAATAAGGTATTATATGCAGGTGGTGATGCTGGTGAAAGCGATGTGGGGGAAGAAATACAAATTTATATCCAAAGTATCTTTTCTAAAGGCAATGTTTTTTTCCCTTCCAGAATGGCAAGCGTCCAAAGTAATTATTCTGCCACTGACTGGCTCACTAGTCACACTATGAAATGGTGCTATATTGGGGGTTTGGTTTGGTCTAGACTATTGGTTGTTTCATTCTTTGTCTATCGTGTTTGCCACATGAGGTTTGTGAGAATAAAAGTCATCTTTGTTTAGACTTAATCTTCGTTATGGCCATTTTATTCATGAATCCAGTAATGAAATGACAAAGAAAAGAGGCAAACTGACTTGCACAGAGTGGGTTATGTACAACTATTATTGAAAGCCTTCTCTGGAATGCTTTTGTGAGTGTGTGCATACACTTTCACTAGGTATCTCCGTTACTAAGCCTTCTATCTTATATCCTGTGTGATGGTTTCTTGTAGAAACCATTCTGAGAGAGAAACAGTTTATATAGTCCTTAAGTAAGGTGATGAAGACATACTACTGTCTCTGCCAAATGAAAGCAAATTGTTTTCTATTGTTTTTCACAAATTATATTAAAAAGTTCCAGATAAATACCCAAATATTAACTGTATACTAGATATTAGGAGCTAAATTGATTTACTCCAATAAAGATACCACATCTGGAACAGCAACCAAAATTAGAGTCACCACTTGATTAATTTCATGACAATCAACTGGGATTCTGCAAGATCTCTATGTCTTCTTCACAAAACAAATAGGTGAGTTAAATAGGAATGTGATATTTAAAAGTTTACTCTGCATCTTTCACATATTTGATAATGGCAGTAGTCTGCAACTGCCCTTTATTTAGCCTTAATTTTCATTTATTGCTTTGCTAGAGAGAAGCATTCCCTTGGCTTCTGTTTTTCCCTTCCTATTATAGTGCTTGTTTTCTAAAGGGCAGAAACCCAATGTGGGGACTCTGTCAGTTGTCGAGCATGACTATTCCAACTTCATAGACATTAGTAGACATTCCAACTTGATAGACATTATTGACAGCCAAAATCTCATGTATTGCCAATCACAATAAGACCAATGTCACCATAGCAGTTTGAAGCTCCATGTTTTAGGGTTAGTTTGGGACTTATGTCCAAAAATGTCTTAGAAATCTGATCATTTGCATTTTTCAATGCATGATGGCTAAAAGTATTATTTGTAGCACCTACTCATGGTAATTTTGTTGGGGTCCTCCCAAAGGGAACCTGCTTGTTCTTCATTCAAAAAGTTCTGGATCTATGTACTAGATTAAATATGGCATTTCAGTGAGAGGCTGTGACTCTGCTTTGTAGTGACTCAATTCAGATCTCTAATCACTAAACCTATAGTTTTATTTTTCAATAAAATATCTAGACTAAGTACATATTATACAAAATGTTAGTAGGCTGCTCAACTATCAAGACCTAGACTCAGTCAAGCCACTCTGCTCTACCCTTCTTCCCTTTATGGTAATTGGACCTCCTTGTGTCTGGCAGTTGGTAGTGCTATTATTCGGCTTCTGTCATTCTGAGATCTTTTACTCCTTTAAAATCAATGAGTCCAGGTAAGAGGCTCAATCTGTCACAGTCTTTCCTTGCCTGCAAAGAACAGCCACCACTACCTTCGCAACAATGCTGGATCGGCCTTCCCTCATATCTCCTAAAGCTTTGGTGAAGGAACTGTTCTCTAAGTCCTCCTCATGGATACAGTAAGGGAAAGTATGTGAGTTTCCCATCAAAAATCCTCCAACATTCCTATTTCCTTAAGAATTTTTTAGATTCATTAGTCTACATTGAACTAAGGACATTCTGGCACCTCAACCTTATTTAATTTAGGTCACTGCTATGCTCAGATTTAAATCAACAGACTGAATAAACTACGAGAACCACTCCCACCTGCTGGAGGTCACAGTCACACCAGAATCTCTGGTAAAGGTACCCATATCAGTAATCTAATCTGGTAAGTGGTAAGGTATTTGCATGTGTGTGTGCTGCTTCAAAATGTTTACAGTCATTCCTCCCTACATTCCTGCACTGGTTTGTGTGAAGGTAAATTTTAAAAATAATGTTTCTGTTTTCGTGTATGTGCCATCTCTCTTGGATTAGACTTTGTAGTTATTCCCAACTTGTCTTGTGTTCATCCTCTAATTATAGATCTGGAAGCAATGAGAGGTAGTAGGTCTTGAATAAAATCGGCATTGCCTTACAAGAGGACACATCATTGAGGTCATTTAGAATCTTCAGGTGAAGGAAGACTAATGTTCTCAAACAGAAAAGATAGGCTGCTTTTGATGGAAATTAAGGATCAATGACGTAGGCAGTTTGAAGTCCTCAGACTTTTTGGAATTCATCAAAAAGTTTTCATCCCAATTCCTGGAATTCTACTCTTTCTTAATACCCCAACTTTTACATAGAAGTCCTAGCATAATTAAGAATTTAATTTTCCCTTTAAGTTTGCAAACCACATGATCAAGTCCTATTTCTGGTTTAGTATTTAGTACGTCTGTAAACACAAGTTACTAAAAAACATGTTTTTAAGAGCAGTCATAAAAGTTTTGCTTTTCTGATTGTGTCCTGAGCTTGTTGTTTTTCTTTCTGTAAACTCTTCAAAGCCTAATCTTCATTAGGCGCTTATTTCCAACAAATACCTATTTGCCATTGTTTTCCTTCAACTACCAGGATCCTACTTTCCACTGATTATGGGGTCGTTATGACCTTCCAATCACAAATTACAGATTCCCATCTGCAAGTATCTGTTTTCTGAACCACATTCTTACATTATCTATCATATCAGTCAGAGTTTGTTCAGAAAAGCGGAAGGCACACTAAATATAATGAGCAAGAAAAAAATGAATAAAGCAAACTGTAACCTTACGAAACAATTTGAAAACCTGGATAGGAAGAGAGAGCAAAGATCTGTTAGATTAAGGAAACTGAGAAGTAAGGAATTGCAATAAACCACTACTTATTTCCTCAGTTGCCTTCAGCATCGAAGTGGGTGATTCAACTGGACAATATTTGGAAAACGCAGGCAAAATTTTCAATCTGCTTTATTATAATCCTACAAATCTATCTACTGCTGCTTACTCAATAATGTGCTTCATTCTCTTTTTTCTGCTAGGAGACTGTTCTCCATGGCTCTCTCACATTTCTGGACATCTTACAAATGAAGGCACTCACTGACTTTATTTCAAATTATCTTTGAAAGGATGTTTATATAGCAAATGATAGAGAAAATGTCTCCCTCTAGGGTGAAGACCAGATAGGATTACTGCTCATTTTAAAAGATTCAGGTACCCTATGTTTAGAATTCCTCTCTTGTACCCCACCCCATTATGTGTGCAGGTATTACCCAGACCTCTTTGTATTATCCTGTGGGATTTGTGTCTTTTAGAACCAATGCAAATGCTGTTACTCTGGTTTTTGCTGTTCTGAATAATAAAGTCATTAATATCTAGCGTAAGAGTCTCACGTCTTCTGCCAGCTTCCATGAAGCAGTGGCAGACAAACATGATAGCTTGCAAGAAGGGTAAAATTTCAAATGTTTCCAGTTCTTGACGTTGAATTTCATTAGTCATAGAAGGACCTTTATTTTCTGCAATACAGAAAAATAGCACAGAAACAGGCAAAAATAAATAAATATTGGCTGTTAAGCCCCTCTTTAAAAATCTTCTAACAGCTCTTTTTATTAACGTTAACTTTAAAAATGCTATTGGTTTTGTTTTTTATTTAGATCATTCATACCTCATTCATTTTATGTTTTATATTTATTAAATCCTTACTTATAAATTCTCATTTATATATGTTGAACAATTAAATTGTTACTCTCTACTTGGCTTTAATTTAAATTAGAAGCAAAAACATATATTGTCTCTAATTTATTGCAGTTTTCTTTTGTTGTTTTTTCCTAACTCCTTAAGTTGAATGGTTTATATATTTGAAAACTAACTGTAACTCTAGTCGCATTTCATAGTTTTCCTTTGAAGCATCCTTATTTTAATAAGTTTCCAAGTAATTTTTCCTGTATAATCTGATTTCTTCATTTTATTTTATTTTTTAAGTTCCAGGGTACATGTGCAGGATGTGCAGGTTTGTACGTGTGCCATGGTGGTTTGCACGTGTGCCATGGTGGTTTGCTGCACCTATCATCCCATCACCTAGGTATTAATTCCAGCATGCATCAGCCCTTTCTCCTGATGCTCTCCCTACCCCCTCTGCCCTCCTACAACAGGCTCCAATGTGTGTTGTTCCCCTCCCTGTGTTGATGTGTTCTCATTGTTCAGCTCCCACTTATAAGTGAAAACATGCAGTGTTTGGTTTTCTGTTTCTGCATTAGTTTGCTGAGGTTAATGGCTTCCAGATTCATCCATGTTCCTGCAAGGGACATGATCTTGCTCCTTTTTATGGCTGCATAGTATTCCATGGTGTATATGTACCACATTTTCTTTATCCAGTCTATCTTGATGGGCATTCGGGTAGATTTCATGTCATATTTATTGGGAACAGTGCTGCAATGACCATACCTGTGCATGTATCTTTATAATAGAACGATTTATATTCCTTTGGGTATACACCCAGTGATGGGATTGCTGGGTCAAATGGTATTTTGGTTGTAAAATTTTGAGGAATCACCACACTGTCTTCCACAATAGTTGAACTAATTTATATTCCCACCAGCAGTGTAAGTGTTCCTATTTCTCCTCAACCTTGCCAGCATCTGTTGTTTCTTTACTTTTTAATACTTGGCATTCTGACTCGCGTGAAATAGTATCTCATTGTGGTTTTGATTAGCATTTCTCTATTGATCAGTGATATTAAGTTTTTTTATGTGTTTGTTGGCTGCATTTATGTCTTCCTTTGAGAAGTGTCCATTCATGTCCTTTGCTCACTTTTTAATGAGGTTTTTTTTTCTTGTAAATTTGCTTAAGTTCCTTGTAGATTCTGGACATTATACCTTTGTCCGATGGACAGACTGCAAAAATATTCTCTCATTCTGTAGACTGTCTGTTCATTCTGTTGATAGTTTCTTTTGCTGTGCAGAAACTCTTTAGTTTAATTAGATCCCATTTGTCAATTTTTGCTTTTGTTCCAATTGCTTTTGGTGATTTCATCATAAAATCTTTCCCCGTGTCTATGTCCTGAATGGTATTGCTTAGATTTTTTCTAGTTTTGGGTTTTACATTTAAGTCTTTGATCCATCTTGAGTTCATTTTTGTATAAGGTATAAGGAAGGAGTACAGTTTCAATTTTCTGCAGATGGCTAGACACTTTTCCCAGCACCATTTGATGGCTAGATACTTTTCCCAGCACCATTTGTTATTTAGGGAATCCTTTTCCCATTGCTTGTTTTTGTCAGGTTTGTAGAAGATCAGATGGTTATAGATGTGTGTTTTTTGTTTGTTTTTTGTTTTTTTGTTTTTTTTTTTTGAGTTCTCTATTCTGTTTCATTGGTCTATGTGCCTGTTTTTTGTACCAGCACCATGCAGTTTTGGTTACTTTAGCACTATAGTATAGTTTGAAGTTGGGTAGTGTGATGTCTCCAGCTTTGTTCTTTTTTCTTAGGATTGTCCTGGCTGTATAAGCCTTTTTTTTGGTTCCATATTAATTTGTAAATAGTTTTTTCTAGTTCTGTGAAGAATTTCCGTGTTAATTTAGTGGGAATAGCATTGAATCTATAAATTGCTTGGACAGTATGGCCATTTTCACAATATTAATTCTTCCTTTCCATTAGCATGGAATGTTTTTCCATCTGCTATACTTTATCTGATTTCCTTTAGCAGTGGCTTGTAGTTCTCCTTGGAAAGGCCTTCACTTCCCTTGTTAGCTGCATTCCTCTGTATTTTATTGTCTTTGAGGCAATTGTGAATTGGAATTTATTCATGATTTGGCTCTCTGCTTGTTGGTGTAAAGGGATGCTTGTGATTTCTGCACATTGATTTTGTATCCTGAGACTTTGCTGAAGTTGCTTAGCAGCTTAAGAAGTTTTTGGGCTGAGACAATGGGGTTCTCTAGATATAGGCTTTCTGTGACTATTGAGATAATCAAAAACACGTGGTTTTTGTCTTTAGCTCTGTGTATGTGATGATTTATATTTATTGATTGGCTTATGTTGAACTCGCCTTGCATCCTGGGGATGAAGCCAACTTGATCGTGGTAGATGAGCTGTTTGACGTGCTGCTGGATTCAGTTTGCCAGTACTTATTGAGGATGTTTGCATCAATGTTCATCAGGGATATTGGCCCGAAGTTTTCTTTTTTTTTTTTTTGTATCGCTTTCAAGTTTTGGTATCAGGATGATGTTGGCCTCAAAATACGAGGGAGGAGTCCCTCCTTTTTAATTGTTTGGAGTAGTTTCAAAAGAAATGATACCACCTCCTCTTTGTACCTCTGGTGGAATTCAGCTGTAAATCCATCTGGTCCTGGGCTTCTTTTGGTTGGTAGGCTATTTAGTACTGCCTCAATTTCAGAACTTGTTATTGGTCTATTCAGGGATTCAACTTCTTCCTGGTTCAGTCTTGGAAGGGTGTATGTGTCCAGGAATTTATCCATTTCTTCTAGGTTTTCTAGTTTATTTGCGTAGAGGTATTTATAGTACCCTCTTATGGTTGTATTTCTGTGGGGTTGATTTCTTCTTCGAAGTAATGGTTTTTAGAAAGCGTATTTGTGATTCGTCCTTTTCATTCTGAAATTTGAAGAGTATTTGCACAAAGTACTTGTTATGCCAAATGTTGAAGAGGAGAGAGCACTTTATCTGAAAGAACTGTAAACTTTTGCATGTTTGAATTAAAAAGAGTTGGTTTAACATACAGTACACATCAAAATGCATAATGTTTTACAAATAGATATTTCTTTTAGATCTTTGCACTTGCCCTAGATCTGTGAGATATCTTATTTCCTTTTCCCCAACATTCTTTGGAATTGAAGCTGGCACAAAATTTCTAAGAGGTAATTTCATAGCATAAACAACAAAAGGTTTAAAATTTGATCAAAAAACTTCTACTTCTAGTACTATATCATGAGGAAATGATTGCACATGTTGGCAAGGATATATTCAAGAGAATAGTCATTGTAGAGTTCTTTCATTAGTGAAAAATTAAGAACAACTCTAATATTCATTAATAGATACTTAAGTGAAAAAAGTGATAAATTCACTATTTGAATTCTGTGTGTTATTGAGAATGAAGACTTATATATCTAAAAGGAATGGAAATGTGTTCATGGTAAAGGACTGAATTATATGAAAGCAGATTTTGTTCCAACTTACAATTAAAATATGTGCATATTTTGTAGTTATGTATGTATGAGAAGTATGAAGATTCCACATCAAAATGGTATTAGTCACTTGTCTTAGTGTTTTGATTATAGATGATTTTTCTTCTCTTGCTTTATTTTCTAATTTTTTTCTAATGAATGTGCATTATTTGTGCAATATTTACTACATTAACACCTAAAGTTTTTTCACTATTTTTCTATACTTCCCTTCCTTCCTTCCTTCCTTCCTTCCTTCCTTCCTTCCTTCCTTCCTTCCTTCCTTCCTTTCTTTCTCTCTCTCTCTCTCTCTCATCTCTCTCTTTCTTTATTCCCTCTTCTTTTTTTCAATGCAGGATCTCACTCTATCAGCCAGACTGGAGTGCAGTGGCACAATAATGACTCACTATCTTGATCTCCCAGGCTCAAGTGATCCTCCAACTTCAGCCTCTCAAGTCAGTGGGACTACAGGTGTGTGCCACCATGATCCAGCTATTTTTTTTTTTTTTTTTTTTGAGACAGGATCTCACTCTATTGTCCAGGATGGAGTGAAGTGGCATGATCATGGCTCACTGCAGCCTTCACCTTACAGGCCCAGATGATCCTCTCACCTCAACCTCTCTGGTAGCTGGGACTACAGGCATGCAGCACCACACCTGGCTTATTATTATTTATGTATTTATTTGGTAAAGATGGGGTTTGGCTGTATTGCCCAGACTGGTCTTGACTCATGGGTTCAAGTGATCTGCTCACCTCAGCCTCCCAAAATGCTGGCATTACAGGCATGAGCCACCATGCCCGGCCCTGATTTTTTAAATTTTTTGTAGAGACAGGGATCTCACTATGTTGCCCAGGTTGGCTTAAAACCCCTGGGCTCAAGCAATCCAAAGTGCTGGGATTACAGGCACGAACCACTGCACCCAGCCCCTTTTCTGTGTTTTCAATGTGTAAAAAGGTGCCAGCTGCTACAGATGTTTACAGAAGGTAGTTAAAAGAGACAAACTATATGAATTAGAAATGTTAACAAAAACCTGCCAAGACTTCACAAGATGAAGATTTTAAAAAAAGAAAAAAAAAATCTTTGTCCAAGTAAACCGCAAGATCACAAGCAAGATCTATGTCTCACCATTAGTATTACAAGCAAAATCTATGTCTTACCATTAGTATTACAAGCAAGATCTATGTCTTACCATTAGTGTTAAGTAATCTGAAATGCCTTAAGGGTACTAAGGCAATCATATTAAAGAACGTTTTACTTTTTACTTAATTAGAGTTAGATTTTAATTATGGGGAAAAAGTAGGGTCATGGCTCTTCTCAGTACCAAGCTTCAGGAGGAGAGTTACATAATTTGAAAAACAGAATCTAAATGTTCTCTGTTTTCATTTATATAAGAAATGATAAAAATAAATAAACCAATAACCCAAAGAGGCCTCCATTGCTAAATAGATGCTGCTAACCTAAAATATACAATGTAAAAACCTCATGGATGTTGCCCTTCCTGAAAAGTAGCTTTCCTGTTTTCCTGCAAATTTAGGAAATATCTGAAAGTCCCCATTGTAAGTGAGAGTGACTAATTGTCTGGGGCTTTTAGCTTTGCACTTTCATCCTCCTAAGACATAATTTCCTTGAATCCTATTCTTGGTTCCTACTGGGCCAAATTCCAGTGGCATCAATCCAAATACCAGGAACATATAAACATTCACATGGATCCAACATTATCTACATATTTTCTTAATTGCATCACTGTCATTCTGTACCTGAACTTTGATGTTGGCAAATTTCCACTGAATTTTTCTATAAATATGTGTCCTCTGCCACCCAACTGTAAACTAGCTTCTGTGTTTCCATTGCGGCTATATTAATCACAGAACTCTATCACCAAGATCTAGCTCAGTGCCATTACCATCTCACCATCTTACTAATATATTGGCTCAATGACTATTTTCCAGTGCTTCAAAAAACCTTTAATCCATTTACATTGTTTCTCCTGCACAGAGACAATAGTGGAATCAATTTTTAAAAATAAATTCAGAAGCAAAAAATTACATGGTATATCTTATTTCTAGTTTAAAACAACCAATACCAAAGTTATCAACCAAATACAAGACAGCAGACTATCTAATAGAAAATATATATTCTAAAGTCAGAAACTTTTTTTTCTAAAACAGAAACACAAGATTTCCCACTCTTTACCCCACTTAACTTTTCCATAATAAAATTATTTCTTCTAAAGGGTCCTAAAGAATCTTTCTCCTTAGGCTTTCTATACAGCTGGTTCCCTTTGTCAAAGAAAAATCAGAGTCTAACAATAGTTAAGGTGGTAAAGACAGGATTTAGTCGGAAACTACTTCAACAGGGGAAAATACACCTCAGTATAGAATTGGGCAAAATTATGAATACAAGGAAAAGTGGGAATTTATGGTTATAGAGCAGTGTAATTGGTGGACAGAAAATTATTAAGAGGAACACATCAGAGGTATGGACAGATTTTGGCTGAATCCACCTATTACGATTCTTGCTGAAGGCAGGCTGGGGGATCAGACATCAACTCGGGGATGGTATGGATGAAGAGTTTGGTCAGATTAGAGGGTAACTAGATATCAAGGGTGGAGGGTTCTGGTGAACTCACTTAGCAGGATTCTTGCTAAAATTAGGCTCTTGGAGGATGTTCCCAAGGATATAGCCATAGTAGGGCTCACAGCAGCCTACTAAAACTTTGGTCCAGGGAAAAATCAATGTCAGTTCTTCCTCTTGTTAAAGGTAAAAAGACACATTCTTCTTTCCTTGGAACAATGTGAGTCCATTTCTTTTTTGGTTGCCTTTTATTCATTAAGGATTAGCTGAACCATCTCTTGGAACCTGGTAGTAGAGGATATTTGCTGAATAATGCTAACAGTCAGGAATACAATGAAAGGAATTTCTATGAAAATAAAAGTAAAATAAGGATTAGTAGTTGTAAACTTCATTTGAGTCCAGCGGGCAGCCAATTGAGAAAATTTCTAAATGTTTGTCTCAAGGATGAAAGTGGCAGTCCCACAGATGTCCTGGTCTATGTTTTGAATGTCTTTGGTGATGGTGTCAGGAGTTCTGGTGAACTTTCTGAGTGGCTCACACAGCAGCAGGCACAAGGTTTGCCCGTACATAATCTATTGCAGTGATTTCTTCAAAGTTTATATCAAATCATCCAGCTTCAGAAAAGAGCAGTTGTATCTCTTAGTAACTCCAAGTCAGGAGGCTGGGAGAAAAATTGGAAACTTTAGTTTTCAGAGTTGTAGCCATGTCAGAGGAAACCAGAATTGAGAACCCACAAGGTTACACTATAGGTTTTTATCAATACATAAAATTTGTCTCTACAGTTACTCCCATTTTGATTCTTGTTTACAAAATATGCCTAGTCTCATTAGATATGGCCTGATTAATTACATATGTGCATTAAAAATGGTACCTGATCACACTGACCTTTTTGAGTTTGTTTTGCTGAAAGTTTCATCAGGAATCTCAGATTCGACTTTTAGAAGTCTCTTGAGGCTAAGAAGCCAAGTCAAGAACTCACCAACAGACTTAACTTTGGACCTATAGATTTGGGTGAATTCCTCTCTTCTTGAGGTCCCCAAGATATTTCAATATTCCTGGTGCTGCCAGTAAGTGACTTTCCTTATTCACCTCTGATGCTCGGAATCCTGTAATCCAGGTACCAAGGTCATTTTTCAAAGAGACCTTTGTAAATCTTGGCTTCATAAAGTCAACTTTCGTTCCTTAAACCAGATTCCATGCACATAATTCTCAAATATGGAATTCCAGTTAAAACCATGGTAATATAACCAATGTTCCCAATTATGTCCTGTTACAAGAAGAACAGATTCTTATTAAACTTATGCCAATAACGAATTGCCATGAAGATAAGAGAATTCAATGAGTTTCCAAATTCCGGAGGCATCAGTAGGGAGAATGATAACTGTTCCATTTCTATTTACAAAAGTGTAGTAAGAGAAAAGAGTTCCTTAAATGTGGAAAATAAAACATTTAAAAACAGCTATGTTCCAAAACAAAAACCATTCTGATTGATCTCAGGTTTGCAGTTTTATTAAAACCTGTCAATTTCTCCACTAATGTTTGGCAAATCCTTACTCAGTCCAGTGAAATGGTCTCAAAGTTGTTTAAGCAATGCCAGCAGGAATCATTCTGGGAAATAGCTGGTTACAAATGCGTTTAGAGAAGAATTAGAGTGGAACAAAAACTATATGGATGAGAAATATTTTAAATGACCATGATTAAAGATTTTATAGGAATTAATTTGACAACCGGGTGCAGTGGCTCAAGCCTGTAATCCCAGCACTTTGGGAGACTAAGGGGGGTAGATTGCTTGAGTTCAGGAATTACAGACCAGCCTGGCCAACATGGCAAAACACCATCTCCACAAAAAATACAAAAATTAGCCAGGCATGGTGGTGGAGGCCTTTAATCCCAGTTACTCGGGAGGCTGAGTGGGAGGATTGCTTGAGCAGGGATGGGAAAGGCTGCAGTGAGCTGAGATCACGCTACTACACTCTAGCCTCGGCGACAAAGTGAGACTCCATCTCACACACACACACACACACACACACACAAAAGGAATTAATTTGAGAAGGAAATTTGGTTATTTCTGTGACATACAGCATTTTAAAAAATAACTGGAATTATCACTGATGATAACATTATACCGGGAAATATGAATGGCAAAGGCAATGACGAATTTCTATGAACTTTATAGAACTTCTGAAATACGTATATTAATAGCATTTACCCATATAAGTATAACAGGAAAAGTTAAACATTACTTCTTGTTTTACAATGTTCCCCATGCAATTTAACATATTAAATAAACCAAATTATTTTTCACGTTTCTCTTTACAAATCATTTGCAATTTCTCAGGGACCTGAAGTAAATCTCAGACAGTTCTAAAACAAGATTTTATTTAGGGTTTTTGGGAAAGCAAAAATTGTAAAAATGTAAAAAACCTTAACTCTTTTAAAACTGAGACATATCAGTTCTATTGATTAAAAGACATGAGGGAATTAACACCTGGGTGATGGGTTGATAGGTGCAGCAAACCACCATGGCACACATTTACCTATGTAACAAACCTGCATGTCCTGCACATGTATACCAGAACTTATAATTAAATTACATGTAAAAAACAAAAGAAAACATGATAATGGCCAGGCACAGTGGCTCACATCTGGAATTCCAGTACTTAGGGAGGCAGAAGCGGGCAGATCACCTGAGGCCAAGAGCTCAAGATCAGCCTGACCAACATGGGGAAATCCCATCTCTAATAAAAATACAAAAATTAGCCAGGCATGATGGTGCACGTCCTAGCTATGTGGCTACCTGGGAGGCTGAGGCACGAGCATTGTTTGAACCTGGGAGGCGGAGGTTGCAGTGAGCCTAGATCCAGCCACTGCTTTCAAGCCTGGGCAACAGAGCAAGACTGTCTCAAAAAAAAAAAAAAAAAAAGAGACATGATAAGGTTAACATAAATCACAGCAATTCTGCACCACCCCCCAACCTCCCAAAAAAGCCTTTAACAATCTCTTACTAAGAACAGACCAATAATCCAAGAAAACTTCATCATTTTAATTTTTCATCAATATGTTTTTGGTATTAAAGATCTTTTTAAAAACGAACTTATAAATAAATCCATTCAAATCTTTAGCCAATTTGATCACACATAAAATTCCTTTTAAAACAAAGCCAAAATTGACAAATGGGACCTAATTACACTAAAGAGCTTCTGCACAGCAAAAGAAACTACCATCAGAGTGAACAGGCAACCTACAGAATGGGAGAAAAATTTTGCAATCTACTCATCTGACAAAGGGCTAATATCCAGAACCTACAAAGAACTCAAACAAATTTACAAGAAAAAAACAAACAACCCCATCAAAAAGTGGGCAAAGGATATGAACAGACATTTCTCAAAAGAAGACATTCATACAGCCAACAGACACATGAAAAAATGCTCATCATCACTGGCCATCAGAGAAATGCAAATCAAAACCACAATGAGATACCATCTCACACCAGTTAGATTGGCAATCATTAAAAAGTCAGGAAACAATAGGTGCTGGAGAGGATATGGAGAAATAGGAACACTTTTACACTGTTGGTGGGATTGTAAACTAGTTCAACCATTACGGAAAACAGTATGGCAATTCCTCAAGGATCTAGAACTAGATGTACCATATGACCCAGCCATCCCATTACTGGGTATATACCCAAAGGATCATAAATCATGCTGCTATAAAGACACATGCACATGTATGTTTATTGTGGCACTATTCACAATAGCAAAGACTTGGAATCAACCCAAATGTCCATCTGTGACAGACTGGATTAAGAAAATGTGGCACATATACACCATGGAATATTATGCAGCCATAAAAAAGGATGAGTTTGCGTCCTTTGTAGGGACATGGATGCAGCTGGAAACCATCATTCTTAGCAAACTATCACAAGAACAGAAAACCAAACACCACATATTCTCACTCATAGGTGGGAACTGAACAATGAGATTACTTGGACTTGGGAAGGGGAACATCACACACCGGGGCCTATCATGGGGAGGGGGAAGGATTGCATTGGGAGTTATACCTGATGTAAATGACAAGTTGGTGGGTGCTGATGAGTCGATGGGTGCAGCACACCAACATGGCACAAGTATACATATGTAACAAACCTGTACGTTATGCACATGTACCCTAGAACTTAAAGTATAATAATAATAAAAATAAATAAATAAATAAAAATGTATACTCACATATAATACTGAAAACTCAAAAGACATGCTGTTCTTATTAAATCAACATATTAAACTAATCTTATTTACCAAAGATTTACCCAAGTCATGTGAATTTGAATTAGTTTTTATATTTCTAGGAGTTTAATGAGCATTTAATTTATACAAGTGCTCATTCATCTCTAAGCCAAACTGAATAGAACTCCTTTAACAGATATTATACATTAATTTGATAATACCATCCAGAGGTAAGAAAATGTTATGTGTATATAACATACATGTTTAGACATATATAAACATACAGACAGACACAAAACAAAAATCTTATAGCTTTCATTCTAAAATTTTAGCCATGAGTTAAAGATACCAAGACAAAACTCACTGGTTTAAATGAATATATTGCCCCTCTTTACTCTGCTTTATATTTTTATCTAAAGTGTGTTTCTGACAGATGGAACAATTTAACTTCACCTACTCAATATAAGGTCTAATGCTTTTTATCAATATCTGTAGGGGAGACATTTAAGATTTTTCATTTGCCCTAATATATAATCTGATGGAGGCTGCAGATTCAATTTTCTTTTTCCAATTATTAATAGCCCTTTCCCTGTCTTTCTCTTTCCAACCTCAGAAATTTGCTTTTGGAGGTCCAGAGACCCTTCAAAGTTCCCACTGAGGACAGAGGGACTAAAGTTCAAGTGACTGGGGGGCTGAAGTGGGAAGTCAAAAGTCTGGCAGCGTGGACGGCGGGATAGAGAAGGCAAAGATTTGAAGCGGATATATTGAAGGATTCAAGGGAGCTGATGGGATGAATTCAAGGGAGCTGATTCAAGGGAGCTGATGGGATGGTCAAGGGTGGTACAAAGATTAAGGAATTGTGAATGCAATAGGAGGGGTAGAGGGCTTAGAAAAGCCATGCACTGTCGGAGATCTTAAGTTTCCCAAAGAGGCCACTGAAGCTCCATATTATCTTCAATACAATCATGCTAACAAGAAAGAAAGCAGAGAGAGTTGGTGGAGAACAATTCAGCAGGGGTTCTAGAAGGGAGTTTCCAGTCAATTGAGAAGCTCTCATATTCTTAGGTAATGATACCTCTACACTTATGAATAGAGAAGACAGGAACTCTGATCTGGCTTCTGTTCTTGATCACAGGAGTTTTAACCAGCTCCATTTCTGAACTTGGCCAGTTCACCTTTCCTTAGGCAACCTGGTAGTCCCTGGCTCCTGAGAGGTCACCATATTGATGCTAAACTTAGTGCAGCACCCGATGAGTACAGCTCTCTACAGCCCAGAACTCCTGGGCTCAAGCCCTTCTCCCACTTCAGCCTCCTGAATAGCTGGGACTCCAGGTGTGCACCATCATACACAGCCCAGCTTCTGTTTCTTGCAGAGACTAGTCTAGGATTCTAACTCAACTTCACTTTGCCGAGGACTCTAACACAGCTTCTTACAAACAGAAAAATCAAGGGCCCTACCCCCAGCTTCTGAACTATACTCACAATGTTAAGAATAGAAATCTGTCCTGTGTGCTTCAAGGGACATCTGGAGCACTGGTTCAGAAGTCAAACTCACCAATGGATCCCTGGTTGGTCAGTCAGAAGTGAAAACAAAGACTTCAATGTGCACATTTGGGTCCCAAGTGAGAAGTTCAGGAGTCCAAAGATGAATCTGATACTATCCAAGTCGTGTTACCATAACTGTTAAAGAAAAAACCAGAGACTGGTGGGAGTTAAAGCAGAAAAAAACAGATTTTACGCAAACACTATTGCAATAAGGAAAAAGACACTCAGTATAGAAATAGACTCAATTCCAAATACAAGGAAAAGTGGGAATTTATAGCCAAGGAGCAGGATGGAGCTCAGTGGATAGAAAATTAAGAGAAAACATCAGGGACAAGAAGACATTCTGGATATACTGACCTAACAGGATTCTTGCTGAAGATAGGCCAGTGTGATCAGATATCACCTGTGGTATGATGGGGGATGAGGAATTTGGTCAGATATCAAGGGGAATTAGACATCAAGGATGGGGCATTTCAACTAGACCTACTTAGAGAGATTCTTGCTAAATTTGAGCTCTGGGAGTTTCCACACAAGGAGAGGCCTCGTTGGGCTCAGAGGACCCTGATTAAAGGTTGGTCAGGAATCTCTGTCACTTTCTTATCATTGGGCAAGTTTACTAACTAAATTTGCCTCTCTGCTTATCAAAGATCCTCTTTGGGATCTCTTAAATGTTGATAAATGTGGAGAATGTGGCATGGTGAAGAATAACAGTGTTTATTGGGATTAATTTCAGGACCCTGATCTGACATATATCAAATATGGGATCTGGGTTCATCAAATCCTCCAGAAAACAAGAAACAAAAGCCATTTTGAGATTAGTTTTATCTCTGTTTTGCTTTTTGGGTCTTCACCATTGGTATATGCTGCTTTACTTCTTTCTGTAGTCTAGCTTTCTCTTCCTCCTAATAAAGCTCTGCTTGATCCAAAGTAGCAGCCTTGGTCTCTTTGTTAACTTACTTCAAAGTCTTTATCTCAGTTCACATTATTGGGACAGTTTATGACTAGTCTGGCCAAACAAGGAAGTAGTCAGTTGCCCTTTCCAATCACCTGTGGCTGGCTGAGTGTTCCTAAGGTCAGAAAATACAATGCATTTTCTCTTAAGGGAGCTTTGCATAGACAGCATTACGTGTCTTCTAAAAAGAAAATATGCATAATTTTCAATGAATGGACAATTACTCTAATTAGACATAAATGTTGTATTCACTGATTTGGTCCCAGGACTGTTAACTTGTACATGACACACTTTTATTGTTACTTAAAAATTATTTATTTTTATAAAATGATACATACAGGCAAAGGCAAATAGTATCATATAGGATGGATCCCTGTCCTACCAATCCCAAATTCTCATACTTTGCCTTGCCTAAGCCAACCATATTTGACCTTCTAAATATTTCTTTTGCATTTACATCTCTCAAGTGAAATGTGTGCAGACTGCTATTAATTTTAGATATTAGCCACTGAGTTCCTTTTATGACAAACAAGGATTTAATTTTCTTACATCAACAACATCTCCATTTCTCCTCTTTCTTGTACCCAGGGTTTATGCCTAATTAATTGTTTCATAATTTGGGGTAAAATCAGTATCTGATGTTTCCATTATCTTGCCTGTGAAAGTGTTCTTCAAAGCCAAGAATTGTAATGCACTATGATTATATTTCCCTTCCTGGTTTTTCCTTTTCCTTGAGTAAATAATGACTTTGATTGTGTTTTCTATTGCTTGAGTTTCTTTTTATTCACTTCAAATTCTTGCCACAGTTTCCAATAATCTCTATAAGCAAATTTTCAAAAAGTTAACCTCATCAGGCTTTCTCATGATACCATTTTTTTTTTTTTCTTGGAGATATCCCTTCTGGAGACCACCATTCTTTATGTTTTTAGACTGGCCATTCTCTAGACCAAAGGCACACGTGTCACATGGAAATAATCTTGCTGATATCCTTGGAATTTTCTTCACATTTCTCCTGGACTGGATTTCTGTTTCCTTAACCTCATATCTTTGTTTTTCATAGATTTACATTCAGTGATACATATGCTACAGTTGCAATATCAGGTTAAAAAGGAGAGCACATGGAAGGAATGAAAAATAGTAGAGCCACTTTAAGACACAGTTTGGCAGATTCCTATAAAGATATTATATATATATATATATACACCATATATTTACCATACAACCTAGCAATTCTACTCCAAAATATTTACCCAAAAGAAGCATATCCACAGAAAGACCTATGTGTAATGTTTTTAACAGTTTTGTTCCTAATAACCAAAAACATGAAACCACCCAAATATCCATCTCCAAGTGAATGAATAAACAAATTGTGAGGTGCCTATACAATGGAATACGGCTCAGCAAAAAGTAGAAATGAACTACTAACACATGCAATAAAACAGATGAATTCCAAAAGCATTAGACTAAGTGAAAGAAGCCAAACACAAAAGGCTACATACTGTATGCTTCCATTTATATGACATTCTGATAAAAGCAGAACTACAGGGATAGAGATCAGAGTAGCTGTTGCCAAGGTGTTTAGGGTGGGCAAAAAAGGCTGACTACTAAATGGCTTGAGGGAACATTTTGGATGATGGAAATGTTTTATATTATGATTGGGCAGTAGTTATATAATTGCACAAACTTGTCTCACTGCACACCTTAAAAAGATGAATTTTACTGTATGTAAATTATACCTCAATAAACCTGACTATAACAAATAATAATAATAATGCTACAGGGCATATTCCAGGGACATGGCAACAATGGCAGCATAGCTATTTAAATTGTTTTGAATTCCTACATAAAAAACAGACAAATCAAAAATCTATGGGAAAGATGTACTACAAAATTCAGGGACAATGTGCCCCTTGAATCCCCAAATAGAAGCAGGTGTGGACAAAATTCTAACAATGTCAAGATCTGCATGGGACTGGTGTTTCCATGGAAATAAGAAGAGGGGAACAGCCTCTGATTTACCCGAGAAGAATACCCCCCCAAATAGCCAACAGCTACTCATCAGAAAGCTTAGCAGGCAAGTTCGAGAACAGGAAGGGTCATGCCCTCCACAATATTGGGGAGAGTGGAAAGGAGAAATTGAAGGGGCTTTAGCAGTCTAGCCCTATGCACTCTAAAAACTGACCTGGCAGAATGTCCTTCTAGTACAGAGCTCTGCACTCGGAGGAACTGCTGTGAAGAGGAATAAAAAGTGATCAGGACTGAGTGAAAAGAGATGAAAGAAGGAGCCAGCCTAAAATCTGAGTGGAAACATTGAGCATGTGTGTTGGGCTTTTGAACATCGCAGAAAGATGGCTAGTGGATGAGCTATATGGGTTAGTGTCTTTAGTTCTTTTCCCTTAAATTGGTCAGATTTCCTAGAATGCTCTCTGCCAGTCTTCTGCCAGGCAGCTTAAAGGTTTGGCTGAAGTGTTCTCAGAGTTCAGTGGAGAAAGAAGCCTGGAGATTTCAGCCCAACCTACAATATACATCTGGTCACTGCATCCCCTATTTTCTGTGGGATAGCAACACTATCATCGTGTTGATTGATCCCCATGCCAAAGACCCTCAGTCATACTTTCTCCAGGAAATAAATCCCTTGTCCTCTGGCCAGTGGGATAGCAGAGAAGTGGAACTAGAGATCAAACTGCTTTGCAAACAGTTTCCCTCGGTTTTCCATTTTAGCTTCTTGCCCTTCTCTCCTAGCTCACAGACACATGATATTGCCTATTCTTGACTATTTTGAGGGTCTCTGCTTTAAATCTAGGGGATTCTCAAATCTCTCCACTGTTGCCTGAGTAGTTTTCTTTCTCAGCTCTGTTCAGCAAGTTACCACAGGTTCACCAGTTTTCCAGCTTCCATTGACTTTGTATATGTCACAAATTGCCAGGACAATCAATCCCAGTTCCTTTATCCCAATTACACTGCTTAATATTTACATCTTTCCCTGGGATTCTCTCTTGGTTATTTGAGTTGACACTCCTAGAAGTGCATTCCTGATCTACCCAATTTGTATGCAGCACACAGTGATCTGCCATAAAAGGGTTCAAGATGTGACACAAAACACAAATCACTGAAATCCTCATGGTGGGGCCTAGAATAGTCTCTAGAGTCTCAAGTCTTTCTTCCTCAGTGCGTCAGACAGTGGCACTTTTGAGTGCCATTTGACAGTGTGTCCAAAGTGTCTGCAAGCAGTGAACTGGAGAAACATCCAACACTTACTGCTCTACTATAAGGAAAGAAATACTCTATCAACTGGACATCCATATAGCAGCCACTGTGGATGTGAGGTCCATGGAACTGCCGCATGGTGTATGTTCCATGTGCCTGAAGAGTGTAGTGTGCAGATCAAAGTTAAGGGCAAAATTGTCTGCGTGTGTATCTGAGGGTTCTGTCCATTTTGCAACTCAGGTGCATTTTAGAGTCATCCAAGCTAGTAGCTGCGTCATAGCCCTAACAGTGTTATGTGTGTTCTACAAATGAAAGATTTGCCATTATTTTGAAATTCTTCATTTCAAAAAGTTTAAATGGATTTGTAATCTATTATAATTACCACAAGAAATGCTATCATTAGGTTATTAATGAAAGAAAGATCTGTAGGATTCTTTCTATGTATATAACTTCAGTAGTCCCTGCAGGGAGCCGAAGGCCCGTGGGATGTGACCAACTCAGCAGTCCGCTGGGGGCTACATGATCAAACAGCAAACTGTTTATCATCAATGCAGGATGTGGGCAAATTCACACCGTCCTGCCACCGAAAGGTTTGCTGAGGGACATCCCTCCCTGGCTCCTTGAAGTTATCTACTGAGAAATCTAGCGCCTACTGTCCAAAGGATGCAGTCTTGCCTGCTGTGAACCAAAGGGCTGACTGACAATTGTCCGACAATCACACTCCCGCACCCCCACCTCCCCCTCCACCGTTTTCTCCCTATCTCTTTTGCCTAATAAATACGGAGGGCTGTGTAAAGTTCAGGGCCCTTGTCCACTAGAGGCAAGGTGCCCCCTGACTCCTTCTTCCAAATATACTCTTCTGTCTCTTGTCTTTGATTCCTGTTTTTGCCCCTCTTTTTTCAGTCCACCAGGTCCGTGCAGGTTACAAGTCCCCAATTTTTGAATGGTTGTAAAATGTGTTTAAATGATTTGTTCATGTCTGTATAAGCAGATTTTTCTTGATGGTGACTATTAAGAATTTGAAAATGTTGAAATTAAAAAGTCTTGATAAGGAGCTGTGTGTAGCCCTTTCAAGCAATTTTTAAACAGATATAAGCTCAAGTTTCCCATTAAAGGTTTCAACAATTCTTTTTTGCAAATTTTATATATATTTAGTAACTAAATTTCCTTCTAAACTTTGTGCTGTATTACCTTGCATATGAAAACTGCTTCAAATTTTCCCCAAGCTCCATATGAAAGCACTTGAATCCCTCCAGTTTATCTCAGTGTCTTAGACTGGATCTTCTAGAAACAGAGAATTCCAGGTAGAAGGTTTATTGGAGAATGCCCTCAGGAAATACACCTAAAGGAAGTGAGGATAGAGGCAAGACTGGACAGAGGGAGAAGCTGACTCACACTGCAGTTATAAGTGAGGCCACAGCTCATCCTACTTGCAGCCCTAGCGCTGAATGAACTTCTAGAGTTGTTTTAAATTGAGGCGAGGGACTGAGCCTGTATATTTACTCCCCCATCAGACATTCATTATGCCTGCTGGCAGAGGGCATAACCTTGAGTGAGGCACACTTTGAAATGTCAGAAGTCTATTTCCGCAACAGCTTGGAGATGGGTAAGTCAGCCCTGGGCAGAACACCACAGAATCTGCAGCACCGACTGCATAGGAAGTGCTGCTGAGTTACCATAGGAATTGAATCAACAGTCACGGGAATTGTTTACATCTGAAATACTCTGTACCTCCTGAGTATTGTTTGACGCTGTGGGTAACACTATATGCTTTCATAGCGTCTATTATCATATAATATCATAAATTAATTTATATGCTGTCACATTTTTTGTGACTGTTATGATATAAAAATGTGAGGAGATGTTGACAGCATAATTATTTTATCACCAGCATCTAGATCACTGACTGGCATATAGTAGCACTCAATGAGTGTCTACTAAGTGAGTGATAAAATGAATGAATTCACTATTTTTCTTTTTACTTATTTTTTTCTTTAAGTTGTCCTTCTCAGCATCTTATTCTGCAATAAAATGTGTTTGAATGGAAATGCCACAAAGCCGCTCTCAATAACTCCCTTAGACCTCAAAGGAGTTCAGAGATTCATGAAAGATCATCTGATGAAGTGTCCTGTCCAGGAATTTACTGTTCGCATTTTATGGAAAGTTATTTCCTTAATTTAACCTAAAATCGCCTTAAATTTTTTAAAGTGCTTTTTAAAATTACTAGTCATCTTTTAGAATAGAATTGTCAGTTCTGTAGAAAATGAAGTTCCCCATATATGTACATTTTTCAATGTACTGTACTCTTTTCAACAGTAATTGTTACCTACTAGAGTAAATTTAGAACTAAGGAACATAGACTCACATATATTTTCCACCTCTTATCTCTTTCAGGATGTTGTCTTACTCTGATAATTCTCTGATTCTCTTAGCAGAGTTATAAATTTCCCTTCTGAGTCTTGATAACTTATCTGAAAACTCTGTAGCACAAAATTTATCTTCTGAGTGAACCTTTTGCTGACAGCCTGTTCAGAAATTATTCCATCTACTTCTGCCGTGTCACTAGGGAGAAATGGCCACAGCAGTGTTTTTCTTCTGAGTCATAATCAAATTATTAGAGCTATCTTCTTTCTTAGGTTTTAAAATATGTCTCAATTTTTCCACTTATCTCTCCTAATCATCTGATTGGTTATTACTTTTAGATCTTTTTGCTTCTTTCATAGTCCGTAATACATGCTGAGCTATGGGACTTGTGACACATTTTTTGAATAATTTTTAAATAATGTAGCTTTTAGATATTCCCAGTACAGAAAACATATTTCTTCAAATTGAAGACATTTTTGCTGGCAGTTGAATTACTTTTTCTTCTTAATTTTTCTTTAAGCCTTAATCTTCTTGACTGTACATCTAAAATTATCACTTATGTATAATTCTCCTTGGCTCCCTTCAATGCAATAAATGATCTTTCATATGTACTCCTTTTGTTGCTATTATTTTCAGGGCCTTTTGTCTCAAAAATAATCAGCCACATTGCCACTGTTGAAACATTTTAATTTAATCAAAGGTCCAGATAGTGGAGGACCATTTACAAGACTCCTTTACAGGACTTTTGGTGTTTTAATGTTGGTCTTTCTATAAATATATGAATAGAGTTCTTAGAAGGAGCAGCTAGGTTTGTCTCTGTCCTGATTCTAGTTAGATCTTTCCTTTCGTGTCTGGGAGCTCTTCTGTAATTTTTACATTCGACAATGGTAGTTTGCTTACTTCCAAATGTTAGGGAGAGTTTTCATTCTTAAAACTTGCTCAGTAATCATACTACATAATAATTATTAACATTTATTACTACTACATTTTAAGCATCATTCCTACTTTATAAATCATTCCATTATTTCCTGTAGTCTTTCTTACATTCCTTACAAAACATTATTACTATCATTTTTGCAAATGAGAAAACCAAAATTAGCTTGATTAAGCAATTGTCCATCATGAAACCACCAGTACATAAGGGAACTGGGCTTTTAAATCTTAGCTTATCTGTGATATTTCACTGTCTCATATACATGTCCTTTCTTAAAATGATGACTTCCTTCCTCCATTAAATCTCTTAAACCATAATTACATTCATCTTGTAATTCTTATAACTCTGTTTAAATCTGTGAATAAGAAATGAAGTGCAGTAATTGCTGGAATTTGCCAGTAACTTTAACCAGCACAAATTTTCTCTATGATATGAGTGTGATTGGTGGGGGGGGAGGGGTAGGAAGTGGTTCAGGAGAGAATATTCTAGGGCAGAATGCTTTTTGAAAAATGTTCCTACATTACTTTTCCAGATTCCAAGCAAATTTTCCAAGGTAAATAAATTGTTTATTCTTGAGGCTAAGATTACTGCAGTTTACTAATGTAAATTAACTTTTCAGTTAACCATCTTATGTTGTCTCTGCATGAGTTATCGATTCATTATTGCTACCACTATCACCACCGTGCTTCAAAAACAATTCTGTATTCAATGTCCATTTTCCAACTTGCACGTATTCAAGAGTGACTTCCCCAGTGTTTTCCAAATGAAGAGATTAAGTTAACTTTTATTCATTCATAGTATCCTGTGCAAAAAAAAAAAAAAAAAAACAAAGAAAACTGTCAGTTCTGCTTTTAATACCCAATATTTTTGATAAAACAATGACTTCTTCGAAGCTTAAGATAAACATTAAATACAAGATTGATATAGTTCTTTTATTTGTCCCCACCCAGATCTCATGTTCTCACCCCAGTGTTGGAGGTAAGGCCTGGTGGGAGGTGATTAAATCATAGGAACAGATTTCTCATGAATAGTTTAACACCTTCTTCTTGGTACTGTCCTAGTGATAGTGAGTGAGTTCTCACAAGATCTGGTCGCCTAAAAGTGTGTGGTATATTCCCCCTCTCTTTTTTGCTCTGTTCTTCTCCTACATGTGCTTGCCCCGGCTTCGCCTTCTGCCATGAGTAAAAGCGCCCTGAGGCCACCCCAGAAGCAGATGCCGCTATGCTTCCTATACAGCCTGCAGAACTGTGAGCCAACTAAACCTCTTTTCTTAAAAGTTACCCAATCTCAGGTATTTCTTTATAACAATGCAAGAATGGCCTAAGACAAAGGCAAAATAAATAAATCAAATGAAATGAAACAGAAAAGAAAGAGCATTGAGAATTTTGATTGGGAGTAAGGACTTTATTAGATTTACTTGGAAAATTAAACAAATGAGAATTGAAAATCATGTTAAAAAGTGAATTACGCTATCAGATAATCTACATTTATTTTAACATTATAAAATTAACACAATGTAGTGGTGGCTTAAGAATCTAGGGAAAGATAAGGAATAGCTCTGGAACCAATGTTAGAATCTTAATATAAGATTTAGAATATCATAAATCCATAGGAAAGGATGTATTATTTCTAACATTGTGCTTGGAAAATTATTTATTTTGAAAAAAATCCCAATTATCTGTTTCTGCTACATTCAAAATACATAGAAACTTGATGGAAAGTTTAAAAGTAACAACTGAAACTATAAAATACACATAAATATGTACTGTATGCAATTGGGGGATTTTCTAAGCATAAGATCATTGTAATATATCATGAAGATGATAGATTTGCCGACTACATAAAAATTTAAAATTTTTGTTTGTCAAACCCATTAATACTTTCTATACTATTTAAAAGTTTATTTCCTTTTACATATAAAGAATATAAATCATAAAGCAAAAAGGCCACATTTATGAATACATATTTTATGGAAATTACATAAATAACTAATAAGCATATGGAAAAAATCCCAATCATGATTAATTAGATAAATGCAAATAAAGGAATAGCAGCATGTCATAATAGCCTATAAATTGGCAGCAAGAAAAATATAGTATTGACTGTTGCCACTTCAAACATACAGTCCTCACAAGGTATTAAGTAAGATACCTGACAAAAAAAGTTAGGTTTATGTATTTGCCAAAGAATAGTGAAAACAGGAGGAAGTAAGTACTTCTGGTTTATATAATTATTGAATCTGTATCTCCACTATTTCTTTGGATGGAACAAGGGCTCTTTCAAAATAGTTGAGTCCCATTTGTGACACAGAGACCCTGTATTCAAAATACCAAATATGAAACTTTGGAATATAGGTGGCAACAATTTACAGATACTATGTGCATTATATATATACACACACACATATATATACATACACATTTATACACATATATGTATTATATATTTAAATATACATGTATAAAATATATAATTGATAAATCTAAAAGCAATGACTGCTTTTTAAAGATTCACTAATGCCTATGAGTGCTAATATTTCACAAAAGAATGCAAAGGTTAAAAATGTATAGTGTTGGTCAGAACTGACATAGTAAATATCTTTATTATTAGAATAAAAATTATTATACTTGAACTCATGCGTGATTTTTCTTTGCAATTATAATAGAAACATAATCCTACCTCATGAATTTAATTTTTCTTTCTTAGCTTCTTTTCACATTGTATTTGTGCCACAGTAATACAAAATGAATACTATGCATATATGTTTTAATTTATTATTTTCCTAGGTTGCATTTTCACTAGAATCTTTTGTTCCGAGTCATTTAATGAGTTTCATAAGGATGAGTCTGTTCAAAATGAGATGTCTTGGATTATAAGCACAGTGTGCATGTGCTTGGGGAAAAAAAGAAAAAGAAGAAAGAAATGTTTTTCAAAAAAACAGATGAGTAAGTTAGCATAGCCAAAGGGCAGCAACATCTGATGTGGTGACAGGCTTTGCAAGCTTCATGTATTAATGCAGTTTCCATAGCAGCCACCACCTCACATGATAGTTCAAAATAATTTGTAATTGCCAAGAACTTTTAAAGGGAAACACGCCCAACTCTGATATATTGTCAAAAATCAACTAAATGTTTCTGAATCTAGATCCTCGACACAGGTTGAACAATGAAATTTTATAGAGGACACAACCTCTAAATCTGTACTTTCTCATTTATAAAACAGGGGTAAAAACACATGCCATGCCTGCCTCACAGGATCAGTGAGTGATGTATGTCAGCATGCTTTGGAAAGTGAAAAATGCCGTGCAAATGTAGAGTATAATTAACTTACAGAATCATCCACTATTATAACTAGAAGAAATGTTAGAGATTGCCAGGTCTCAGCCTCTCATTTCACAAATTAAGCCGAATTCATTAAACTTGTCCATAGGACCACATCAGGAGAATGGCAAGGTCATTATGAGAGCTTGGGTCACGTACCTTTATGTCTAGGGCCCTTTATCTCCTTCTCCCTTCCCTTCCCTTCCCTCCCCTCCCCTCTCCTCCCCTCCCCTCCCCTCCCCTCCCTTTCCTTTCCTTTCCTTTCCTTTTTCACAGTCTTGCTCTGTCACCCAGACTGGAGTACAGTGGTGCGATCTTGGCTCACTGCAACCTCCGCCTCCCGGGTTCAAGTGATGCTCCTGCCTCAGCCTCCCGAGTAGCTGGGACTGCACCTGGCTAATTTTTTGTATTTTTTAATAGAGACGGGGTTTCACCGTGTTAGCCAGGATGGTCTCGATCTCCTGAACTTGTGATCTGCCTGCCTCGGCCTCCCAAAGTGCTGGGATTGCAAGCGTGAGCCACCACGCCAGGCCCCTTTGTCTCCTTTCTATGCCTGTGGTCAGCTACTGTTCTGTGAGATCCACCACACCCTTTCCTCTGATCCACCACAATAGTACTCTGATTACTCCAGTCTTCAGAGGACACAGAAATGCGCCGATCAGACTCCCTAACAATGGGCCATATAGAACTTCAAGGTCATCTTTTTCACAGCTGTGAGTCTTGCTATTAATCCCAAATTGAGTCCCAAGCATACTCTTCTTCTAAGCTCTCTCAGGCTTTTCAGTGTTTGAAAATAATCTCTGATATAACTAGAATTTTTAATAGTAATCTCAAGAGTCTAGAAGTGTCTAGGCATTATGTAAATCAAATAGGGGAGAAAATCTGTCTTCTGAAAGAGTTATTATCTGAGTACTCTTAATTGAAATAATGTCACATTACTAGTCAATTTTAAATGTATATGGTATATTTGGGGTGGCTCTTTACTGTACAGATCTAACTTAATCATTAAATAAACGTTTCTTCAGGGAGGCGGTGTTATCCCCATTTTGCTGATGAAAAGAACTGATTTTCAGAGATACTAATTAACCTTTCCATTGTGACATAAATATTGGAGCCAGAATTTGGAGTTAGATTTTGTTTTTGCTCTTTTTAATTGGCTGTTTTTTCCCATTATTCAATAATGTCTACACATCAGAAAGTGACTTTGATCAGTCTTGCTCACAGGTCTAGTGTCATGTGTGTATATGGACTAGAATGGAAGAATCCTGACACAGAGACTGAATTCTTAGAGATACTCCTGAGACCTATTGGAACTTGGCTTCTCTGCCCATTTCATCTGACTTTAATTGCTAACCTCAGTTCCTGTCTTCATCTTCTCTCCTAAATTTGACTCAGTTGCTTAACTCTTGGCTATAACACTGATTCCTGGTGGCCATTTTAGTTTGATTCTACCAGTCCCTTGGACAGACCTCACCTAGCTTGTCCAGATCTGGTTGAATAAATGCCACTAAATCCCTGCCTTCAACAGCTCACCCTTGATCAAGCATTGTCTAATCCTAGTTAATAAATTCACCAAGAATAGAAGAGCCATTATAGAGTTTCTATTTTTTTTTTTTTTTGTTTTGTTTTGTTTTTCTGGAGCCACCAGGACTTTTGAGGAAGAGACACAGATTATGTCTCTTTTTCTAGGGTTCTATATTCATAAGATGATTAAACAATAGGGTAAGTTCAGAAAGCTATCTGGATCACCTGGAGCAAGCCCCTTGCTGACTATGAAGCAGCCTAGGGGACAATTAGGAGGGACACTGAAATGCAAAAGTGAAGAGCTGAATGCACAGGCTAGTCAATTTACATGTCATATGTATCACTTAAAAGACCACTATTTTTTTACTTGTTCACAGTTGTTCTTCCCTCTAGTATGTTAACTCCAGAAAGAAGTGATCTATTTCATCACTAAGGTATACCTATTACCTAGCACTGCCTAGCTTTTAGGCAATGTTCGATTATATATATTCTGTATGATTAAACAAATAAATACCATTTGCAAGAAAACATATGAAAGATAATTAAAAGTAGACTTGCTGGTTTAGAAATACAGCTTTAGTTAATTACATTCAGTTTCTGCTTCTTTATATGATGCCACCTGTCTCTTCTTATCCCTGCCCATTTGGAATTAATTCTACTTGTTTGTTGAAAAGAAAATAAAAGAGAGTTGGGATTTCTGGTTTAAGGAAGAGAGATTGCTAAAGATAGGGTTCAAATGAAATAATAACACCAGACATCTCAAATTATTGGCTTATCCATGGCAGAAAACTAGCAAATGAATCTATTTAACAGTAATAGTTTCAATTTAGGCAGAACATTTGAAAACTAATAAATGTCTACAGTCCCAGGCAGTAATATGGTTTTACGATAATTTATTTTAATTTCTAATTTGTGTAAATTAGAAATTGAAAGAAATTATTTCAATGTGGTTCTTCAGGTAAAGTGAACTAAAATTAAAATGAGTACACCAACACTACTAGGTATGGCAAAGTTTAAAAATTTAATAAAGTTAGGGGTTCACACCTGTAATCCCAGCACTGTGGGAGGCCAAGGTGGGTGGATCACCCGAGGTCAGGAGTTTGAGACCAGGGTGACCAATACGGTGAAACCCCATCTCTACTAAAAATACAAAGATTAGCCAAGTGTTGTTGTGGGCACCTGTAGTCCCAGCTACTCGGGACACTGAGACAGGAGAATTGCTTGAACCCAGGAGGCAGAGGTTGCAGTGGGCCAAGATCAGGCCACTGTACTCCAGCCTGGGTGAGAGAGCAAGACTCTGTCTCAAAAAAAAAGAAAAAATTTTTTTAATAAAGTTGAAAATAAACAACAGCAAAGGACATCTGAAGACATTATCCCACCTCCTGATATAATTGCTGCTAAGTCAGACTTTGTGAGATCTGGATGGGAAGTGCTGCAAGATCCCTAGGTTGGTAATTCTAGATTATTAATTCCAGTATCTGAAGCCTGTCTAGAAGATAGATACATAGAAAGATAGATAGATAGATAGATAGATAGATAGATATTAATTCATTCCTGTTGCAAAATAAGAATGATTTGCTGTTTTATACTTAAAAAGCAAACAAAGAATTGGTCACCACTCTATGTAACTATTCATATGCTAATGTTTCACACATGGTAGAAATCAATAGTGATCTATCCTCACATGCATTTTAATTTCTTGCAATTTATGAAACTTCTAATAATAGGTAATACTCTGATATTTATAGGATATACTACAAATATTGGCATCACTAAACTATAAAACATTATGATGACCTTGTCTGCTTTGTAAATGGCTTTTTCATTATATGTGTGCATCCACAAACTACTACCACCTCCCCACCTTACCTCCCATATACTCTATCTATTCTTTTACCACTATTACCAACCCTTGTCAGGAAGATCTTGAACTAGACTACCTCTTATAAGAAGTATTAGTACTTAAATTTTAGAAACGGAAACATGCTCTTGAGATTATAAACTTCATCATTTTATATGTAATGTTTCTGGGTCCTAGAAGACATCAGATCACCCAGCTGGTTTTGTGGCAAAGTTCTGACAACTAGTTCTCAATCTAATTCTTTTTTATTCTAATTTTTAAATTAATTACATTCATACAAATTGGTTTTTAATTTGTTCACTCTTGTTAGCATTTACTCTTTCTACGAAGAATATATCAAGAATGCCAATGCTGAACAAAGTTCACAAATAAATCATTCTGTGTCTAGTTAGCCTGACGCCATCTTGCCCAAAAGTATAATCACTGAAAGAAATCTCATCAACCCTGTCAATCAATAAAGGCAGGAATAGTTATTTAAATAAACTTGGCATGTCTTGGCAAATCACTCAAATGTTATGAATACATCCAAGAATGCTTTGGCAGAGAGAGCAAGATTTAAATCCTCAGCCATTTCAGAGTATATTGCAAACAGTAATCATCTGATATTCAAATTTCTTGAACTTTAAATAGTCTTATCTAATGCTGTTGCCTGGACTCCATTCTTCACGCTATCAAACTACATTCTTAAGGCAATAACATATCCCATGAGTGAAACAGACGCTCGTCAGTGTCTGAATCTCATAAGTGTTCATTAAATGTTGATAGTTGACTAAACCATTGAACAGGAAGAGTAGTGGTAAAGGGGTATGGGCCATGGAGTTGACCTGAATCCTGTCTCCCTTTTACTAGCTTTATAAATTGGACAAGTAATTTTTTGATCCTTAGTTGCTTTATCTTTAAAACACAGCTAATTATACCATAAAGGATTGTTGCAAGGATTAAATGAGCTATTGCAGGCAAAGTGCTTAGCTAACACCTGGCACAGAGGGAGCACTCAATAGATGTTAGCTATTGTACTTAATTTATTATTTTCTTCATAGATGTGAAATGAACTGCAGATTCTGAGCACAGTTTTACGAGCACAACTTGAGCCTGAGTTCTAGCTACTGCCCAGTTGTGTGACCTTGGCCAAGTAAGTTAACATTCCTGTTTCTGTTTCCCGATATTGAAAATAATCTCATATACCTTATGGTGTGTTGTGAGGTTTAGATAAGTCAGTATGTATAAAGTGCTAAGAACAGTAATTGACCTAAACTTAGCACGTTGTAAGCATTTGTTGTTATTCTGGATCTTATGTATTAAAAAGTAGTCAGAAATATTCCATTCCACAGACTTACTTGAATGAGAAATACAAAGTTTTGAAAGTCATTTTTAGTATTCCTTGAATCAAAATATTTTATAATCATCCTGTACCCAATAGCTATGATTCTCTTTGACAGGAAATGGTATGAGATGAGAATATCTATAAATCACACATTTTTTCAAAGTGGACTGTTAAATTATTGTTTTGACTTTTCCAGCACTGTGTTAGATTAGTGGAATCCCCACCCAAGTCCTCCATTGATTTTGTGAGTTTGTAAGTAGAAGAGAATTAATTAAATTATGAAAGAGTACAGATGTCAAAATTTGTATTGCATAAACAACAGCGCTGTTAGGCAAAATGTATCAGGCATCTTGCTTAACAAATCCTTGCAACAAAGGTTAAGATACTCTGGGTCACTAAAAGCAGCAGGGAGCTGTTGATGTAATGCAGATTGGAATAAGAATGAGAAAAGAAAACAACATCCCTCAGAAGTCTAGTTTTCACCTTGCCCTTAACCTTTCCTGCCAGGATACCTTGATTTTTTTCTGTTTCTTAGGCTGTATCAGATAAAACGTACATGTGTGTATAAGAGTGTATACAGGGAACAAATAATTTTACAAATATCTAAAAGGAAAGTTTAAAAGGAAAAAATATAATCCTGCTCTTTTGTTGACAAAATATTTTTTCTTCTCTTTGTTTTTCCATTTGTCTATGTGTAGTTTGTTATAATATTAAAATTAAAGTGTATATACAACATTGTTTTATGGTTTTTATTCTTAAAATATCAAATTTTTATATAATGTAATTTGACAAATACCAATTATGCCATTCTTTGCCTTTGTGTAAACCACGACTGTTTTCAGTTATTTTATGAATTTTCTGATGTAACTATTTCTGAAAGGGAGGGGAGCTACTTATTTAAATATATGGAGTCCCTAACACCTTGGAGATTATTCAACTTTTCCTTTAAGAGTGACAGGGAAGCTGAGACCTTATGTTCACACTGTATTACAGGCAGGCAAGAGAGAAAAAAATTGAAAGAAAGAAAACAAGACCAGCAATAAGAGAATAGGAATTATAAATATTTTCTACTGTCATTGCTGCCCAGGATGTCTTACCCAAAATATTTTCCTCCTAGTCCAAAGTAATAGGAACTTTACTTTGTCTTTCAAAGTAGAGGCAAAACATGCTCATTGTCTAGAGTAAATTGCAATTAGTTACACAGTCTACACCCATCCTACTCCACTGCCTGTGTGTTTCTCTGCCACATGGTGACTTAACATTAGGGCTGCCTAATTCACATCATTTTTTTTTTTTTCCTAGAGCAGTGTAGTTAAAGAATCATTACGGGCTGGGCGCGGTGGCTCAAGCCTGTAATCCCAGCACTTTGGGAGGCCGAGACGGGTGGATCACGAGGTCAGGAGATCGAGACCATCCTGGCTACCACGGTGAAACCCCGTCTCTACTAAAAAATACACACAAAAAAAAACTAGCCGGGCGAGGTGGCGGGCGCCTGTAGTCCCAGCTACTCGGGAGGCTGAGTCAGGAGAATGGCGGGAACCCGGGAGGCGGAGCTTGCAGTGAGCTGAGATTCGGCCACTGCACTCCAGCCTGGGCGACAGAGCGAGACTCCGTCTCAAAAAAATAAATAAATAAATAAATAAAAAATAAAAGAATCATTACATCTATGGTGAATCAAGAAACTATATCTATCTATATCTCTATCTATATTATATATATATAATTTCTACTAGCTACTATTCCAAGAAAAGAGAATCTGTCGTGGAATACTAAACCCCATTTGGCAACACAGTGTTACCTGTGGACAACGACGAATTAATGCTGATGGGAATGTGAGCATGAGGTTAATTCTCTTGAGGATTCCTTTCATTCCACGGTTGCTTTTTTTTTTTTTTTTGAGACAGAGTCTTGCTCTGTCACCCAGGCTGGAGTGCGGTGGCACGATCTCGGCTCACCGCAACCTCCGCCTCCCGAGTTCAAGCAATTCTCCTGCCTCAGCCTCCTGAGTAGCTGGGATTACAGGCGTGCACCATCACACCCGGCTAATTTTTGTACTTTTAGTACAGACGGGGTTTCTCCATGTTGGCCAGGCTGGTCTCAGACTCCTGACCTTGTCATCCACCCACCTCGACCTCCCAAAGGGCTGGGATTACAAGCGTGAGCCACCGTAACCGGCTTATTCCATAGTTGTTCTAATCTTGCCTGAGTGGTCAGCTTTCTAAAAGAAAATAAACATCACAGGTTCTTTCATACTTCCATAATAAGTGGATAGTTACTAGACCTAGGCTCTCAAAGATCTCAGGATGAGTGCGACTCAAGGCATCCTTTTGGGATACCCGGAGCTGCCCAGCCCAGAAACAGGGAAAGCTTCTCAGAAGTAAGAGCATCTCAGCTGCCATCTGAAAGATACCCTCCAGGTCAGTTTATCATTGGATCTGGAGTGTGACTACCTTCCAGAACACACAGGTCTGTTACTTCTTCTCAACAGGGAAGTCATGGTAGAATTTGTGCAGGCTCTGTGGAAACAGCAGCTTCTGCTACTTTCTTTGAGTCAAAGGGTCCACAGCACTTTGATCTTCTCCAAGGACTTTTCAAGGCATCTTTTCCCTTTCTCTTTCTTGATATAAGTTTTAGAAGTTTCTGTAGTATACAGATAGTGCTTCTTCTCCTTGCCAGGTAAGACCCATGGGTTCTTTCCAGCAGGAAGAAGAGATCAGAGACTCTACCGGAGGGAGATCATCAAATATCAAGATATTCTAAGAATGACCAGGTAGTGACTTTCTCCTGCAGACACCATTTCCTCTCCAACAGCTTGGAATATTGACATACCTTCTAGGAGTCAATATAGTGCAGGAAGCATAAAAGTCCTCTTTCTTCATCACTGTATAGAGCTCTACATCTTTAATGCCCAATTTCCCTACATGATGATATAATAATCTCCCCTGTTCTCTACTGGGAGATGTGAGGACACTTACATTTTGCTGGATGGAGAATTTAAAATTGATAATGAAAGTAAAAATATATACGAGGTCAAATACTAACAGTAATAAATTGCATCAAAGGAAATACTTATTATTTACAGCCAGGCATATTCTGTAGAGAGTTTTCTCTATGGAGAAGTAATTTTACCAAACTTGTATATCCATTCTTTTATGAGTACAGAGAGTAGCGAGTAAAATTGAGAGAAGCCTCAAAGAATGCAAAACTATAGCAACAGGCTGTCAAGTAATTATCATTGAATACTTCATGCTGTGTGATCCAGATGCAGCCAAATATTCCAATATAGGTATGTGTGTGCACACATATGCTCATGTATAGAATGAGACATGCACACACTCTGATCAGCTCCTTGAGACAATCTGTGATAGATCCTGACACAAGATACTGAGTGAAGGCGGTAATTATCTCCTACTACATATGTTTCCAGGGCAGTCTTTAAACCATTTGTAGATTAGATACTGTTTACTATGGCTACCCTACTCTTAAAGACAGAGAGCAAGTGATATGCTAACCTGGAATATGTACCCATAGACTCCAAATTGTCTATCATTTAATTCTGTTTGTTATAGCTAAAATGATTTGGAGAAATAACTGAGGTCTCTAAACTTTGACTCCCCAAATTTGCAGTGGCCTTAGATGAAAAGGAAATTGGTTGTGTATTGAAAGATAAGACCATGACATAAAAGGTTTAAAAGGTCCATCTGACCTATTTCTACTATTCTGTGTTAGTTAGAGTTCTTCAGAGAAACTGAACATAATATGTATATACAAAGAGAGAGAGAGAGAGAGGTTTATACAGGGACTTATTAGAAGGATTGTCTTATGCAATTATGGAGGCTGAGAAGTCCCATAATCTGCTCCCTATAAGCTGGAAAACTAGGGAAGCTGGTGGTATAATCCAGTCCTAGTCAAAAGACTAGGACTACCCTACCTGAGAACTAGGGTAGCTAATGCTAATCGTGTAAATTCTGGTTGAGTCCTAAAGCCCTAAAACCAGAAGCACCAATGCCCAAGGGCAGGAGAACATGAATGTCCTAGCTCAAATGGAGAAAATGAATTAACCTATCCTATACCACTTTGTTCTATTTTAGTTTTCAATATATTGTATGATGCCCACCCACATTGGTAGGGACAATCTTCCTTAATCAGTCTACTGATACAAATGCTAATCTCTTTTGGAAGCATCCTCACAGATACATCCCAAAATGATGTTTTATCAGCTATCTAGGAATCTCTTAGCCCAATCAAGTTGAGATATTATCACCGCACTTTGCAAATCATGCAAAGTGGGTACAGCAGAAGATCCCAGCCCCAGGATATATTCAAACAAAATCGATGAGAAATAAATAAACAGTTTAATTAAGTGGTTTTTTAAAAAGTAATCTTGAACACAGGGAGTGGTGGATAGACAAATAACGGAAACTCATCAAAAATTTTATTTCGGCAAGAAAAAAGTTAATAATTTAGAGTTAAAAAATTTAAAAGACAAATTGATACACTGTTTTAAATTAAAGTTATTTTAATTTCAGAACTGAATATGACAGATCCAATGTCTTCAGATAATTTACATGAGCCAATGTCCAAAGAAGTGAAATAACTTATTCAAGATAACACTGCATGTATAGCTAAATCTTAAACTCATCCCTTTGAACTTCTTGTCAGTGTCCTTTCCATTACCTTCTAGTGACATGAAAAATCAGCAGTTTATTATGACTTGTGGAAAGAATCTTATGAAGTCTTGGGTGCAGTAAACCTGTAATACACTTTCATATTTGTCCATCTTGTGACTGGATCCAGTTACTAACCAACATGTGCTTTCCGATGCCTCCAAAAAGTCTCTTTAGAAGACAATACGCTTCCTAACATGATATTATCACCAGACAATAACAAAGGCCTAAGTAGCTTTTTCTCACCAAGATTTTGCAACAGATGTGACTAAGTGGCTAATCTAAACATGCATAAAACTCTCCAGCAGAAAATGATAGTACATAATTTTCTAGTGAATGTTTCATGAAGAGGGAATATGAAAAATTAAAAAGATAATTAGGGTAGACATTGAAGAAAGATGGTTTGATATAAACGTTGTATTTACATCTTTGAGATGTACTATTTTCATATTTCTATATAACATGATTGATAACAGTAAAATGACATCGCAGTCCATAGTGAATACAGAATTCTCCCTGATGAAAACTCGTTCTGTTTAAACTAGATTGGTTTTAGTCATATATCTAATTTATTCTGTGTTACGGCATGGGGAAAGGGCTACAGCTATGCTACTAGTGTTTGGTTCTATTATTGGGCAGAAATCTTTTCAAATAACTAAAAATTTTTATTCCTTATTAAAGAATTAAATATAAGAGTTATATTTAAAACATGTATAGTTTTATGTTTTATGTTTTAGCATAGGTTTATGTTGCATTTATACTGCAAATTTCCCATGCTTGTTTTTTTTCCTAAATGCACTTCCCTAAACAAAGAAACTATTCATTTTACTCCTATAGGGAGTCATTCTGCAGATGAGGAGATGTGAAAATCCAAGGACCTTGAGGTCAATTTCACTCAGGCAGCTGTTTACTTGAATTCACCTGGAGAATATGAGCCATAATTTATGGAAATTTAAGAATTAATGCCAAAAATATATCAAATGCTAATGACAAATTCAAAGCTAGAAATGAAACACAAAACCAAGAACTGGTGCTTAGCAGAATTTGGTATGAAGTAGAAAGAGAAAAGTAAAACTAGCAGATCAGGGGTTCCAGAAAGGTGGATGCATATGAGGTCCCTAGCCCCAGTACCCTCACAGAAACAACAATTTAGCAACTATTCATAGAGAAGAATGCCTTTGTGAGTATTCCAAAAGTTGAGCACCCCGGTGGAGTGAAAAAAATTGCATTAAAAAAGGTAAAAATAGCCCTTCTTTGTCAGAAGCAACAGTTGCCCAATCCAGCACAACATAGAGCTAAGAAAGATCCTGTTGACCTGTGATTTCTTCAGTGGAGTAAAGAGAGATCATGGTGGATGTCAAACTTCCCCAGCATTTCAGGGCATTGCTCTAGAGACCCACTTATGCCTTGCCTCATATCACATACTGGGGAAATTGGCATGGCTAGACCACCTGGGAACAATTAGGAATAAAGAAAAGATGCAGGGGCTCTCAGCAGCCAGTGCATACAGATCTCAGAGGCAGTCCCCCAGCCCCTACCAGCAGCCTTTCCTGACTGTGGCCCTAACCAACAACTCCATCAAACTAAAAAGCCAGGTCAGTTGGTTCCACCCAACTATGGAGCTCAGACAGCAGGCTCACATAACCTTAGAGCCCAGGCAACCAGCCCCACCCACCTGTGAAGCCCTGCCAGACAACCATGCTCAAAAGTAAAACTTTGGCAACAGGCTCCATCTAACTAAGAATTCGTCAGGCCCTGTTTCAACTTTGAACCTAATAGACCTCACTCACAGGCCTCACTTGCCCACAGATACTGCCATCTGGCCCACCTAGAATCCTAAGCTAGGCTGACTAGTGAAAGTCTTTCCCTGCTAAGAACAGGCTGCAAAGACTGGAAGAGATAACCACTTCTTCAAATGTGCAGACATAAATCTAAGAATATAGGAATCATGAGAAATTAGGAAAACTTGATAACACCATAGGAAACTAAAAAAGCTTCAGTAATTCACCCCAAAGAAATGATGATCTATGAAGTGCCTTACAAATAAAAAAAAATTGTCTTAAAGAAGCTTAGTGAACAGTAAGATAGACAGAAAAGCAATACATAAACAAAATGAGAAGTTCAAAAAGAAATGAAAACTATAAAACCAAAGAAACAGAAATCCTGGAGTTGAAGAATACAATAACTAAACTGAAAAAATTTAACAGAGGGCTTCAACAAATGACCCAATTAAGCAGAAGAAAGAAGTAGTTAACCTGAATACAGGTCATTTAAATTATGTAGTCAGAGGAGCTAAAAGGATAAAGAATGAAAAAGACCAAAAAACCCCTACAGGACACATGAGACACCATAAGTAGGTCAATATACACATTATGAGTCTCAGAAGGAGAAAAGAAAGAGAAAGGGAGAAAAAAGTGTTGTCAAGGTCATGAAGAAATTGTAATTTTTGTGCACTGTTGGTGAGAATGTAAAATGATATAGCCACTAGGGAAAACCAGTATGTACGTCCCTCAAAGAAACAAAAACAAAACTTCCATATGATCCAGCAATCCTACTTCTAGGTATGTATCCAAAAGAATTGAAATCAGGAACTCGAAACGATATCTGTACTCCCGTGTTCCTTCCAGCATTATTCACAGTAGTTAAGGTATGGAGTTGTTATTATTATAAATGGATATAAAGTTACAGTTATACAGTATAAGTAAGTTCCAGAATTCTTCTGTACAACGTAATGCCTGTAGTTAACAATAAGGTATTGTGTACTTTAAAACTTAGTACAAGGATAGAGCTCATGTTAAATGTTCTCATCATAAATTTTAAAAAAAGAAACAAAAAATAAAGTGGCACATGGAAACTTTTGGATGTGATGAATATATTGATTACCTTGACTGTGGCAAGGTAACACTGGTATATGCATATGTTCAAACTCACCAAATTGTACACACTATGTGCAGTTTTGTGCACCAAATATACCTCAATAAAGTTGAGGAAAATTAAATTTATTTTTTAAAAAAGAGTAGATCAGGTCAGGTACAATTGCCCCAACTGGGAGATGATTTGTCCACAAGCCATTTTTAACATCTCATGACTCAACATACAACAACAGCTAAGATTGGCTTAATGGTGCACCACACACTCCTTTGGATGGTCACAGAATTGGAAGGAATAAGAATGAACTATGAATGTGAAAATCCATCAATAATTTATAAAATATCCTTTAAATTCTTTGTTGTTGATTTTATAACTATTTTGCTTTTTATTTTATTTATAAGAGAAAATTTGGTCAATACATGAGGAACATTCCTCAATATTTGACTATGGCTTCATCATAGCATATGTTAGTTTGCTAGTATCAGGAAATTTGTGTGACACCTGCAAACTAATCAGAGTTTCTAGGTTAAAGGCTGTGTCAGACACTCTGGATAAAGTTCTTTCTCTGGATTAAACTGGAAATCTCAGGACCGGTATATTCTAACATCTTGTTCAGTAGGGAAAAATGGTACGGGTGGTGGGAGGAGGCCATTGAGCACAACTAGTCTCATACAACTAGAGCTAGGTTTCCAAATTAAAATTGCAATTTTCGGATGTTTTCCACTTTACTAAAAGTTATAACCTTTAGAAAGTTATTTCTTTTTCGGAGTCAAATCTTCCTCCCTGAGAGTTCCATTCCATTCTCTTAAAGTTTTTCTGGAACCACTCAGAGTAGCTTCACTCTCTTTGAGCAATAACTCTTTAATATTTGACAGTTTTTACCATTGCTTTCAGTGTCTTCTGTTCTTCAAAGAAGACACATATAACAATGAGGCTAAACTAACCGGCTTCAACAGGAAGGTCTTAGAAATGATGCCAAAATTTTTATTGGCTTAATGTAGACACAATTATCCATTCTGAGCAGAGATGAGAAAATTACATCTTTGACAGAGCAAACTTGTTTACAAGGGGACCACTTGTGGGCAAATTTTGGGATGTATGTACCCTTGTATATTTTTATTTGGCTTTTATGGTATTTTCAAATGGACTTTATTACTCAAAAAGACTAAGAATAATTGACTTGTTGAAGGCTTTATTATAAACATACTGCACAGTTCTCCTTGGACACATTATAAGAACATGTGGGTATGTCTGTGACTTATCAGTGATTATCAGTGGGCAAATGGGAACAACTACTGTGGTATCTTCAGCAAAGTCCTGCAGCCTCACATAAATAAATGAAAGGAAAAACTAGGGAAGGAAAGAAGAGAAAGCAAAGGAAAAAAGGAGGGAAGGAGCCGGGCACGGTGGCTCAAGCCTGTAATCCCAGGACTTTGGGAGGCCGAGACGGGAGGATCACGAGGTCGGTAGATCAAGACCACCCTGGCGAACACGGTGAAACCCCGTCTCTACTAAAAAAATACAAAAAACTAGGCGGGCGAGGTGGCGGGCGCCTGTAGTCCCAGCTACTCGGGAGGCTGAGGCAGGAGAATGGCGTAAACCCAGGAGGCGGAGCTTGCAGTGAGCTGAGATCTGGCCACTGCACTCCAGCCTGGGCAACAGAGTGAGACTCAGTCTCAAAAGAAAAAAAAAGGAGGGAGGGAAGGAAGGGAGGGAGGGAGGGAGGGGAAACATGTAGGAAAATAGAAAGAGAAACAAAAAATGATTAAAGACTTTCACCAGGCTGGGCACAGTGACTCAAGCCTGTAATCCCAGCATTTTAGGAAGCTGAGGTAAGTGGGTTGCTTGAGTCCAGGAGTTGGAGACCAGTCTGGGTAACATGGTGAAACCCTGTATGTAACAACAACAACCCCCCCTCCCCCGCCAACACACACACATGAAAAATTTCCCAAGCATAGTGACATGCACCTGAAGTTCCAGCTATTGGAGAGGCTGCAGTGGGAGGATCACTTGGACCCAGGAAGCAAAGGTTGCAGTAAGTCAAGATTGTGTTACAACTGATATGGTTTGGCTGTGTCCCCACTCAAATCTCATCTTGAATTATAAATCACACAGTTCCCACATGTTGTGGGAGGAACCTGTGGGAGGTGACTGAATTATGGGGACAGGCCTTTCCTGCCCTGTTCTTGTAATAGTAAATGAGTCTCAAGAGATCTGATGGTTTTAAAAATGAGAGTTTCCTTGCACAAGCTGTGTCTGCCTGCTGCCATCATGTAAGATTTGACTTGCTCCCTCTTGCCTTCCACCATGATTGTGAGGCCCTCCCAGTCATGTGGAACTGTAAGTCCAATAAACCTCTTTCTTTTGTAAATTGCCCAGTCTCAGGTATGTCCTTATTAGCAGCCTGAAAATGGACTCATACAGTAAATTGGTACCAGTAGAGTGGGGCGCTGCTGTAGATACCAGAAAATGTGGCAGTGACTTTGGACCTGGGTAACAGGCAGGGGTTGCAACAGTTTGGAGGGCTCAGAAGAAGACAGGAAAATGTGGGAAAGTTTGGAACTTCCTAGAGACTTGTTGAATGGCTTTGCCCAAAATGTTGAGAACCATATGGACAATAAAGTCCAGACTGAGGTGGCCTCAGATGGAAATGAGGACCTTGTTGGAAACTGAAGCAAAGGTGACTCTTGTTATGTTTTAGCAAAGAGACTGGAAGCATTTTGCCCCTGCTCTAGACATTTGTGGAACTTTGAACTTGAGAGAGATGATTTAGGGTATCTGGCAGAAGAAATTTTTAAGGAGCAAAGCATTTGAGAGGTGCCTTGGGTGCTGTTAAAGGTATTGAGTTTTATAAGGGAAGTAGAGCACAAAAGTTTGGAAAATTTGCAGCCTGACAATGTGATGGAAAAAAAAATCCCATTTTCTGAGGAGAAAGTCAAGCAGAAATTTGCATAAGTAAGGGGGAGACAAAAGTTAATCCCCAAGACAATGGGAAAAATGTCTCCAGAGCATGTCAGCAGACTTCATGGCAGCCCATCCCACCACAAGCCTGGAAGCCTAGGAGGAAAAAGAGTTTTTTATGGGTGGAGCCCAGGGTCCCCATGCTGTGTGCAGCCTAGGCGCTTGGTGCCCTGTGTCCCAGTCACTCCAGCCATGGCTGAAAGGGGCCAATGTAAAGCTCGGGCTGTAGCTTCAGAGGGTACAAACCCCAAGTCTTGGCAGCTTCCACATGGTGTTGAGCCTGCCAGTGCTCATAAGTCAAGAATTGGGGTTTGGGAACCTCTGCCTAGATTTCAGAGGATGTATGGAAAGATCCAGATGTCCACGCAGAAGTTTGCTGCAGGGGAAGCAAACTCACGAAGAATCTCTGCTAGGGCAGTGTGGAAGGAAAATGTGGGGTCAGGGCCCTCAGACACATTCCCTATTGGGGTGCTGCCAAGTAGAGCTGTGAGAAGAGGGCCACCATCCTTCAGATCCCAGAATAGTAGGTCCACTGACAACTTGCACCGTGCACCTGGAAAAGCTGCAGACACTCAACAGCAGTCCATGAAAGCAGTCAGGAGGGAGGCTGCACCCTGCAAAGCCAAAGGGGCAGAGCTGCCCAAGACCATGGGAACGGACCTCTTGCATCAGCATGACCTAGATGTGAGACATGGAGTCAAAGGAGATGATTTTGGAGCTTTAAGATTTGACTGCCTCACTGGATTTCAAACTTGCATGAAGCCTGTAGCCCCTTTGCTTTTGCCAATTTCTCCCACTTAGAAAGGTTGTATTTACCCAATGCCTATACCTCTGTTGTATCTAGTAAGTAACTAACTTGCTTTTAATTTTACAGGCATATAAGTGGAATGCACTTGTCTTGTCTTAGATGAGACATTGGACTGTGGACTTTTGAGCTAATGCAGAAATGAGTTAAGACTTTGGGGAACTGTTGGGAAGACATGATTGGTTTTGAAATGTGAGGACATGAGATTTGGGGTGGGGGGGCCAGGGGCAGAATGATATAGTTTCACTGTGTCCCCACCCAAATCTCAACTGGAATTATAACTCCCACAATTCTCATGTGTCGTGGGAGGAACCTGGTGGGAGGTGATTGAATTATGGGAGTGAGTCTTTCCTGCACTGTTCTCATGATAGTGAATGAGTCTCATGATATCTGATGGTTTTAAAAATAAGAGTTTCCCTGCATAAGCTTTCTCTTTGCCTGCTGCCATCAAGTAAGATGTGACTTGCTCCCTCTTGCCTTCCACCACGATTGTGAGGCCTCCACAGCCATGTGAAATTTTGTAAGTCCAATAAACCTCTTTCTTTTGTAAATTGCTCAGTCTCAGATATGTCTTTATCAGCAGTGTAGAAACCGACTAACACAACCACACTCCAGCCTAAGTGACAGAGCAAGATCCTAATTAAAAACAAACAAATAAACAAAAACAACCACCTGCCACGGGTGAAAAGGACATTATTCCACATCTCTTCACTTCACATATATAAGAAGTGTGAGAAAAACTGAATTTGTTTGTTATTTATCTTGACTTTTTGATTGTTTGTATGAATTGAAAGGCGCAAATCCAGGTGTCCCAACACCAGTATTTTACATTGACAAATATAGTAGGCAATATGCATAAAAAGAACATTTTAACCATCATCTGCTCCTGAGGTAGCCCATTTGGTTCATTATAGATGAACCTAACCAGCAGGAGTTAGGTCCTAGGAAAAGGTTCTGAATCCCAAACTTGCTCAAGCCTGACTTATGACTGGAAACTAATATAATCATTTAAATTATAAACCCATCATTTTGAAGAGAAAATTAAGCACAATTTCTCGTGATTCAGTTCCTTATAGTGGGAGGTCCAAATTTCTTCACTAGATTTGCCTTTCTTATTTATGTCAGGAATAAAACCCAAATTATGTGCTAATCTCTCTTGTAAATATCTATTAGGTCCATTTGTTCTGCAGTGAAAATTAGGTCTGATGTTTCTTTGTTGATTTTCTGTTTGGATCATCTGTACGATACTGAAAGTAGGATGTTAAAGTCTCCAGCTATTTTTGTATTGCAGCCTATCTCTCTCTGTCACACTAATAATATTTGCTTTCTGGCCAGGCGCAGTGGCTCACTCCTGTAATCCTAGCACTTTAGGAGGCCGAGGCGGGTGGATCACAAGGTCAGGAGATTGAGACCATCCTGGCTAACACGGTGAAATCCTGTCTCTACTAAAAATTACAAAAAATTACCCAGGCGTGGTGGCAGGCACCTGTAGTCCCAGCTACTCAGGAGGCTGAGGCCGGAGAATGGTGTGAAGCTGGGAGGCAGAGCTTGCAGTGAGCCGAGATTGCACCACTGCACTCCAGCCTGGGTGACAGAGCGAGACTCCATCTCAAAATAATAATAATAATAATGATAATAATAATAATAATAATAATAATAATAATAATAATAATAATTGCTTTCTATATGTGGGTGCTCCAGTGTTGGGTGCATATATACTTAAAATTGTTATATTCTTGTTGAATTGACCCCTTTATTTAATGACCTCCTTTGTCTTTTTTTATAGTTTTTGTCTTAAAATCTATTTTCTGATTTCCATTCCTGCTATTTTTTCCTTTCCATTGGTATGGAAAACCGTTTTTTTCAACCCTTTATTTTCATTCTATGTGTTCCTTTACAGGTAATGTGTTTCTTGTAGGCAACAGATCATTGAGTCTTGCTTTTTATCCATTCAACCATTTTGTGTCTTTTGATTGGAGAGTTTAGCCCACTTACATTCAATGTTATTATTGATCAGTAAGGACTCACTGCTGCCATTTTGTTATTTGTTTTCTGGGTGTTTTTTTGTTTTTTTTCTTCTTTTTTTCCTTTGTTCTGGTCTTCATTTTAGTGAAAGTGATTTTCTCTGGTGATCTGTTTTAATTTCCTGCTTTTTATTTTTTGTGTATCTGTTAAAAGATTTATTTTCTTCAAAATTACCATGACACTTGCAAATTATATCTATAACCCTTTATTTTAAATTGATGACAACTGAACTGTAATTGCATAAAACACCTAACTCACTAAGAAGAAAAGAGAAAAACAAAAAAACTCTGCACTTCAATTTCATCTAACTACTTTTTAATTCTCCTTATGTCTTTTTTATTTGTGTCCTATTCTACTGTCTATATCTTGAAAAGTTGTTGTAGTTATTCTTTTTGATCAATTTGTCTTTTAATCTTTCTACTCAAGATATGAGTAGTTTACATACCACAATTATAGTGTTATGATGTTCATGTATTTATTATCACCAGTGAATTTTGTACCTTCAGATGATTTCTTCTTGCTCATTAACATTTTCTTTCATATTGAAAATTTTGCTTTAGCATTTCTTGTAGGACAGGTGTGTAGTGTTGATGAAATCTCTCAGCTTTTTTTTTTTTTGTCTGGGAATGTCTTTATTTCTCCTTCATGTTTACAGGTTAATTTCACTGGATATACTATTCTAGGAAAAAAGGTATTTTCCTTCAGTTCTTTAACTATGTTATGCTACTCTCTCCTGGCCTGTAAGGTTTCCACTGAGAAGTCTGCTGTCAGACATATGGGAACTCCATTATATATATATATATATTTTTTTTTTTTTTTTTCTCTTGCTGATTTTAGAATCCTTTCTTTATTCTTGACCTTTGGGAGTTTGATTATTAAATGCCTTGAGGTAGTCTTCTTCAGGTTAAACCTGCTTGGTGTTCCATAAGCTTCCTGTATTCAGATATTAATATCTTTCTCTAGGTTTGGGAAGTCCATGGTTATTGTCCCTTTGAATAAACTTTCTACCCCATCCCTCTCTCTACCTCCTCTTTAAGGCCAATAACTCTTAGATTTGCCACTTTGAGGCTATTTTCTAGACCTTGTTAAGCATGCTTCAGTTTTTACCCTTTTTCATCTCTTCTGTGTATTTTCAAATAGCTATTTTTCAGCTGATTATTTCTTCTTGAGCAATTCCGATATTAAGAGAATTCTGATGCATTTAGTATGCCCATTGCAGTTTTCAACTCCAGAATTTCTATATGATTCTTTTTAATTATTTCAATCTATTTGTTAAATTTATCTGATAGGATTCTGAATTCCTTCTCTGTGTTATCTTTAATTTCATTGAGTTTCCTATTTTGAATTTTCTGTCTGAAAGGGATTGGTCCCTGGTGCCTTTTTTAGTTCATTTGGTGAAGTCATGTTTTCCTGGATGGTCTTGTGGATGTTCATCAGTTTTCTGGGAATTGAGTGGTTCAGTATTTATTGTAGACTTTGTAGTCTGGGCTTGTCTGTACCTATTCTTCTTGGTAAGGCTTTCCAGATATTTGAAGGGGCGTGGGTATTGTGATCTAAGTTTTTGATCACTGGAGCCATATCTGCATTAGGGGGCAGTAATGGTGTGGCCCTTGGAGACTCATAGAGCTATCACCTTGGTGGTCTTGTGTAAAAATCCAGAAGAATTCTCTGGATTACCAGACAGACTTTTATTGTATCTTTCCTTACTTTCTCCAAAGTACACAGAATTTCTTTCTCTCTGTGCTGAGCTGTCTGGAGCTGGAGGAGGGATGACACAAGCACTCTTGTGGCCACCACGTCTGGGACTGTGCTGGGTCAGATCTGAGGCCAGAACAGCACCAGGTCTCACCTAAGGCCCACAGTAACCAATGCCTGGCTACTACCTATGTTTATGCAAGGCCACAGTGCTCTACAATCAGCAGGGGTAAAGTGAGCCAGTTATGTGTTCTCTCCTTCAGAGCAGTGAGTTTTCCACAGTCCCAGGTGGGTCTAGAGATGCTATTTGGGAGCCAGGGCCTGTAGTCAGAAACCTGGGGAACCTGTCTGGTGCTCTATTCTACTGCAGCAGACCTGGCACTCAAACCACAAGACAAAGTCCTTCCCACTCTTCCTTCCCCTTTCCACAAGCAGAGCAGTCTCCCCATGACTACCAGTGCCTAATGTCCACAGTGAGTACAGCCAGGCTGCTGCCAATGTTCACTCAACGACCAAGGGCTCTTCAGTCAGCTTGTGGTGAATGCTCCCAGGCCTGGGACTTTCCCTTTAAGGGAGTGGGCTCCTCTCTGGCCTAGAGCAGGTTCAAAAATGCTGTCCAAGTGCCAAGACCTGGAATTAGGGACTTCAAGATCCCACATGATTCTCTATCCCACTGTAGCCAAGCTGGTGCTCAAGCAGCCGGACATCATCCCCTTACTCTTCTCTCTCCTTTCCTCAAGTAGAAGGAGTTCCTCCCTCTCTGTAGCCACCACAGCTAGGAATGTGCTGGGTGACACCTGAAGCCAGCACATTTCTGAGTGTTACCCAAGTCCCACGGCATGTACTGCCTGGATACAGCTGCTGATTATTCAGGGCCCAAGGGCTCTTAATCAACAAGTGATGAATCCTGCCAGAACTGGGTCCTTCACTTCAAGGCAGTGGGTTCTGTTCTGGCTCAGGGTGTGTATAGAAAGGTCAACTGGGATCTAGGGCCTGGAACGGGAGCCTCAGCACTCTGCCTGGTGCCCTATCCTATGTTGCTGAGCTGGCATCCAAGTTGAAATATAAAGTCCTCTTTATTCTTTATTCTCCTCTCCTCAAATGGAAGGAAGGAGTCTCTGCTGGAGCTGCAAGCTGTGCTGCCTGGGGGTTGGCAGAAGAGTGGCCCAAGCACTTCCTTGGCTACCCTAGCTGGTGTCTCTCCAGGTCATGTGCCCCCCACCACCCAAGTCCACTGGCTCCAAGCCTAGCACAATGCTAGGACTGCCCACGAATTGCAGTCTTTGTGGCTTATACTGCCTTTCAAATTTATTTAGGACCTAAGAGCACTTTAGCCCACAGTGGCAGGGTTTGCTGGAACTCAATATCTGTCTGCTGGCATGGATGATTTTCCTCTGGCTAGAGTTGATTTAAATGCTCCCTCTGTGGCACCAGCTGAATTCTAATCCTGTTGCTTTCCACTGTGACAGGACAGCACTAAGTTCCAATGCAAAGTCCTACAATCACTGTTCTCTCCCCACTGAAATGCACAGATTCTCTCTCCGTGCCATGCAGCCACAGCCAGGGGCAGGCATTATCAATTCAAAGCTGTCTTTCCTACCCTCTTTTGTGCCTCTTTCAGTGATACAAAGTTAAAGCCAGGTACTATGATTAGTCTCACGATTTTTGGTCCTTATGAGGGTAATTTTTGTGTGAAGATCAGTGGAGGCTTCTATTCAGTCATCTTGCTCCATCTCCTCTCTTCCCTAACTTTTACTAGTATAAAATCGTAGGCCAGATATTACAGTTTGATTTAATGATTGAATGTCTTTATATAGGCTTATTAAATTGTTAACAAATATTTAATGAACATTTATTATGTGAAAGAAACATGGCTGCAAATTATGTCTTCTCACTACCAATAAGAAAAGAAAAAGTTCCTATAATTCTAATATTAATCCTAAGTATCATAGTTAATAAAATAAATATAATTAAAAATAATCCTCAAATCAATTTTTATTGCTGACTGCTCAAGTTCCTACTACTATTCCTCTTGATTTTTCCCAATGATCAAGATGCTAATATTAGAGCCTTTTTCCTATTCTTTTATCTTGCTTCAAAATATATTCCATAATATTTATTGTTATTATAAAATTTTAAGGTAGGAAAATCTAGAATCTTGATATCTGAAGGGCTTTTGCTTTTGAGCATGTATTAATTTATTCTTGCACTGCTATAAATAAATGCCTAAAACTGGGTAATTTATAAAGAAAAGAGCTTTAAGTGGTTCATAGTTCTACAGGCTCCATAGAAAGCATGATGCTGGCACCTGCTTGGGGATGCCTTAGGAAAATTACAATAATGGCAGAAGGTGAAAGAAAAGAAGGTAGCTCTTACATGGCCAAAGCAGGAGAAAGAGAGAAAAGGGCAGTACCAAACACCTTTAAACAACCAGATCTCATGAGAATTCTGTCATGAGAACAGCACCAAAAGAGGAAATCCACCCCAACGATTCAATGACCTCCCACCAGTTCCCACCTTCAACACTGGGAACTACAACTGAACATAAAATTTGGGTAGGGGCACAAATCCAAACCATATCAAGTATTTCAAAAAAGTAATGATCTTATATTTTACAACAATTTTAAAAAATACTGTATTATGATTCTTCAAGTAGCATATGCTCGTGGAAAAACAAAAATGAAAGAAATTAATACAGAGAAAAGTAAAAGGCTTCACTTACCCAATTCCTTTCTCTCCAGTTGTATTTACTGCTAAATCTTCTATATGTACCCTTCAAGAAAAATTCAATTCATTTCTCTCCAATTATATCTACTGCTAACTCTTCCATATGTACCCTTCAGGAAAATGGCTGTGAACATACAAGGACATGCATAGGAATACATATGTATACTTTATTTTCATCATGGTCACCACATAGGTATCTTTTTCATTAGCTGGCTTTTAAAAAAAGTAGTTTACTTAACCATTCTCCCACAAATGAACAGTTGTTTTCATTGTTTTGTTAAAACCAACAATACTGCAGTAAACATCCTTGTATCTTTGAACACTTGTGTACATTCATCCATGAGATAAATTCCTAGTGGTGGATTTTCTGGGCCAAATTTTATGTGCATGTTGAAATTTGGTAGGTATTGCTAAATTAGTATCTAAAAAGGTTGAAACATTATATTTCTACTGTGACTATAAAGTGTCAGTTTATCCACACTCTCATAAGCATTGTATAAAAAAGGATTCTGCACTGTTTTGACATTCTTTTTCCCTCATACATGCCTCTACATTTCTTCATCAAAGGTTAAATAACTAAAATCAACGTTCACATGTTTGATAAGTAAACAAAAGTAACCCCAATGCTTTCCTTTAATGTTAATCTTTTAGAGAGTAAGTGTAAGGGGAGGGAGGAAAAACTCCCTATTACATTTACTATGCATAGGTCAGAAAATATTCAAGGCACATAGAATGTGAAAACAAAATCTAAAAAAATGAGTTTGTCTTTTGTTCCACAAATGTACTGTAATGTGCACTAGTTAAAATAAAATCTGTCTTGCAGAGCACTGAATTTTTCAGCAGCAATAATTATCTCTGTTTATTTCATTTTCTACTTTGGGAAAAGCTTATGATGCATGCAGAGTATACATATGAGTTTCACAGATGTGGTCTAAATTACTCATATGCTAAGCCCTTTTATCTGGCTACTGCTGGGTCAGTTGCCTAACATAGAACAGAACAGAGTGACATGAGTTTGCAAAGAATTTGAAATTGAATTTGAGCTTACAGTCTGGTTTTGCCATCAGATACACTATGTAATGTAGTGAAGCTCTACTTAAAGACCAAGGGTTATTGTTTACTACTTTTTATTCTGTGTTCTAGCCAAAGAAAATAAACTGAAAAAATGTTCTAGTAGACATTAAGCTCAATTAATCAAGGTAATTTACTTAATCTCATAATCAAAATAATGAAAGAATGCTAACACAGATACACACACACACACATACAGTTGTACCTACATAAAAAGAGAAGAGCAACAATAAAAGAAGCTTTAAAGTTATTTATAAAAATGCAGTTATTGGTGTGTGGGTATTCTACACAAGAATGTTTAAGATACAAGAAAGCTTCAGAATTCAAGTAATAATTTTGTCCAAAAATTTTTCAGTGTAGCTGACGTATCAATAACTAAATCTATTATTTTGGTCATATAACTATTATATTAACTTATAACTACTAAATAGCTATAAATTTCCTTATTTTATATGTAAAAATAATTTTTTAAATGTATATATTACTCTGCCCCTGTGGATCTGCATGGTACGGTCCCCTACCTGCTTTTGAAGACTGATGTTGAGTGTCTGCAGTTTTTCCAGGCACACAGTGTAAGCTGGTGGTGGATCTACCACTCTGGGGCCTGTAGGACAGTGTCCCTCTTCTCACAGGTTCACTAGGCAATGCTCCGATGGGGTCTTCCACATTGTCCTAGCAGAGGTTCTCCACAAGGGCTCCACCCCTGCAGCAGACATCTGCCTGGACATCCAGGTATTTCCATACATCCTCTGAAATCTAGGCAGAGATTCCTAAACCTCCATTATTGCCTTCTGCATAGCTGTGGGTCCAACATCACATGGAAGCTGCCAAGGCTTGGGGCTTGCACCCACTGAAGCAATGGCCTGAGCTGTACCATAGCCCCCTTTTAGCCATGGCTGGAACTGGAGCTGCTGGGACTCAGGGTGCCATGTCCCAAGGCAGCACAGAGCAGTAGGGCCCTGGGTCTTACCCATGAAACCATTTTTCCCTCCTAGGCCTCCATGTCTGTAATGGGAGGGGCTGCTATGACGATCTCTGAAATGCCCCAGAGACATTTTCCCCATTGTCTTGGCTATTAACATTTGGCTCCTCATTACTTATGTAAATTTCTGTAGCCAGTTTGAATTTCTCCACAGAAAATTGATTTTTCTTTTCTACTACATGGTCAGGCTACAAATTTCCCAAATTTTATGCTCCGCTTCCCTTTTAAACGAAAGTTCCAATCCCAAATCATCTCTTTGTGAACACATAGAACTGTACACTTTCATAAAAATCCAGGTCACATCTTGAATGCTTTGCTGCTTAGCAATTTATTTTGCCAGATATCCTAAATCATCTGCCAGTCTTTTTGCCAAAGCGTAACAAGCGTGACCTTTGTTCCAGTTCCCAATATGTTCCTCATCTCAGTCTCAGACCACCTCAGCCTGGGCTTCACTGTCCATATCAATATCAGCATTTTTATCAAAACTATTCAATACATCTCTAGGAAGTTCCAAACTTTTCCACATCTTCCTATCTTCTTCCAAGCCCTCCAAACTGTTCCAACCTCTGCCTGTTAGCCAGTTCCAAAGTGGCTTCCACATTTTCAGGTTGTCTTTATAGCAGTGCCCCACTCTTTCTACCAATCTTCTGTATTAGCCAGTTTTCATGCTGCTATTAAGATATTACCAGAAACTAGAGAAATTATAAACAAAAGAGGTTTGATTGACTCACAGCTCCACATGGCTGGAGAGACCTCAGTAAACTTACTGAGAGAGAGAGAGGGAGGGAGGAAGTGCCACATGTTAAAACCGTCAGATCTCATGAGAACTCACTCACTATAAGGAGAACGGCAGGGGGAAGCCACCCCCATGATCCAGTCACTTCTCACCAGATCCATCCCTCAACACGTGGGGATTACAATTAAAGATGAGATTTGGTAGGGGACACAGGGCCAAACCATATCATCATGGTTATACATGCTATAGATAGAACAGGAAGAAAAATAGCAAAAACATAATGCTCCTACTCTTTATATCCTAGTGCCTTTAAGAATGTAATGCAATGAATGACTAGATGCATATTACACAATGAGGTACGTTTGAGGATAGAAATCATGTGTGCAGAGCAGAAAAAGCAAAGAAATAATGATCTCTGATGGTTTCATGGAACATTAATTTAAGCCATAATTCCAACCGGAGTCTATCACAGCTTCTAAGCTTTTTTCACTTGAGTACATAAACTCTTTTTGTGTTTAAGCTTGTGTATTTGAGTCTCCAAAAGTTGTAATCAAACCTCGAAGTGCCTGATATCCATTTTTCAAACTGTGTCTTACATTTAATTTCATCCAGATGATACTCCTGTTGTCTCCCAGTGATCCCTGACTACTTTGTTCTTATGTGATCTCTAGGTGCTCTGAACAACTAATGGATCTATCCACTACATTCATTAGCAGTTTTCACATGCTCTCTTGCATTGTTAGTTATCTGTCAATGTGCAGATTTTAGCTATACTGTATATAGCTTTAACTATACTGTAAATAAGGACAGGTGAAATGTCTATTCTTGGTATTCCTTAGGGAAAAATGCAGTACCCTATGGTAAATATTTGATAAACAAGTAAATGAACAACTATTTCTTTATTACTTGATTTAGTACCATATAGTAGGTGGATAGTGATCTAAGAAGAATTCTCTCTGGAGTTTGTGCCTATAATTTTCTGCTCATAATTTATCCCAGATAGTCTGGGTAAGATTGGTCTAATCTAATCAGTATCCTTTTAATTCGTTCAAATAAAGTATTAGCATGTACTTCACAGTAAGCAGAGAATACAGTTTTAGCATGTATTTCACAGCAAAGAGGGATCCCCTTCAGAGATCTTGAAAATCAAAAGGGGAAGCTCATATGTAATGAATATTCACAATAAAGGATAAAATATTATGTTAGATAGAGTCAGAAAACAATGGGAAAAGAGAACTGGGAACCACATTGAGTGTAAGGTGAGTAAAGACCTCCTTGAAGATGTGATGTTTAAGCTGAAATTCAATAGTGCGTGTTTTTATTATTTTGAGTTTGATCTGATTTTACACAACACAAGATGCAACACAGTTCGTGTGGCTGCAGAAATCCAAGAACCACAAGCACGTCCATAGGCAATGTTTATTATGCTGAGCATAAATGCAAAAAAGAAAGGAAAAGAAAAAGACACTAATGGGATGTAAGAGAAGCTAAGTTGAAGTTTTTTAGATTAAGAAGGAGGAAAAGAGCAGAAATAGGAGATAAAGGAGGCAGGGGAGGAGAAAAGAAGAGGCAGAGAAAGAGAACAGGAGAAGATGAAAATGAAAGAAAAGAAGGAGGAGGAGTTTAGGAAGATACCTCTAAAATAGTCTCGATACAAACTGGACTGAGGACAAAGTTCAAACATGGCAGCCTCTGATCTCTTACAGATTCTTTATTGTCTAGATGTGTTTATTAATAAATTACTAAACAAAGAAGGTCACATAAAAGCTTTATTGATATAATTGCCATACAATAACTTGGGCACATGTAAATATACAATTTGATTAGTTTTGACACACTACATATATATGTATATAAAATATCACAACAATGAAGTTAATGAGCTATATGCCATTCTCAAAAATTTCTTAGTATTCTACTGAAGTCCCTCATCCATGACACCAGGCAATTAATAATCTTTCTGTAGATTTGTTTGTATTTTCTAGAATTTTATGTAAACAGAATCATACCTTACACACTATTGTCTCTGGGAAAACACTGTCATATTTTTCACTTGGAATAATTATTCTGAAATTAATCCAAGTTGTTGCAGTATCCATAGTTCATTTTTTTTATTGCTGAGTAATATTCAATTCTATAAATACCATATAATTTGTTTATCCATTCACTTATTGATGGACCTTTGGGTTGTTTCCAATTTGAGACAATTACAAATCAAGCTGCTTTGAACATTCGTATATAAGTATTTGTATAGACATAAGCTTTCACTTCTTTTGGACTGAATACCTAAGAGTGCAATTATTGAATCTTACAGTAGGTGTAAGTGTAATATTTTGAAGAAACTGACAAACTATTTTGCAAAGTGGTTGTACTATTTTACATTCCCTTCCAGCAATATACATGTGTTCCACTTCCTTCACACTCTCCCCAATACTTGGTTGGTCAAACTTTTCAATTGTAAACACTCAAATAAATACCTAGTGTATCTCATTGTGGTTTTAACCTACATTTCCCTAATGGCTAATGAAATCGAGCATATTTTCATGTGTGTATTTACCCTCCTTGGTGAAGTGTCCTTTCAAATCTTTTGACTATTTTTATTGAGTTGTTTTTCATACTATTGAGTTTTGAGAGCTCTCTATATATTCTGAATACAAGATGTTTATCAGATACATGATTCTTAACAGAGTACATTTCAACAAATATTTGTCTGCTTCATATGTAAAAAGAAATATGTAAGCTATTTTATGTTTATTTAAAGTAATATAAAACATAAGGAAACAACACAATAAATTTAGAAGTATTTATTAGAAATAAAAATTTCTATATAAATAAATATAAATATATAAGCACATATATAAATATACAAATAAACACATCAAAAGAAAAGTAAATGAGCCAGTGAATTACGTTTATCATTAGAATAACAAATATATTAGGCAGGAAGTGAGAAGTTGCTGCAGTAAAAGCTGCCACACACTTTTTCCTTGATCTGGCCTTTGTCTCCTCTTACTCCTATGACTGATGGTGGATAGTGGCCTACAGTTCACATCATTAGCTATTAATGACTTGGTTAAAATTTCCTGTTGTTCAATCCACAGGGCCCTCTACAAATCCATTTTAAGCTCCTATTAAAGACTACACAGGAAAAAGATTTACTATTTATGGAGCAACCTTGAACATAGTTTCTGGCAGGCATCTTCAGAGGCAAGCACTGCGTCAGCTGAGGTTCCACAATTTCAGTCCTTAAGCTCACTAGCTAGTCTAGACGATAACTCCTCAACAAGCATTTGATAAACATGCATAGGTCAAGGCTATTCAAATCATTTAAATAGAAAACCAAGAAAAAAAATGACTGGAGAGGAGTTTGTTTCCTCACTGAAGGACAAAACAATTATTTAAGAGACATCAATAATACGGTTCCGAAGGGCAATGTATTAATTCAGATGGTCTTACAATCATTTCCTTCCTAAGATAACAATTAAAAGGGCAAGGAAAGTTTTTATTAGAAAAGAAATTCAAGTTGGCACTGTGATGTACATCACAATAATAAGGTCTATAAAATTACATATCTGTGTAAGGGAATTGAAAATTCCATAAAGTTATATGTGAAAAATGTGGATAAAGAGACCTAACATTGACTAATTAGTCCGAGGTTCTCATTATTAAAATTAAGAGGTTCCAGAGCTGCATTTTATGGTTTTATGACTCCAATTTACACTCCACTTTGCGTGTTTATGCAAAATAATGGGCACATATAAAAGAAACAAATGAAAGGCACATAAGACAATTTTACGGTGCCATTCACTCCTTCAGAGTTACGGTTACCACTAGTGCTCAGTATGTTCAGTTCTGTCTGGCGTTTCTGTAGCCAAGATTCTGCTTTGCAGTCCTCTCTTTTTAGTTTTGACCATGTAAATAAAAAAATAAATAAATTTTTCTAACTCCTGAATTATCTCTATTTCCTTTTTATTAATATCCTGATAACAAAAAAATTTGCAATGTCATTCTGATATTATCATCTGCCCAAGTGGATGAGTAAATAAACTGAATGTACATTTCTAAAAAATGATATCATTTTTTAGAATACCCTGAAATTGCATTCTTAGAGCAGTCTCAACAACAACAATAAATCATGACTGAAAGAGCACATTCTGTCACACAATCCAAATACAGTTCACTCTTCAGAAAAGGGTGACAGTTAATTTCACAGAAATACATTTAACCTGCTTTTTGGTTTGTTGTTGTTGTTTGAACTAAGAAAATGTGCTTTCATTTTTGACATTAGAATTTTCTAATATAAAAGCTGGAAGCAAAGTTGGAGTTGGTTAATCCAGCAGTTGAATCACAAAAGCCAGAATATGGAGTTTAAATAAGAAATTAAGACACATAGAAACGAAAGAGTATTGTTCAATATTATGAAATCATATTTCTTTACATGGAAAAACTGAAGCAAATATAAATCAATTTTGGAAGATACTGTATTAGACTTTGGGCCCAAGCGCTGACCCCCATCTTTATAAATGAGAGCTCTATGTAATACATATCTTTGTTTACTCTATTAATTAAGCCCTTTTGTAATATGCTCCAAGAACAGCTAATTTCATACTGCAAGTTATTTCACAGGAATCAGTGTGTTCTAGAAAAACAGAGTGTTCTGCTCCTTTTCAATAAAATCACCTTTTTATCTAGCAATAATTTCTATGAAGTTAAAAACTGTTACACATACCCAATTTGTGGTATGTATATCCACACATTTATAGTCTTACCCGAAGACAAAAGTTTTATAAGTGTGTTCTGTTAAGGGAAGAGCAAGTTTGCTGCTTATAGTAACACCCTGTACACAGTTCATAAATATTTGTTCAAAGGATGACTCATTAAGAAACAAATTCCAGTGAAATGATGAAAATCTAAATTAACTTCTAAGGTATTTGTGCCAGGATCAAACAAGCACATAAACTGAAGTTTAAATGGCCTCTGAAGGCTTAGTCATTAAATAATAGAGTGGCATTAGTGAGTGAATAAATGTGATAAAACACATGTCAGCTCTGAAATATGAGAGTGTAAAGACTGTTATATCACAACGGGACACTAGGTTTCTGGCAGAGTAGTTGGGAAAGTTTGCTCCTGAATGATCAAGACTTGGCATACAATGGTTACCCCAAACTTGTCCATTCTTCTTATACCTTCTATCTTTTGCTCTGTCTACTCCAGTACAATATATTTATACAGCAATTTTATTGTGCCTAATTTTGTTGTTCTCCTGACTATACGTGCATAAAAATAGATAACGTATTACATTAAAATGTTTTAAAATTCACCTCTTTAGCCTTTGGCTAAATAAGTAAGAGCTATTCATTGCGACTTTTTAAGTGAGAAAGAATGTCAGTTTATGTCAAGGATAGTCATGTGGACCCCACCTCTTTTGTTTTTTAAGGAAATGATTTTCCCAGTGTCTGGTGAACATTAACAAGGAACTTTCTGGGTTCTGCCTGCGGTATTACTCTGTATCCGGCTTTTCTTTCTCTCCCACTACTATTCAGAGTCAGATTTCCAAAACTATCTGTGTTCAGACAGCTTTCTCATGTTATTAAATGTTTTACCTGTAAAAGTATCCAATAATTTTTCCCAAAAATCTTCATTTCCAGCCTCACTAGTCTCCTTAACTGACCTGCATCTCACATGCATTTGCCATTATTTCTAGACTGATAGAAATGTAAATGTTTATGTACTCTATCTAAAAAAAAATATTTGAACATTACTTCCAGCCTAACCAGAAATAGTTTACTCCAGGAACTCACACAAGTTGAGAAAGAGCTTTTAAAAAAAAAAAAAATTGTACCTTTCTGAAGTTTAAACTGTAACTTAACACAACAGTTCTCCAGCTGCAGTCTGGGGATCTTGGCTGTGTTTGAGACCCTTTTAAGGTGCCTGCCAGTAAAAGTCTCAAAGTCAAAGATCCATTCAAAGTTTAGATGCTTTAGATAGATCAATTGATTTTATGTTGCAAAGTATGAAATGTTCATTGAAATAGATTCAGTTTCTACATTGCAATTAACCTTTAAGAAGGTTTTCTGAGATATTTATTCACAGATATGTCATAAACAATATAATCCAAACATTCAAAGTATACAATTCAATAATTTTTAATATATTCACAGACATGTACAACCATGTCCATAGTCAATTTGAGAACATTTTAATTACCACAAAGATAAATCCTATATTCTTCAGCTATTATTCCCCATTGGCCCATCCTCTCGGCCATATCATTCCCTCAGCCATAAATAACCCATAATCTATAAAACTTTATATCTCAATAGATTTGCCTATTCTGGGCATTTCATATAAATGGAACTATACAATATATGACCTTTTGTGTCTGGCTTTTTTCACTTTACTAATGTTTTCAAGATTGATCCATGTTGCAGCATGTATCATTGCTTCATTCCCTCTAATGACCAAGTAATATTCCATTGTGTGGGTTTACCATAATGTGTTTATCTGCAAGTTTAAATAAACTAGCTTAACTAAACAAATTATTTTTCTAAAGTATAAAATTATAAGTAGTACCTTAATTAATTTAATGGTACTGAATTGTTTGCTTAACATATGGGAATATAGTCATTGCCCTCCTTTTTTTTTTTTTTCTTTTGAGATGGAGTCTCACTCTGTCACCCAGACTGTAGTGCAATGGTGCGATATCAGCTCACTGCAAGCTCCACCTCTCAGGTTCAAGCAATTCTCCTACTTCAGCCTCCCAAGTAGCTGGGATTACAGGTACGTGCCACCACGCCTGGCTATTTTTTTGTATTTTTAATACAGACAAGGTTTCACTACATTGGCCAGGCTGATCTTGAACTCCTGATCTCAGGTGATCCACCTGCCTTGGTCTCCCAAAGTGCTGGGATTACAGGCTTGAGCCTCCATGCCTGGCCCATTGCCTTCCTATCTGCAGCTTCACTTTCCAGTTTCAGCCTGAAAATAAGTGAGTACAGTACAATAAGATATTTTGAGAGACAAAGAATACATTTACATACTTTTTATGACAGCATATTGTGCTAGTTGTCCTATTTTATTATTAATTGTTGTTGTTAGTCTCTTACTGTGCCTAATTTATAAACTAAACTTTATTATAGGTCTGTACAAGAAAGAATGTAGCATATATAGGGTTCTGTACTACCTGCAGTTTCAGGCATCCACTGGAGGTCTTGGAACACATCCCTCCTGGATAAGACTGGATTACTGTAGAGTGGACTGATAGCAACCTCTCCTTTAACAAAATAAGTATTTTGCTGCGCTTATTTTTCAGGGAAATTATACCTCTTTATAGCCATAAAACTTGCTTTATACATACAACTTTTAAATTTCCCAATATTCAGTTAAAATAAAACAAAATTCACTGTATAGCCACATTGTATTTTGTTACCAAGTTCAGTGAACTAAAATAAATACTAAAGATTCCATTATAGTATGGCTTGTAATTATAGATTCAGATGTCTTATTTTGAATTTATGATTGCATAAACATAATATGCAGTAATGTATACTCATCTATATATAGACTACCATGTGGTTTTTATATCTCTGTCTGGCATAATAATTAGATTTGATGTGTTTCCTCTTTTATAAATTCCTCAGAGGTCATTAGGTGGAATACAGTTGGCATTTTGCTAGAAAGGAAGTAGCTTCAGAAAATAAGCTTTGGAGACTCAGTCTGCTAAAATTCTTATCAGATTAGGGGGAAACAAGGAGGAATAAAGCACTTTGGTTTATTAATTACCAAATTAAGATTGTAGTTAAAAATTAACATTGTGTTTCCAGAAAATAGCAGAAAATGCATATATGATTATGAGCACTGGAAAAGGGAAGATAAGTCTTAATAAAATCAATTTCAGCAGAACTTAACATGAAAAAGGGAGAGAAAGGGGTCAGGTGCTGTGACTCAGGCCTGGAATCCCAGCACTTTGGGAAGCCAACGGGCAAGGACTGCTTGAGCCCAGGAGTTCAAGACCAGCCCGGGTAACATAGTGAGACCCTGTCTCTAATTTTTAAAAGTGGGGAAAGGGAAAGAATGAATAGCAAATGAAACCAGCAAAGCAAAAAAAAAAAAAAAAAAGGAGGAAAAAGAAGACATCTCAAAATAAATAGTGTGAAGTAAGATATAGAAATAAAACAACTATACAAATTTCATACTAAAATAAGAAAGGGCTGAATTATCTCCTTAAAATACAAGATTGTCATCTTGGATTATCAAAAGCAAACACACTTAAAGCAAATGATATAGAAAAGTTGAAAATACTGGAATGGGTCAAAGGATGCTCTGCAAATTCGAACAAAATGAAAGTAGGAGTGGTAATGTTTATGTCAGATAACAAGATGGAAGGTGAAAAGAAGCAGCAAGGTTAGATTACAGTATATAATTTAAAAATATGGTTTGAGGCAACTCTCCTAAACACATTCACCAAACAACTTAGAAGGTAAAAGTAAGTTATTAAAATTTATCCAAGAAGTTGAAGAGCTGAAATCCATAGAGGAGACTGAAAAGGTGATTAAAGATGTACCATTAAAAAAACAGCTGGACCAATGGTGCAAAATAACTTCTAACAAAAATATAATCATGATATCTTTTAAATTAACCAGGTCGTTTAATGAATGGAAACATGCCACTTTAATTTTATTATAATACCCTGATCTAGATAAAAGCAGTATGAACAAAAAGGCTATGGAGTAAATTGTGCTATTGACTAGAGATGCAAACAATCTAAATTAAACTTTAGTAAATTTAGGAGAAAAATAATCAGCTCAAAGTGATGACAAAAAGTATTATTGTTCATTTCATCTAGGATGCCACTTATGATAAAACACATCCTGATTTCAGAGATATTAAAGTGTCTCTTTTCTCGAGTTCACAGCATCTCAGCATCGAACACACACAGTCATTTTAGCACGGAGCTAAAGAGCATGCAGGACCTGGGAAAGGAAAGCTGGCTGGACTCCTTCTTGCCCATAATTCTGTATGCACAACCTCACTAGAGGAAGTTGGAGGTGAGGCATTTTATCACTGGCTTTCAAGAAGGTTAAGGCCAGGAAGGGAGAGCAACTTCACCTAGTGACAGTAATGTGGAGGTGACTTACTGGCCAAGATTTAGGAGATATATTTTAAAACAATGTTGTTCAACATTTTGTTTTTCCTCTTTATTACCTTTTTAGACATTTGTCTAGTCACGTTCCATGCAATTTTATTACTGTAAGTATGTTATGTACTTTTTGATGTACTGTATATGTATATCTGTGATTTATATATAAAAAATGCAGTTTTTTTCCTCCCCCTAGAGCCAGTTTTTGCCCCTTGGGGAGATATCATTCTCATAGAGAATGCATGTTTTAAAGTTATATCACTGAACATTAGTATTGTGTGATGCAACTTACATTCCTTTTACCCTAATTTGTGAAATTTCAGTGGGTCACGACAATTTGTTTTAATCCTTAAGAGAAAAAGACTCAATACCATATTTGTGAAGCTACTGTGGAGAAATCGTTTAGATTAAGCAATTAAGTAGAATGAGTCAGTTGGAGTTTTTCTGGCGTGAAGTCAACTGCTGGGATGTTTTCCCATCTTTCCCATTACTGGAATCTGAAAAAAAAAGTCTCAGGCCTTCAGAAATAATCCGCATATAATTTGTAAGTCATTAGTATTGCAAATATTCCATGCTCTTGTCATATATCTTGTTTAGAATAAAGAGTTGGTATATCACACATAATCATAGTCAATCAAAGAGGAAATTCTACTGTAAAGCTGGGATCACATGACATTAGCATGTTTAAACAAATTTATTTAAATGCTCTTCACAGCTGTATTTATCTTACTACATGCTTTAAAAATAAAATTAAGAAAAATACTTTATAAAACTTCTCACATATGCACACACATACAGAGAGAAAAATGTTTCCTCCTCCCTTATTAAATCATTCTACCCTTCTTCAAAGTAACTCTTGATCTCAGTTCTCTATGGACTATGTGCTTTACTCAGCAAAGGAGCGAGTTCTTTGCCATGGATTTGGTTGGGCAGGGAAGAATCAGGAGGCATGCATCTCTGTCCAGCTCTGCTCACCTTGTTCACTGATAGTGTCTCTTGCCCAGGTCAGAAGTTCAAGACCAACCTGAGCAGAGACCAGTCTCAGAAACAAAAAATAAAATAGTATCTCTTTCCTGCCTACCCAAGGTAAAAATGCACAGCTTTTTGCCTCCGTGATGTATTTCCTCAGGAGAAACCAGAAATAAGCTGGGTATACTTATTTTATTTACTTGTGCTTATTACATCTCTATTCATGCCTATTATATTTGACACATTGCTTATTTATTTTCACCCATAGCAATAGAAAAAAGAATGCTCACATTCCGTGCCCTAAACTTTAAAGGGAGGAAATGAGAAATGCAAATAAATGATTTCATCAGTTTTTCAAACTGCCATCTGATAGAATCAAAGCAAGTAGTCAACCATGTGTGGTAGAATTAGGAATTCGGCAAATATGGTTGGAATCTCACACTTACTCGCTGTAAGACCTTGACAAATTTTGCTTAATCTTTCTGAGCCTTTGACTCCCCTTCTCTACAATGAAGGTAATAATAGTACCAGCCTCACAGGGTAGCTGTGGGGATTGCAGAGCCAGAAAAGTGCCCAGAAGAAATGTCCAGCACATTGAAAGCACTCAAAAAGTGCTTGTTATTGGTAACAATAATATTATTCTATTTCTTTTGTTTTTTTAAAATTATCCCCAACTGTACCTAGTGACCACCAGAGCGAGTGCAAAAGAACCAGCAGGTAGGCAAGTGCAGGAGCAAAACTGCAAGTTTATTTTGGTCACTTAAGGTGTGGGGAAGAGGTCTCTCGGCCTCTGGCAAAGAAGGCGGACAGAGTCCCCCCCTCTCCCCCCCTCTGGTGAAGCTCTCGGACGGAGTTCCGACAGTCCCAACAGCAGTGGGGAAGCTGGGAAGTCTGCGTGGCTCACTGGCCCAGAGCGGCTTTTCTAGGAGTGGGAGGGCAATAGGCGGGGGCATGGGCGTGTTGGGGGCGTTCTGCAGGTGCCACCAGGTAAATCTTGGTCTCTTCGGATTGACGGCACCTGGCGCATGCCCAGTTGGTCTGCACCTTCCCGGGTTGCCGGCTGCATTTTCGGGTGTGCGGGAAAAGTTGGGAGGGGGATGAAGAACCTGGAAGTGCACCATCTTGCCTCCGTTCGTCCAAATACCTAGTACAGTGCCTTGTACACAAATATACAATAAATTGAATGTACTAATGAATTAATGAAAATAATTATGATATGACTATATACAACTCCTTAAAATGTGTACAACTATATTAAATACTTTCTCTTTCCTTCTTCCTCTAATTTTCTCCTTTAAAGACAAAGACTCAGGATTTTCACTGTCCCTGGAAATAAAGAGATGAGAGTTCATAATTTTCCTCCAACTGTCAATTGACTGTATGGTGCTGAGAATCTCAGTTTAATGGTGATTATCAAGAATGTCAGGAACTCAGATGCCTATTCATTTGCTCAATTATTTAAAATAAAAATCTTGAGGTGAGGATGGAGAAAATTAGTCAACAATATAGATTTCTGTAATGTCATTCTACAATTTAAATTTTTAGAAACCTCATAATCCAGGAAATTAATTAATTAGTTAGTTTTATGTCTCCTTGAAAATAATCTATAGTGTCTAAAACGATGCTTCTCAAACAATAATGTTAAATGAATGATGAGACAACCTTGTAAAATGTAGATTCTAATTTAGCAGTTCTGGTATGGGGCCTGCGATTTATGTAAGCATATATGTGATGCTGATGCTGCTGTCTGTAAACCAGCTTGAAGAGCAGGAATCCAAGATATTGCGGCTGGGCTTGGTGGCTCACATCTGTAATCCCAGCACTTTGGAAGGCTGAGGTAGTGGATCATGAGGTCAGGAGTTGGAGACCAGCCTGGCCATCATAGTGAAACCTTGTCTCTACTAAAAATACAAAAATATTAGCCGGATGTGGTGGCACACACCTGTAGTCCCAGCTACTCAGGAGGCTGAGGCAGGAGAATCATGTGAACCCAGGAGGCGGAGGTTGCAGTGAGCCGAGACCAAGCCATTGTACTCCAGCCAGGTGAACAGAGTGAGACTCTGTCCCCCCGGCCCCCTGCCAAAAATATCTATGTTGCTTGAGATGAGGGATAAATATAACTGTTTTGAGCCAAAACAAAGGAGATAAGTTACAATTTTAAAAAATGTTATTTTATCAGCCAGTTGATCTTCCAGGCAAATTTTAAGTTATTCTCAATATCTATCAATAACTATTAAAAAATAACAAATAATGCCTTACAAATGGAGATTGTAACAGATAAGTAGAGAAAAGTCAACATAAATTAAGTGACAACAAAGTACAACTGGCAAGGTTTTTGTTTAGCTTTCTGTTTCTGTAACGAGCCTGGGGCTGGGGGGAAGCCATACTTGAAAAAAAACTACCCAAGTGCCAGCTTTTAATCAAAAACGCAGAAAAAAAGGGGTTAATAGTTAAAGTCACAATAATAGAAGGGAAACTTTAAAAATGGAAAATATTTGCAATGTACATTATAGATTAAACTTTTAAATATATAACAAGGTCTTAGATATAAAAAGATTCAGTTTAAAAATGGGAAAATGATTTGAACTGTTGAACAGGCAAACCAGAGGTGAATAAGCACACATAAGTTTTAAAAATATAACTATACTAGTAATTAAATAATTACACATATAAAATATGATGCCACTCTTCAACTGCCAAATTCTGAGACTAAAATTTTCCTTCCCAATGCTGTCAAAGATACCATGAAGTTGACACTCTTACACAATGTACTTTACTTAGGTAATTTGAAAAAACAATTTCATAATCTATATCAAGGACCTTAAAGTACACATATACCATGTGTCTATTCAAGAGCTTACAAGATTCGCTATTTAAAAGTAGAGACTTTCTTTCATTAGTCCTGCCTAGTTGTAAAACGACTAATTCCTAGCCTTGGGATCTGATGTATTCTTTTACATCCATGTTCTGTTTGGTTTTACTAAAAGACTTATTTCTTAAAGAGTTGTAATATCAGATGACTCAATATGTTCTGTGTCACATCCTCTCAATCAATTTTTGCTTTGGCCATTGCTTCATTAACCAGCTGCATAAAGATGTCATTTGACAACATCTTGTCTCCACTCCACTCTGTATGCCTTCCTTTCTGACCTTGGAGCTTCTGTGCCATCACTATGTGGGACATCTATATGAATCCATTCAGTTTATTTTTTTTATGCTTGTGCAAACCAGAATATGTGTAGGGCAGTCCTAGGTCAATGGGACACAGAGAAAAATATTGCACTAAAGCTGCTGATCTACCACTGCAACTGTGGAATTCCCAATCTGCCAGCAACAGAAACCAAAGCAAGGTCTTACATATAGAAACATTGCTTATGGAGTCTAGCCATTTTATGTCAGGTTGATCAGTTTGGACTACATTCATGCTGCAGGTGACAGCAATTTTCTCTTGCCAGAATTGAAATTACCTCTGGATATCAAGTTGTCTTTCCTGTTCGCAGTGTCTCTTGACACAACACAACTCAAATGCTTATAGAGTACATGGAACCCTCTGTAATATAAACTCAGATCAAATGATCCATTCTAAGAAAGAAGGTAGGACACTAAATGCCTGACCAGGGATTTGCTGGTCCTCTCACACAGTGTGTCATCTTGGAAGAAGCTGGCTTAATAGAATATTCAAACACCAACTAAAGCATCTAAAGCAGCATCTTGGGGCATCTTCTAGGATGAGATGTATGCACTGAACTGATGCACTGCGTCCCCAGTAGCTAGACTACTTGAGTGCAAGAAACAAATGATGGAAGCAGGATTGGCCCCTGCGCCTTTGCTCCCAGTAACCCTTTTGCAGAATTTCTACTTCCTCACCTTATAAATTGAGTTTCTGTTGGATTAGAAGACCCAGCTCCTGAGTGGGATTGGGGAAGGGAAGCAACAAGGGGAAGCATCTACCTGTGTACACAGCGAGGGTTCCATTAACATAGAGGCTGATCCGGATTCTCTTATACCAATGGAACAGCAGGTAAAGAAAGGAGTTACAATATTGTTGGGCATGATCTGGAATACCATAAGGAGGGGTTATTGTAACACAATGTGGGCAGAGAGGAATATGTCCAGGTCCCAGAAGTTCACTGGAGTATCTTGGTGTTTTCATGCCTGTTGATGAATGTTACAGGCAATTGCAGAAAATACAAACTAGCAACATTAAAGCAACTTAGGGCTCCAAACCCTCAGGAAGAAGCCACTAGACCAAAGTTCTGGCAAATGATGAGAAAAGTAAAGAATCAGTGATAGAGGAAGAAGGAAATAAATCATTTATTTTGTGGGACTAGCAATCATTTACTGCAACATTTAGTTGCAGTAGTGGAGGAAGTATATTATTACATTAACCTTTGCATATTATTAATAAGTCACTGTCCCTGAAGATTTTAAAAAATAAACATAATAAAGAGTGAACTATGTTACCAACTGTGTTGGTCAACTAACATGATTATTCATGCATATAGTTATAGTGAGGGAGACTGAGAGTCACTAAGTAGTTACACATATTTAAAGTAAGTTAGGTAATGACAGACAAGGCATATTTATACAGATTAATAAATAGACAGGAGATTCCAGAAATAAACTTAAAGTTATATCAGTTTACTATATGATGGAGGCATTTCACATAATTGGGGAAAAGATAAATTTTTCAACAAGTGATGTTAAGGTAACCACATAGGATCCTTCCTTCCTGCATTTGTTATTTTTTAAATGCTAAAGGAATCAAACATGTAAATATAAGGTAAATGATAAAAATATTAGAAGAAAATATGAAATAATTTATAAACTCAACTACACATGAATAAAACATAATTACAGGGTACAGGCATCACAAATGCAGTCAGGCTTAAAGACAAAATTGTGAGGAAAAACTTGTAAAACAGATGATTATAAAAATAATTAAAATTAATAGGAAAGAAGTCGATGACCCAATTAAAATAAGCAAAGGATAGTAACCAATTATTCATCAACAAAAGAAATATGAATTTTTTCAAGATGTTCAGCCTTACTTTTATAAAAAAGTAATACATAAATTTTAATTCATTTTGGCAGATAACAAAGAGTTTGAAAATGCACTATGCTGGCAACGGTGTGGGGAAGGAGCTGTTCTCATACTCTCTTGGTGAGATATAAACTCACATAACCTTTACAGAAGGCAATTTGGCAATGCCTACCAAAATTTAAATTGTATCTGCTCTGCCCTTTTATGGTATTGTTTAAAAAAACAAAATAGTTAAAGAACCTAAATGCCCATCAGCCAATTGTAGTGCATTTCTACAATGGCAGCTCTACATAAACTGATTTTAAACCATTTCCAAGATATATTGTTAAATTTAAAAAGAAAACAAGTTTAAGAACCAAATATTTATAATCTGGGAATAAAAATGGATATATATGTATTGTAATATATGTGTGTACCTGCTTGTACATGCACCTATTATCTACAGAGAAATATATGTGACCTGTCATCATGTTTGCCTCTGGGTGGGGAATGAAATGAGGACCAGGGAGAAATGAGCACTTTTCACTATCAACCCTTTTGTATTTTCTGAATTTTGTACCATCTGTGCTTATTAATTATGCAAAGATTGGTTATGTAAAAGCTAATTATTTTCATTATTACTATGATTTACAGATACTATTTTAAATCAGAGTTCAATACTTAACATTCCATCCTATAAATATATAATTTAATAATTTTTCTATTGTTGAATGCGAGTTTTTTCCTAATTTTTATTATAGATTTTGCATGCCTATATGTAGTTATTTTTTTCTATGCCTGTTCTAGCCAAGCTGATCTGCTCACTGTTATGATCTACATATTCATATCCCTCATCTTCTTTTTTACATTAACTCATGTGACAAGCCTTCCCAGACTCTTCTCAATGGCTTTAAGCCCAGTCCATCTTTTACAGCCTTTTTTCTTTTTCTCTAATTACCCTTGACCATAAAAATATTTCTCTTCATTTTTTTATATATTTATTACCTTTATGTGCCTATTTTGTTTTCATTTATAACACAGAAATATCAACATCAACTTCAGAGTATTTGTGAACATTAAATGAAATTAATGTCAAGAAAAATGTATCAGTGAGAAACACTACAAAAATATAACTAACATTATATATATGGCACTAATATTTTATTTTAATTATTATGTTATTTTTTGTTGTGTCAGTGTCACTGCTATACTAGTCATCATTTTATGTACTTTCTGTCTACATGTATATTGCCCATTTACTAGATGATTACTGCTTTAAAGGAGTATTCGTTGTTCATCTGTGTGTCTTCCACCACCACATATTGCTGGCACCTTTCACATAGAGATCCTCAATAATGTTGATAGGCAATCAATGCTGTTACATGGCTGATTCTAATATTTGGATTTGGAGTTACAAACTATAAAGAATTTTAAAATTAAGAGATCAGAGGGCAAATGATAGTAAATGACTTATTTATATTCTTCCTTGAGAGAAGTGCTCAACCAACGGACACTTTCCTTTTCCCTTGTACTCCCCAACCCACCACCAATTCATATAAATACACATTTTGAAGGAAGCTAGTAAGCCTACTATAAAACACAATTTAGATTGCAACTCCTCTATGAGACCAATAAGCCTCTCAGACAGTTAATCACAGCTCTCTAACTTATTTCCATGCCACTTATTTCACCTATAGACTTTGCTTCACCTATTGTCCTGTGTATCATTGCCTACCTGGCTTTTTTGTCTATTTTATGGTGGCTCTTTAAGGCAATGACCGTGATTTTTCATCCTCTTATTCTCAGTCCCTATCACAGTTCCTGACACATGGTACATGTGTCTATTAATGGCCTCTGAATTGTAATGAATTAATTACAATTAATTTGAAGAAATTATGTATATGCTTCCTATTTGCCAAAACAAAATGTCTTGGGAAGCAAATTTGATTGGGGAAAATATATATGCATGCAAGTTTTATGTAATTTTTCTCACAATAATATTTTGGTATACTTAGCAATAACAAAGGATACCAAAAGATACTATTTTACCATCAAGTACAGAGTTGAAGAGAAAAAGAACTGTAAGAATATTCTAAATATGGTTCAGTGAGTATCTGTTTGTTATGCCATTACTACCTACTGGTTACTGTTTGACCATGATCAGAAAATTAGTAGATTGTATTCCTGATGATACTTTTATTTTCTGTGTAATGGTGTATTAACTCAGCTGACATTGGCTGCCTTGATAAGAATTAGTTAAAACATCAGAACATTGTTTATCAAGCATGGCAAATATTTGCCTTAACTGCTTCATTTTCTTCTCTTAAAAAAAAAAAAAAAAAAAGAAAGAAAGGCAGAATGTACTAAGAAGGCCTAGTAAAGAGAGGGCATTCAGTTGAATTATTACTCAGTTGAGTTATTCGGAAGTATTCCAGCCCCAGTCTCTCGATTTTCAGATCGCTGTTGGACTTTAATATATATCAAGCTTCTTAGTAAAGACACTAAGATTCAGATAAGATAATTGTGTTTTTGTATGTATTTTATTAAAATATATTTATTAATAAAATATACATGCATATTTTATGTATTTGTATATAAATATATAGTCTAGATTATAGATGCTGACTGAAAATTAGTACTTTTTTTGACGTAGAAATAAAAACATAATCAGAGGGTTAGATTATGCTAACAGGAATATTAACTTTGGCACATACTAGAAATTAGCCCTCAATTCTAAGTTCACAATCAATTAAACACCACATTGAATGCTTAAAGGCAGGTGTGGGCAAAATAAAAAAGAAAAATTACTTTGATGTGCTGAGTTTTTCCTCTCTGTTCTTCTAGGCTCTGCTTTAAAATTCTCAATGGATTATATCTCCTGGGCTTACCAATTCTCTGGCTTATTATTGGTTCTAGCCAAAGAATAAAAAGAAAAAAGAAAGAAAAGAAAGGCACCAGCAGGAGATGAGAGGAAGAGAAGAAATAGACATCAGAGCATTTATTCCCTTAATCTCCTCCATTCAGGCATACTGCTTAGCTCTGGATGCACTTTTTGCTATGGTCTAATTTACGTCAGGAAGTTTTGTTTCCATAGCTACATGTCCTACCAGGACTGACAATACCATGGGACTTTTAGCTTGAAGGTAGTGGACTGATCATTCATACCAAAATTTCTGGCTCCTATTCAAAACTGACATTATAGATTATCAGTTTAAAACTGACATTGTAAAACGTTTATAAAACAGATGTTAAAACATAGCTGTATTAAGAGGATAAGGAGGATAAAAGATCCTCATATCCAAGGTGAAGCTGTGAACAAAGCCTCCCACAAGTGCTAGACGTAAACTAATGGCATCACCAACAAGTATCTGCACTAAAAGGCCATGGTGTCAGCAGGTGGCCATAATCAAAGACGCATGGTGAACACATGACTAAGAATCAGCCACCATCTGAGAAATGCCAAAAGGGAAGCAACAAATGCAAGAAACAAAGAATTTATACTCAATAACATACAGATAATATATAAATACAAAACGAATTTGGAGTAAATATAGTTACTATCTTCAAAGAGATAAGAGAAATACACTCAAGATGCAGAAGTATATAATTTTGGAACAAAAATTGACTGTTGTGGACATAGAACTTGGAGATCATAAAACTATTATTTTGTTTGAAATTAATAATAATGGAAACTCATCATAGTTAAGTCAAATGACAAATTGAACCTAACTGAAGAACAAAATCGTGATCTGCAAGATTAAGGAATTCTACCTGGTGGTGGTACAGAGACACAGCTGATTCTCATTATTCACAGATTTCATATTTGGAAATTCATCTACTCATTAAAATTTATTTGTAATTCTAAAATCAATACTCACAGCACACTTGCTGTCATTCACGGGCATGCAGAGTGTGGTGAAAAATTTGAGTTGACAGATGCACATGTCCCAAGCTAGGTCAAACTAAAGTGATGCTGTCCTTCTTATTTCAGCTTTCATACAAAGATAAGGACAGAATGGAGGAGCAGGGGGCAGTACACTGCAGTGCAAGAAGCTCTGGCTCTAGGGTAAGTTGGAAGGAGTTTGGGTCCCAACTTTGGCACTTGTTGATGGGGTGACCTTAGACAAGTCATTGGACACTTCTGAATCTCATTTTCTCTTTTGTAAAGTAAAGAAAATAGAATCTTCCAGGATAAATTGTTTTTTAGGGTTTAAGTTTATAATCTAAGTGAGATTGCACCCTCGTAGCAATGGCTCAGTATTCCCTAATTCAATGTCACCAAAGACTTTCTAGAACACAACGACTGTGCATAATGCGTACCAACTCTAGAAATTATCAAAGAGAAGTTAAGAAGCATGAGGCGTAAATCTAGAAGTTTAAACATGTAAATGGAATACCAGATGAGGTCATAGAAAATATACTTAGAAATAATAGGAAATGCTACTATAATGGGTACTAATTTCTCAGAACTTTAGAAATATGATTCCACATTTTGTAAAAACTCATATAATGCCAAGCAAAGTCAAAACAATTAAACAAGCAACAAATAAAATCTCACACCTGAACACATTGTAGCTTTCACACATTAAGGATACAGAGAAATTTCTGAAGTCATACGAGAAAAAGGATAACTCAATAAAGTGTAAATGACTCACATATTTTGAACCACATAATGTGATTGCAAGTCAAAATTTATCTGGGAAATGAAAAGATGCCTCCAGCTTCTGCATGGAAAATAGATGCAAGTGAGGAGGGACAAAAACTGAAGTGACTTCATGAGTTTTTCTCTTTTTGGCAGTCTAGGAAATGATTTCAGGGTTGCTAAATTCAGTGTGGGAGGAGACCAAGAGAGATTCCTGCCCTTCACAAATTCAAAGGAGGTGCCTGCAGACCTGCAGTCAGTCACACATTTCTGGATTCTTCTCCAACATCTCCAGCCCACACTCACCACTCTCTCGGCCAAATTCCTGAATCTATTCTGTATTTCTTCCTCTCATTTATCCCCCACAATGTCATCTTGTTGAACTCACATTAACAACTCTGTAAAATAGATGTCTATTAAAAAGAAAGAGGAACAGTGAAAACGGAAGATGGCATCTGTGAAAGAGAAAGAAGGAAAAAGAAAAAAAAAGAAATCAATTCGGGTCAACATATAAGTCATCCTACTTGCTATACAGTTGTGAAGACCCATCCCTTTTATTTTTTCGCTAAGTAATAACATTCCAATAGTTTATGCAGTAAAGAGAAAATATATGTTCTTGCAAAGGAGTTCAAACAAATATTAAAATTTATACTCATCAAAGCAAAGGCAATTCTCTTGGCAAGCATGCAAACATTAATTGTGCTTCTTAAGAAACCTTTTTACTTCTTTTTGCTCTCCGTTGGAGTTCACTCAATATATAACCGACAGATTACTCTTTGCAAATATTGCTAATTTGGGGCCACTTCCCTGTACAAGAAATTAAATTTATTGACAAGTATTTCCAGTATGGACTTTATGCTTTTATTCCTGGATTATTGTTTAGTCTTATCATACCTTAACAATAATCTAATGTTACTTCCAAGTAATTTTATTTCCTACAGCTCCCCTAAACAATATCCACTTTAGTCAGAATCTTAACTTCATCCCTTATTTTATTTATGTGTACAGGCATAGGATAATGTTGCATTATCTCCTCAGAATGATTTTTTCCTTCCTGCCGCTAAAGTCTGAACCATTGCAAGAACTCTTCCTTGTTAGTGATTATAGACTCTTGGTGTCATGGAGTAAATGAAAAAAAAAAAAAAAGACAATGATAGACCTGGCTTCTAGAATTTCAGTAATTTAATTGATCTCATGATTACTGATGTTACCAGCAATATAGCAAACAATGAAATGACCCAACTCTTTTCAAGTTCACTCTTATAAGCAATATAAGATGAATTTTTTCCCATTGTCATCAAAATTGAGCCCTCTGTAATTGCCTCTATAATCCTTCATCTATAACAGAGTCAGCATTGGTCATCAAAACATTTACCCTTAGAGTTTCTGTATGCCAAGTTATCGTCAAGGCACTGGAGATTCATTGGTTATCAGGGCATGCACCATCCCTGCCCTTCTGGAGCTAAAATAGTGGAAAGACAGAGAATTAATACATACCAAGATAATTTTCAGGTGATGAGTTATATCAAATAAACAGGATGCTATGGCAGAAAGTAAATTGGATAAAAGAGAGACAACTACAGGTTGAATATCAGGGCAGGTTTTCTGGGTTGTACAACACGAGTTAAGGCCTGGCAAAAGAAGACACAGCATTTCTAGAAGTTGAGAAAAAAGATTCCTAGTAGTGGTATCAAGAAGAACACAAACCTTGAGTTCAGAAGTACATTGATGTATCTGGGTAATAAGAGAGGTTCCAGTATGGTTGCAGCATAGTGTGGAAGGACGAAAATGGTTTGAATTGAGGTTAGAAAGGAGATAGGGCTGAATTATGCATAGCAAATGGACCTTGCTATGGAATTTAGATTTTATCCTAAGTAAAATGAGAGGCCGTTGGAAAATTTTACCAGGAGGTTGGCTCTAATTGTCATGTCAAGCTTGCTCTGTTTCCTCCCTGGAGAAGAGAGAAGACAGCATACCTATTCTACTTTCTCCTACTTCAGAGATAGGTTCTGGAAAAAACATTATGAGTTTTGGAATAAATAAAGTGGCTTTTCATAACTGCTAATGATGAGCAAAGCATTTCTGGACGGATCCATGTTCTCTAGACATCTTAGCATTAAGGATATTACCTGCAAAGTATTCCACATCTTAACAGCAGTAGATCAAATGACTACCAAACATTTTTAAATTCTATATACAAACAGGGCAGAACTGAACGAAAAATCTTCTAAGACAAGAGAAAACTCAAGTTCCTACCAAGTGGGCCAGCTAATTGAATAAGGAAGTAGTAGGAGTGAAATAATGTTTAGTTACAAAGGTACTAAGCAGTGCAATGTACCTTTAAGTGGAGAACACAGCATAGCTTCCCCAATTTTGATTTACTCCCTTTCATCTAGATGCCCTTTGCTTTTCAAAGTCTAAGTTGAACTCTACTTCTTTTATGAAGGTGTATCTTATGTTGAGCAAACACTATCATAAAGTGTAATCATGTATTATTTTTATAATGTATCTAATTTTATTTTTATCTCCCCACTAAAATGGAATTTCATTTAGAATAAGGACAAGAAGAGTGATGGGCAGCCAAGAAGGAATTTGGTAAATATTTGAGAGATCTGTTTGACATGAGTTGGTTTAACATACATTTTTAAATTAATTTGACTCACATTTTTAAAATATGAAAATATTCCAGTTTTAAGTCAATTATTTTTGTTTATAGTACTACTGCTGAGAACTATGGCCATTACAAAAACCTAAGAATTAAAATGGAGAATTTTGACTATTTATTTTTGGCTTTAGACTGTGTCTGCCTTTGCAGTGTACTGCTTCCAAACACAGTATTCAATAAGAGTAAGATTGCATTCAGTCTGTTCAAATATGTTCAGAAAATTACAGAATCCTAGAAAGTAATAAGTAAGAAATACTGAATGACTGTATTTGGCAAGATATTGAGCACAAGGAATGAGAAGGTTCTAACTAGAAAATATATCAGATATGTAAGTCTTCATGTGAATGGGAGCAGAGATGGATTAAGGGCTGAGAAAAGTAGGTTCTACCATGAGTGGTTATTGAGCTCACCTGCTTGTGATGAAAGCAGACTCAAATGAACTTTCCTGATGGAGCTCATAGTGGACATTTGACAGTTTTTTGGTTCTCTAGCATCTGCACTCCTACCTCCTCTTCACAGCTTCTCTGCCTGTTGTCAAACCCCAGTCTGTGGAACCTTGATAAGAGGTACTGCCCAGCCCCATAAATACCAAAGGGGGTGATATTTCTCACTCCATACCAATAGAGCCAGGAGAAAGCACATACTTTGGGATTAGTTAGTTTGACTTTGGGGTTCCTCAGACCATGAATCTTGATGATCTTAGTAGCAAGTTACAGCTTATATTCCCTAAAGTGGCAGTCTAAAGCAGCCTCTTACTGCTGCATGAATCTTGTCATACTCTTAGTAGCTAGCCTTCTACAGCCCCCTTGATCTTTGCTTGTTTACCAAACTAAATCATCTAGCCTGTCATAAATTTTGTGAACCTCCAATGTCTTTCTGGTGAAATTATTATTATTAATGTTTTGCTTAGGATAGTCAGAGTTTGGTTCTAATACTTGAAACCAAGAAATATGACTAATATCAACATAAGAAATATTTAATCTTTTTTTTTCTCAATGTCCAATCTCCCTCCAACCCAATCCCAATTCCCCCTTCAGTGGAGTTTTCCTATATGTTTCCAATGTTTACTGTTTCCTGACTCCTAGACCCAAACACTCAAATGCCTTAATCTTCTTTTTCTTCCAACTTAGAACCTACTCTTAGACTACAAAATGATAAGGTGAAGACTGAAGCCTGAATTAGAGCAGCTATTCTTAAACTGAGTATCCTTGAGGTCTGATACATGTATGTTAAAAGTGTGGTTTCGGAGACATTAAGTAAAACATGAGGAAAGCCCAAGAATTTGCAGTTTTTTTGCAAGCTAATCAAAGGCCTTCTAAATAGAGTCAAGAAACTAACGTTCCATTTGCGGAATGTACCTGTCTCCATTTGACTTTGAAGGAAAAGATCTGACAACCAGCGTTTGGATGGCTTTCTGTCTATTTTCTATTTCATTCCTATTGACCTCACAGATGGAGTTATTGATCAATATGTGACTTCTTTGGCCTTCAATGTACAGTTTGCTATTATTTGTGTGTGCCTTCTTGTGCATTTCGTGTTACCTTTTAAATCCTATTTATTTCATTAAAGTCTCTATCCTCTTATAATCAATTTTAGAGCATTTTGCAAAGGTCAGTCTAGTCACTGCTTTACTGAGACAACATAAATCCTACTGTTCAAAGGAATCCTTTCTCTAAGCTTGGAGAATGGTAAACATCTGTCATCAGCAACCACTTGCCAAAGAGTCTTGTTATTAGCTGAAAAATAAATGTTTACTGCTTCAAAATCTCAGAACATAAATGTGCATTTCCTTTTACTCTACCAAAAATATTGACTACTGAGGATGAAGCACTTTCAAAGCAAATTGAATTAAATTAAAACTTTCCTCTGAGGCCGGGCACAGTGGCTCACTCCCAGCACTTTGGGAGGCCAAGGCGGGCAGATCATGAGGTCAGGAGATCGAGACCATCCTGGCTAACACAGTGAAACCCCATGTCCAAAAAAATATATAAAAATCAGCTGGGCGTGGTGGTGGGCGCCTGTAGTCCCAGCTACTCGGGAGGCTGAGGCAGGAGAATGGTGTGAACCCGGGAGGCAGAGCTTGCAGCGAGCCGAGATTGCACCACTGCACTCCAGCCTGGGCCTCAGAGCAAGACTCTGTGCCAAAAAAAAAAAAAAAATTTCTCTGAAACAATCTTATTTTTGCTATTCTGAGTAGAATTTCTGTGTAGAAGATGAAAAATTCAAAACATTTTTACTAAGATTCATATAGTTGTATTATTAGTTATATAACAAAAATTATCCTGGTTGGAAGGTGGAAATACAAGCCTTAATTCTACAGCCTTTTTTAAATCTTATAATTTATACTTTTTTCCATCTATTGGGTAAATATAATCCTACCTGGACTGTTTGTACAACTACATGAAAGTGTTCATTTAAGCTTAGTAAGCTATTAAAACCCTCCACAAACAGCAAATATCTGTAAACACTATATAAATATTATCACAGAAAGAACACATCATTCAGTATAAATAGTGTTAAGGAGTAAGAATAACAATAATAATAGCTTATATCGTTTTATGTGTTTATTACTATTCTAAGCATTCGCATTGTGTATATGTGTGTATAGAGAAAGAGAGAGGCACTAATTTAATACTCAAAAACATCCATGTTGTTGGATAAAATGAAACCCATATTACTGTCCCCCATTTTTCAGATGAGAAAGTTGAAGCACAGAGAAGATAAGTAACCTATCAAATGTCTCATAGATTCTTCACAGGCATTTTGCATAAATGCAGCAAGAACAAAAGATTTTTTTAAGTTAACATACTAATGTTCACAAATATTTTGGAATTGACTGTGGCATCTTGGTAGTGCCATGAGATGGTTTTTTTTTTTTTTTTTTCCTTATAAAGCTCAAGAAAATATATGCATTTTTTTTAACTCAGAGGAGTTTGCACTATTCTCACTTTCCTTCCACATCCTATAATTCTAAGATGATTGCCTGCCTTTACGCAGATAGCAAAAATAGCCAACTGGAATGCCATGTAATTGCTGGAATTTTAATTGGCTGGGAAAGAGGAGTATAAAATAGTATTATAGTCAGAGCCAGCCTAGATTTTAAAGCAGTGACTATTTAAGTTTGTGATTTATGAGACTCCTCTGCAACGTGTGCTCCTTCTTCAGAATTCTTCACTAGAGAACTACAGCCCTATATCCTTTCTTAGGTAGTCTAAAATTCCCATCACTAATATCACTTCTATATTATATCATTTTTTAAATTAAATTTGTTCTGGTAATAGATATGAAAGTCATCAAGTTTGTTGTGTAATACTATAAATTATTGATGAACATTAACTATGAAATTACACTACCCATAATTTTGTGCCAAATTAGATACTATTGCTCACTAGATGATAATACACATTTAGCAAAGTTTTAACAATAGTTAATGTTATAAAATTTGATGTATTCGTATCATATGTTTCTTAAAATTAGAAAAAGGCTGCCACTACTGGGTGAGTTCCAAGAATACCAAAGTTCAATGGAGGATCTTTTGAGTTCCAAGCAGTAGGTATAAAGTGTCTAAAATGGGGGAGAGAGAGCCCTACCATCTTTCCCTTTATTGAAAACTCATCTACAAGGATGTCTCTATATGCATTGTAAGTTTATACTTGCTAAACATGGAGAACTTGGTCTCAAGTTTATGAGATCCAATAGGTCATTCTTAAAGGGTAATAAAACAGGAAGTGGATGGAGCAGGGCAGCTACATGAAGGTCTATAAGCAAGAGATGCCAACCTCCTCTGGATGCTGAAATGAAGACCTCTGGGCCTTGATTCCCTCAGCTCAGGGAGGTCAATGTGAGGGAGTAGGACCAAATCCAGGAGAAAGAGCTACACTGAAATGGGATGGGTCCCAAACCCAGGAAATTTGACAATGCTAGGAAAGTCAGATAATTGCCACTTTGGGATAGCTATATATGAGGCATTTAATTTGTGCCAGTTTCTTTGCTAAGGACTTAGTTCTCATGGACTATCTTTCCATGTGGAAGCATTTTAGTTGGAGTAGCCAACCCAGTCTCTCCTTTCACTTATTGGACAAGAATGAATGACCCAATTAGTGAGTTTGTGAGCAGGAAATAACCTTGCTCAGCCCAAGCACATGGTATCTCTCATACTATTTCATACGGCTATTTAGTCTCTTCTCAACCATGTAGTAAATAATCTACTTCTACAGAGGATGCCTGAGGTATTCGATTCTGATCATGACTAGAAGTGTACATTTATTTCCAGAGAAAAAATATTAGAAAGCCTATGATGGCCACACATTGAGGTCATGTCATGCAATTCAGTCTTTATCAGTAAATTTTCCATTTGTCCTTTCTGTCTTCTTTTTCACTTTGTCCTTTATTTGAGAGATGAAAGAGACGTGATTTATTTACTCCCTAAACTCCAACATGTGTCAATTCCTTTAATTCTGGTAATATTAGTAGTACTAGTGGTAGTAGTTTTCTATTGCTGCAATAACAAATTAACACAAACTCAGCACCTTTAAACCATGCAAAGTTATTGTCTCATAGTTTCTATAGGTTAGAAGCTCTATAGGTCACAGCATGTTTGGATTCTTTGCTCAGCCTCTAAGCAGGCTGAAATCAAAGCGCTGGATGGGTCTGCAGGTCTCCCTTGAGGCTGAGGGTCCTCTACCAAGATAACGGATTGTTGCCAAAATTTATTCCTTCTTTTGATTCCCATGCAGCCCTCTTCATCTTCAAATCAGAAACAGCACACAGAACCTTACTCATGACCTGAATCTCTCGAACTTGCTCTTCTTCCTTCCTCTTCTACTTTGAAGGTCTCATATAGAATGGGTGAAGCTAGACAATTCAGCATAATCTCCCAATCTTAAACTCAACATATTAGTAACCTTAATTACAACCTGAAAGTTTCTTACGTCATGTAAAGTAACACATTCATGGTGTGACATCAGGGAGCAATGATCATAAGGACCAGGATTCTGCTTACCACAGTTACAGAATAACATTTTCATTTAAGAAATAAGAAAGTTGAGATTCAGAAAAGAAAACTCACCAAAAATCACACAGATTGTAAATGACTAAGCTAAAATTAAAGGACAAAGGCATTTGAGTCTAGGCTCAGTGTTTCCCATGACCCTGAAATTCTTTCTTCCATGCTCATTGTTCATTTTGGATAACTGATGCAGTTTATATTTAATCAAACACAGCTTGTGGATGACATTTTTCTATGTAACAGGGAAGAGAAATACATGCTTATTGTACTTCATAGCCCCCCTCTCTTTTCTTCATGTTGATTTTTCTGTGTTAGGTCCCATCACACAAACTTTCCCCTTCCTCACAAAGGAGAAAGGGTTAGGGAAAGAATAAAGGATAAATTTAAAAAACAAGGAAATATGAGGCAGAGAGGTACAACAGGGGAGAGTGAGGGAAAGACAACAGAAAAAGCTAAGAGAAGAAAAGGATCAGGCAGAAATAATACTGAAGTACTCAGAACTAAAGGATATAAACTGGTTTATATCCTGAGGGATTAGTTCAAAATGTGTCCTAGTACTGGTTGTTCTAACATGACTTCATGACTTGGGTTAACCACACCATTTCTTTTGTTGAGTTCTGATCAGGCAGAAAACAACTTCCTACCAATACCCTGTTGGTATTCCAAAGCAGAGCCTGCACATGTTGACTCCAAATAAAACATACAATTTAGAATCAAGCTACTTTAATATGGAAGCAACTTGAGGCCAGAATTTCAGCTTGAGATCAGTTCATCTCACTCTGCCCTACTTAACAGTGAGCTTCAATGCAAATCTCTCTGTCCCTCTCTCCTACACTGTGTTCTCATCGCAATTTTTCTCTGTCTTTTCTCTTTCCAGCCCTCACAACTTATTTCCTTATTACACCTTTCCATTTTGTGTCCATAAACCTCTCTTTCATTGGAAATGTACCGTTAACCATTTTTTAAATAAAAACAGAATGTTACCTTTGCAGGCAGATCCCTGTCAATTTCTTTCAGTACTTACCATGTTTATACAAAATTAGTTCTGTCAGGAATACAAAAATATATTTTAAAAACCATAGTCATTGTCTTTGTAGATTAAATCTTGACATTAGGTAGGATGGTAAATATATAATGCCAATGTAATATGGTTAAAGGTGATAATAGATGATGCCATGATTCTTTTTTTTTATTTTTAAGACAGGGTCTCATTCTGTCACCCAGGCTGGAATCCAGTGCCGTGATCGCAGGTCACTGCAATCTCAAACTCCTGGGCCCAAGTGATCTTTCCACCTCACCCTCCCGAGTAGCTGGGACTATAGGCATGTGCCACCATGCCCAGCTCATTTTTGTATTTTGGGGGACACCATGATTCTTTTGGCTCCCATTGCCTTTTCAGATCATTACTCCTCTAGCCTCCAACAAATCCTCTTTTTTCAAGGTGTAGACTGTACCAACATATTAGGTCTACCCTTAGTTCTTCCTAGATACAATTCTAAATGACCCCAAAAATACTCGTTTCTTTTTTCTTCTCAGGGAATTATCCAAGTATCTTAATCCATTCAGGTCACTACAAAATACCATAAACTAACTGGGTTTGTATTCCTCATAGCTCTGGAAGCTGAGAAATCCAAGATTCAGGTGCCAACAAATTCAGAGTCCAGTGAGGGCCCCTTACCTGGTTCATCATGGTGCCTTCTTGCTGTATCTTTATATGGTGTAAGGGGCAAGGCAGAGAGGACCTCTTTTATAACAGCACTAATCCCCAGTCATGAGGGCTTCACCCTCAAGACCTAATCACCTCCCCAAAGTTCAAACTTCTTAATATCATTGCCTTGGGGGTTTGGGTTTTAACATGTAAATTTGTGAGAGAACAAAAGCATTTGGACCATGACACCAAGTTTTTATATTCTTTCTGAGTACCTTCACCCTACCACTGTCTCCTTCATTCTCCCAGGTACTTAATCCTCCTCTTCCCCACATAAACATAATTTTAATTTGTATACTTCCCTACTTAGTCTTAGTAGAAAATATGTTTCTCGTCTCCAGGTTAAGGCTAATTCTTCCTCCTGTTCTTTGGATTTTAATTATTTTCATTCCTTAAAAACTGTGATTCATCATCAACCTATGGTTTCCCCTTTGTATAGCATTCAAACACTTTCAAGACCCGTCTATGTTAAATATACACAGCTTGTTCGTGATCCTATATTATGTCTTAGTTAACCTCTCATAGCTCTCATAGATTTTATAATATACCTTTTTAATGAAGTAGTATGTTATCATAACTACCTCAGCTAAAATTTGATCTAAAACCTAAGGTCATGTTGCTAATCATACTTCACTGAAACTCTGCAGCAGATATGACTCTACACCTAGAGACACACACATAAAAAAGAAGGAACATTTCTTAATTACTTTCAATCAAATTAAATACAACTGTAAGTCTCTATTCATCCGAGATGTTGAGAAAGTTAATATTTGCTTTCCTAAGGACCCTCTACTTTCTAGGTTCGTGGTGAATCAGGAAGGTTTACGAGGCACCTGGAAAACAAGGCCTTGACTTGTGTAATCATCTGTTTGCTACCAGTCTCTGACCTCCTCTCCTGCTGCTTCCCTGCCCATGCTTTGCAACGGTCTCACTAACTACTGTTAATTGTGTCTAAGCCTTCACAGATCCTGTCTTCTCTACAGGGATTGTCCTTCCTTTCTTGTATATCTCTTATTTATCCTTCAGAACTCAGCGAAACTATTTGCTCCTTTCCCAAGCTCTTTAATTTTTTGAGCATGATTTACACATTCTTTAATCATTGTCGTTGCAGACTATACAAACATTGTGTGATTATTACTAGATTCTTTTATTAGAACAGGGAATATATTAGGTTATGAAGGAACTTATACTCTAAGGAAGAATTTAAGCAGAAAATAAGCAATTGCAATAATGTACATGAAGCTGAGTAGAAGAAGTAATAATATCAAAGTTCTACTTGTAGATATCTTTTACCTCCTTGGGTATTTGTATTCCTAGGTATTTCATTTTCTTTGTGACTGCTATAAAGTGGGAGTGTGTTCTTGATTTCACTCTCACCCTGAATGTTATTGGTGCATAGAAATGCTACTGATTTTTGTAAATTGATACTGTATCCTGTAAGTATACTATAGTCATGTCTTTATTCTAGGAGACTCTGGCAGATTCATTAGGATTTTCTCGGTATAGAATCATATTATCAGCACAGAGAGATAGTTTGAATTTTTCTTTTCCTATTTATATGTCCTTTCTTTTCTTCCTCTTGCCTGATTGTTATGCTAGAATTTCCAGTACTGTGTTGGATAGGAGTAGTGAGAGTAGGCAGCTTTGTCTTCTTCCATTTCTCAGGGCAAATGCTTTCCATTTTTCCCCATTTATTACACTGTTGGCTGTGGGTTTGTAATAGATGGCTGTTATTATTTTCAGGTATATTCCTTTGATGCCTAGTCTGTTGAAAGTTTTTATCATGAAGGGATGTTGGATTTTATCAAAAGCTTTTTCTGTGTCTATTGAGATGATCATATGATTTTTTCTTTTAATTCTATTTACGTGGAGAATCACATTTATTGGTTTGTGTATGTTGAAACAGCCTTGCATCCCAGGACTAAAGCCTACTTAATTGTGATGTATTTACTTTTTGATGTGCTGATGGATTCAGTTGACCAATATTTTCTTGAAGATTTTTGCATCTATCTATGTCAAGGATATTAGCCTGAAGTTTTCTTTTTTTCATTGTGTCCCTGCCAGATTTTGCTATCAGGTTGATGCTGGCTTCATAGAGTAAGTTAGGGAGGAGCCCCTTTTTCTTCAATCTTTTAAAAAATAGTTTCTGTAGGATTGGTGCCAATTTTTCTTTGTATATCTGGTAAAAATCGGCTGTAAATCCATCTGGTCCAGAGCTTTATTTGGTCCATAGGTTCTTTATTACTGATTCATTTTCAGATATTGATATTGGCCTATTCAGAGTTTCAGTCTCTTCCTGATTCAATCCTGAGAGATTGTATGCCTGCAGGAATTTATCCTTTTCCTCCAGATTTACTAATTTGTGTGCATAGGGTTGCTTATAGGAGTCTCTGAGAATCTTTTGTATTTCTGTGGTATCAGTTGTAATATTGCCTTTGTCATTTCTAACTGCTTGTTTAGATCTCTTTCTTTTTCTTCGTTAATCTAGATGGCAGCCTATCAATCTTATTTATGTTTTCAAAGAACCAACACTTGATTTCAATGATCTTTTGTATGAAGTTTTTACATCTCAATTTTCTTAATTTCTTCTCCAGTTTTTATTTCTTCTTTTCTCTCTCTTTCTTTCTTTCTTTCTGTCTCTCTCTCTCCTTTCTTCCTTCCTTCCTTCCTTCCTTCCTTCCTTCCTTCCTTCCTTCCTTCCTTCCTTCCTTCCTTCCCTCCTTTCCTTTCCTTTCCTTTCCTTTCCTTTCCTTTCCTTTCCTTTC
>NC_045441.1:92145028-92203592 GCF_002776525.5 Piliocolobus tephrosceles
TCCTTTCCTTTCCTTTCCTTTCCTTTCCTTTCCTTTCCTTTCCTTTCTTTCTTTCTTTCTTTCTTTCTTTCTTTCTTTCTTTCTTTCTTTCTTTCTTTCTTTCTTTCTTTCTTTCTTTCTTTCTTTCTTTCTTTCTCTTTCTTTCTTTCTTTCTTTCTTTCTTTCGAGACAGAGTCTCCCTCTATCGCCCAAGCTGGAGTGCAGTGGTGCAGTCTCCATTCACTGCAAGCTCAGCCTCCCGGGTTTACGCCCTTCTCCCACCTCAGCCTCCCGAGTAGCTGGGACTACAGGTGCCGGTGACCATACCTGGCTAATTTTTTATATTTTTAGTAGTTACAGGGTTTCACCTTGTTAGACAGGATGCCTGACCTCTGACCTCGTGATCTGCCCACGTCAGCCTCCCAAAGTGCTGGGATTACAGACTGAGCCACTGCGCCCGGCCCCAGTTTTTGTTGTTTATTTTCTTCTGCTAGTTTTGGGGTTGGTTTTTTCTTTTTTTCTCTAGTTCCTTTAGGTGCAAAGTTACATTATTCATTTGAGATATTTCTAACTTCTTGATGAAGGCAATTAGGGTTATAAACTTTTAACACTGCTTTGGGGGCATCCCAGAGATTTTGTTAAGTTCTATCCATATTTTCATTAATTTCAAAGTCTTTTTTATTTCTGCCTTAATGCTAATATTCACCCAGGAGTTATTCAGGTGTAAGTTGTTTCATTTCCATGTATTCATGTTGACATTGTTTAGTGCATTATTTGTCACATAGGATAATCTAAATACGTTACATGTGCTCTCTTGTATCATTCTCATCACAAATCTGTGAGAAAGAAACTCAAGCTCAAAGAGATTTAGTAAGTTATCAAAGGGCTTACAGCTAATACACAGTGGAGCCTTTGACCTAAAGGATTCTAATTTCAGAACACATTCTGTCAACCAAATATACTATATACTATTTAAGCTATGCTTACTAACATTTCTTCAAAGGTGAGCAACAACTAAAATCTCAGAGCTAAAAATAGATTGTCCAGACAAAGGTCAGAGATAAATAGAAACAGTAGAAATTGAGAAGTGGTGAGAAATAGGCTGTAGGGAATGAGGAGTGGCAAGATAATAAAGAGACTGAAAATTCCACAAGAAGTTTGAATTTCAGAATAATAGCAATGGGTGCCAATTAGAAGGCTGTTGACATAGTCTGATCAAAGATGGGCAAATGAAGTAAAGGAAAGTAAATAGACTTGAGGTAAAATCAGCTGCACTTGGTGAAACAGAATATTGAATTTGAGAACGAGAGTGAGCAAAGAAGTCTCCCAGGTTTCTAGTTAAAGTAATTGTTGGAAGGTGATGCCTTTCACCAAGATAGAAAACCTGAAAAGATGAGCCCATCTTTGACAAAAGAAGATAGTTTCCATTGTTGACATGTTGAGCCTAAATGTGGCTTTTCTAAATATCCAGAAAGTAAGATGCCTATTTAAGATACAATCAGCATAAAGGTATAATCTATATTCAGGAGTCCTCACTACATGGACTGAAATTGATTCTACACAATTGTGCGATACTGGCTGGGAATGAGGAGAGCTTTGTACAGAATCCTGAGTAAAACAACATCTAAGAAATACGCAGAGAAAGAGAACTAACAGCAGAGACAAAGCAGTGACTAGACAGAAAAACCAAGAGGTTATTGCGGCAAGGAAATGGTCTCAGGGAAGCCAGAAAAAGAGTGTTTCAAGATGAGAGTAATGACCACAAAACCTAATGTTGGGATAAAGACAAGTAAGATAAAAATCTAAAAAGTATTCATTGTGTTTGGCAACAAGACAGGCACAGATTCGGTGGATCAGTGAAGTAGTGGAGGAGACTGGCATGGTCCATCCAGATCTCTAAAGGCCCCAAACATCCATCCGCAGCTGCTCTGAATATCCGTTATTAGTCCTCAGCTGTGTCCCTCAGTGAGAATTGCCTTCAGCCAACAGAGGACTTCCTTGCCTAGTTATACCCTCCCTCGAGGATGGCCTGTGACCAAATACTTGCTGATGTGAGAATACAAAGACCTCTTCTCTCAATTGGAGATAAATCTGAAAAGCCATCTCAGTTTCATAGCTCTTATAGCTTTAGCTGAGATTGCAATTGTACCTGCAGTATGAGTCAGTTTCTGCCTCTGCCCAATTCTACCTTCATCACTTTCTTACAAGTGAATCTTCCAAGGATAATTTCCAGTAAACTTTCTGCTCACAATTTCTCATATCAGAGTCAATTTCAGGAAATTTAATCTAAGCTAGCTGGTACAAGAAGTAGTACTACAAAGTAGACTCTAAATTGGGGTTTGGAGGTGGATCTCTCACTGGCAAGCTGGCAATGAGGACCCCATTACCGGTAGTAGTTGTAGTATGGATAGCTCCTGCCATGCTATGATGGTACAATTGTTAAAACTTTCACTGATTGAGCTGGGATAGAATACCAGTAGAATAGGATATGCTGACTAATGGAATATTTCTGACACTAGACAGGAATGAGTTAAAATACATTCTAAAATTGGGTGGCTACAGCTGATTATCATTGAAGAAAGATAAAGATGGGCTTGAGGTGAGAAACCACCAATTAAAGACAAAATATGAGAGTCAGAGGGACTCCTTGGCAAGTTTTATGAAAATCCTAATCTCCTAAAGCCAGAGGGAGGAGAGGATCAGGCTCATGATTTATTTATAAGAGTAGAGGAACTTCAAAGAGCTTAAATTTTCAGCTCTGAAATTTTTTCTGTATACTGATAGAGCCCTAATAGAAAAAGCAGAGACCCTGGAAGGGATAAATGGTTTTGAATATCTTGAACCCCCAGAGTTCCATGAAACCATTGTGCCTGAAGATGTGGCGCATTCCCTCTTATTAAAAGAAAGTGGCTGTCCCCCTTGCTTGAAGATGATGCAGAGGTGTCAAATACATCAGCAGCTCACAAAGTAGTGTTTGCCCTCTTTAAATTCTAGTCCTACTTCCCTGGCAGGTGATCATACTAAGGGTTAAATCCAAGCAATGAACAAAGGAGAAGCCAGGTCCTGATGGGGAAAGAACCTAGGAAACTGCAGTTCTATTCAGGATCACTTACAACTTCCCTAGGGGATCACCGCCATTTGCTCAGGTAACTACGTATTGTGGAAAGATTTTCCAGATTTTCTGAAGGGTTGTCGGGGTAAGAATGGATTTTGAAACTGGAGACACAAAGCGCCAGGATTCTCTCGCTCTCCCAGTTAGTATGGGTGCCTATAGGAGGAAAGGTAATAAATAAATTCCTGGACAGGTCTGCCTCACAGTTGGCCCACTGGGTCCACAGACCCATCTGATGGTTATTTCTCTGCTCCCTGTATTTGTTTTTGAAATGGACATACTTGATGATGGGCCCAACCCCTTATTTTGTTTGCTTGACATGTGAGATGAAAGTTATCTTAATGGACTAGTGTGAATTGCTTTCAGCCCCTACCTTCAGCCCTGATGATAACTTTATTTAATTAAAAAAAAATTGTCTCAGGAGGAACACCACCCCCAGAAATTTCAACAAGGCAGAGGTGATTATCCATGTAATATACCCATTTAATTTGCAAAAATCAGATCAATCATTGTGGTTGCTAGTGGGTTGCCATAAACTTAATCAAATGATAGTCTCAATTGCAGCTGTCAGCAAGGTATTTGCTGTGGCACATTAACATAGCCTCTGGCACATACTATGTAGCCATTAACCTGGAAAATGCCTTCTTTCCCATTCATATGAGAAGTAGGATGAGGAGCGGTTTGAATTCATGTGTAATGGACAACACACAATGGTCTTGTTTCAGGACACTGTTAGCTCTCCGCTTGTCTATCAGAGTCTGAAGGAACTTTAACTATCTGGACATTTCACACAGGTGTTATTTTAATCTCATGGGATGAGTGAGCAGTAAACAGTATGTCAGAAACTTAATAGATTCATGCACGCCATCGGGTGGTAGATACACACTACGATGCTAGCAAACTGTCAAATCAGTAAAGTTTTTTAGGGATCCAGTAATCTTGGGTGTGTGAGGACAAATAAAGGGCAACTGATTGCATCTTGCCTCCCCCGCAACTAAAAACAAAACAAAATCACCATGCTGAGGAGGTATTTTAGAGCTCTACTACTGGAAATACTGGTTAACCTATTTACCACAGATAGTGACATGAAAAAATGCCATATTTGAGTGGAGACAGGAACAGGAAAGAGTTTTCCAGGAAAGAACAAGTTTAGGCTACAGTGCAAACAACCCTGTTACTCAGGCCATACAACCTGGGAGTCTAGTGCTAGAGTTATCTGCAGTGGGATCAAACACTGTATGGATTTTACAGCAAGCCTAATAAATGGGCCATCAAGTAACCACATGGCTAGTGTTTTCCTCATGAGCATTATTCAGTCTAAATCACCAAGTCATAAAGGGCTCAAAAAAGCCCAGCAGCAATCCATTGCCAGGTGGAATTGGTACATCTAGAGTTGAGCATGACAGATCCAGAAAGCTGAATGCACAGGTAAACTGCATGACATGGGACCAAGCTCCCCAGTCATCTGCCAGGGTTGAACAGCTTGTTTCCCTCTGCTCGTGACTGCTGCCTCACAGGAAACCCCTATGGCAACTACTGAGAGAGGAAAAGGACAAACAGGATTAATAGATGGGTAAATTATTATGGTGGGTTCAAGCCAGAAGTGGATGCTTCTACACTATAATCTGTCTCAAGCCTGTCCCTGTAAGTCATCAGTGATATAAACCAAAAATGAAATTCTAAACCCCAAAACCAAGTGAATGGATGAATAGATCCCTCCTTTCAGCCACGGCATTCCAAAGTTAAACTGAAAAACTAGTTTGGGCCACGATGAGAAGGAGGAGCCAGACATGCCTCATTATACCCACTTCCCCTTTGTAATTACTGATAGAAAAGACTCTTTAGGTATGATAAGAAACATTTACAATCTATTGTCTCTGAAACCTGCTGCCTGGAGGCTTCATCTGAGTAATAAAGTCTTGGTCTCCACAACCCCTTATCGTAATCCAGATATTCCTTTCTATTGATAATAACTCTTTCAACCAATTCCCAATCAGGAAATCTTTGACTCTACCTATGACCTGGAAGCCTCCACTTCCAGTTGCCCTGCCTTTTGGGACTAAACCAATGTATATCTCACATGTATTGATTGATGCATTATGCCTCCCTAAGATGTATAAAACCAAGTGGTGGCCCAGCCGTCTTTGGCACATGTTCTTAGGACCTCCTGAGGGATGTGTCACAGGCCAGTGATCATTCATATTTGACTCAGAATAAATCGCTTCAACTATTTAGAGAGTCTGACTTTTTTCATCAACAGTGAGAGGAAAACTTCTGGATGGGCAGAGCTCCCAGTGATGGACCTGGTCAGCCATTTTGTATGGAATGAGAAACAGCTTGAGGTAAGTGGCACAATCCTGAGATTCAGTGGCTTCTTAAATGTTGCATTCTAGATGCCTCTCTTGCCTCAGTCTCCTCCTGGTCCTGTATGAGATCAAGGCATCCACTGCTTCTATGATATCCTGCCCAACTCAGAAGAAATCAGCTTGGTAGAGATAAACTGGCCTCTTTAAAAAATAAAAGAGAGAGAGAGAGAAAGGGGTCTTTCTGTGTTGCCCAGGCTGAACTGCACTGACTGTTCACACATGTGATCTACCACTGATCAGCAGAGGAGTTCTGACCTGCTCCATTTCCAACATGAGCTGGTTCACCCCTCCTTAGTTAACCTCGTGGTTGCCTGTTCCTGGGAGGTCCCCATAGTGATACTGAACTTAATTAACCTGGACACCCAACTGGCATATCACACTACAGTCCAGAACTCAGGAACCCAAGCTATGCTCCTGGCCTCAACCTCCCAAGTAGCTGGGACTCCAGGTGTGGACTACCACACCTGGCAGATTGGTTTCTTAAAAGCATAGCTGAGGGCCAGCTTAGAAAGGATATCCTATGAGAATGGGCGTCACCCTCCAGGGTGTCACATACAGCCTAAATCAACAGTCATCATATGGAGCTTTGTTCCCCAAAGGTAGAATTCAAGATTCATCAAGGTAGAACTGAAAGATTAAAGTTGGAGTGGCCCTGATAACCATTACTCCCAGTGATTCACTTGGAGGGAGCTGGTGTTTTCCCCTATATGTTTTAGATTCTACATGTCTGCAAATGCTGGTTCCTATAACAGTACCATTGAATTTTTAGACTGCTACTGCTACTCAATCTTCCAGAATCCTTGTGCCAAGAAACCAGCAGGAAAGGAAAGGAGGCACCACCCTGGATAAGGTAATTGAGATGGTCTTCAGGAGGAGGAAGGGCAGCTGCTACCAAATGAGGGCAGGATGGGATATGTTTGCGTCTTTTTGGTGCTGCCATGCCCAGTTTTAATCGTACGTAGGAAAATACATCTGCCATGGCCCAAGAATAGCAACCCTAGAGCTCAAACTGCTCAAGAATGATGGTGTGTGTGCAACACCTAATGAGGCAAACTTCCTAGATCAGCGGAGTATGAGCTGAGGGAGAGGGAACCTCGAATGGATGGTACAGGAAGATGATATCAGTTACAGTTTTGAAATCAGCTGCAGCAGCAGAAGCTGTAGTTCATCCAACTGACACTTTTCTTTTCATAATTTCCCAGGAAACAAGACTAATCAGGATCCCAGAAAGCTTTGCCCTGGTAGGAAGATAGTATTTAGGAAGGAAGTGGCTGTGAACCTCTCAAAGTTTAGTTGTAGTGCATACTATGTTGCTCATCCAGACCCTCTCTGTAGAGCCAATTACCTCATTCCTTCTCTGGGAATTGCCATCCACCAGAGGTAGGTGCCCCACCATGTGCAGAACTGCCATGCAAGAGGCAGCCCAGGTCAATGACTGTATGGTGAGGAGATTTGTCTTAATTGGAAGAATTCCAGTCCTCCCTCACAGGATCAACTGAGGCCTCAGGAGGAAACACACTGGAGATCTCCTTCCCCGTGTTTAATCCTGCCTGCCTCATGTCCTTACAAGAGCATCTCCTGAGAGCATATCCAACAAACCCTTTGGCCCAAATTCTCTGTCTCAGAATCTGTCTCTAGGGACAGAGTCTAAGACATGGGGGCAAACAACAAGCTGCTATAAGCAGAAGTGACTGCAGGAGAAGCAGCTAAGACAGTAACAATAGGAAGCTATTTCAGTCAACAAGAGGAAAGAAACATGGTGGAAGCTCCAAGAGCTAGAGGGGTTGAGAGAGGTTTTATTTCCTTATTGTTGGTTGGTTGTTTAAGATAGAAAAGGCTTAAGCATGCTTACATGTTGAGGGAATAGAGGAGGAGGGAGAAGATACAGAAAAATATATGAGAAAAATAAATAGTATGAGGTTACAGAGGGGACAGGAAGAGTGGGAATCAAAGGCTTAAGTGGAAAGTTAAGGCTTAACCTTATTTCGATGGGATGACTTAAACATCTGACTTAATGTTTTGCAAATGGTTAGTCACTCATTTCAACACTATTCTTTTTTTTTTTTTTGAGACGGAGTCTTGCTCTGTCGCCCGGGCTAGAGTGCAGTGGCTGGATCTCAGCTCACTGCAAGCTCCGCCTCCCGGGTTTACGTCATTCTCCTGCCTCAGCCTCCGGAGTAGCTGGGACTACAGGCGCCCGCCACCTCGCCCGGCTAGTTTTTTGTATTTTTAGTAGAGACGGGGTTTCACCGTGTTAGCCAGGATGGTCTCGATCTCCTGACCTTGTGATCCGCCCGTCTCGGCCTCCCAAAGTGCTGGGATTATAGGCTTGAGCCACCGCGCCCGGCCAACACTATTCTTGACTAGTTTCTTCTTTCCCCACTTATATAAATTGCTACTTTTATCACAAACTAAATTATATATGCCTATTTTTAGGCTTGTCTATTTCATAACCTCTTTATCTATTCTGCATCCAATAATAAATTGATAAAATTACCTTAGGTTTATATGATATTTTGATCAACAGTAGGGTAAGACCTTCCTTCTCATTATCCTCTTCTTTTAAAGTTTTACATTTATTTTCTATATATCACATACTTTTCTTTTTAAATTTATTATCATGATGTTTTACTTTTACTTGCTATTCAAAATTATTCCATTACATTTTCAAGGTTTTGATTGTTGAGATGGGGGGATTAAAGGTTTTATTATTAATTGATCTTTTATTGATCCCCTTATGGAATTCAATGAGTTTTTACATTTGTTCATTTTGCGCATTTTTTAAAAAAATAGTAATTTTTTACTTTTCAATAATTTATATTGAATTCATTTCTCATTAACCTTATTATAAGAGCCAGAACCTACGATAATATTTTTCGAGATGGAGATTTGAGTACAGGAAGATCTGAGGAAATTGCTCTTGAAATCAACACCTGTGAGAAGGAAGAGAGGAAAACAGGACTGGACAGCAGAAAAGATGGGTTGTTATGCAATCTCAGTAAAGTCCTTAGCAACTCACAAGGAGCTCTGAAGCTTAGACAGTCAGTCCTTCAGAGTTTTGGCGAGTGGACCCAGATGACCAGTCACTGCATACTGCCTTGTCCCTAGAAGGGGCTGTGACCTTGGGCCAGGTGTCACTTCAAATGAGGCATTGCCTGAAGACAGCTGAAGACGGATTGTTGTTGACCAGGCAGCACACCCGGCAACTTTCCAGGCAGCGGAGGAAATGTGTGTCACTCCTGAAGACGGATCCCGGTAGCACATCACAGCACTCACTGCACGTCATGCATTATAAATGAGGACACTTTTGAGATTATGCTTCTTCCCGTCTCAATTTTACCAGTTTAGGGAGACACTGCATAATTTTTGTTTTGGTCTTTTATAGAGAAATTATTATTTTTGTTATGTAGATTTATTTCAAGAATTGCAATTTCTATGTTATTTTCTGTAATGACAGTACATATTATTTTAGCATTATTTCCACTTTCTAATGATTACATTCACCACTGGTCTTCAGCACAGTGATTTCTAATTAATGAATTATATATATGTGTGTATGCATCATGGATGGATGTCTTATTTAGTAGTACGTGCTAAATATATTTCTTGAGTCCTTGCTCATTGGAAAATGTCTTTCTGATGCCTTAAGTTCTTGTGACATTTCAGCGAAATAATTTTTTTCCTCATCATTCAGCGGATATCACTCCATTGCTTTTTGTTACAAAATGCTACTGAGAAGATCCTAATTCCAGAGGTGTCATGAAAATGTACAAATAACCAACATTCCACAATCCAATATTTTAATATTGAATACTTAAGTGATCAATCATTTATATTTATAAAACAAAAGGCTCATTATAAAATATTTGAGTGGAACTAAACTGTATAAAGTAAAAACTTTAAGCCCCCTTCCTCCCTTTCCTGCCTCACCCCCAGACATACCCAATTCACAGTTTAAGGTCTGTCTCTCCATATTCATTTTTTAATCTTACAAGATGTAAGAAAGCCATACATATTATGCTGCAATTTGTTTTGTTCACACAATGTAGCTATCTTAGGCACCCTTCTCTTCTAATACATACCATTTTTTTTGTTTTTGTTTTAGCATTAAAAGGTTTTAAATTTTAATGTGGTCACATCTATGTTTATTATTTTGTGATTTCTTCTACCTAAGCATTTCTAAATGCTTAAATGAAAGCTAAAATGTGTTTAGATATTGCAGCAATGTAGGGTGTTTATTTAATTTACTGAGAACAAAGAATATTGCATTTTTTTATCTCCCTAAACTATAACTAAGATAAGGATTCAAGAGAAAATTGAAAAGAACCTACTGATTGAGAATCTTGTTCTGTGCTAATGTGATCATCTGGTTACCTTGGGCTACCCAAATCAATGACAGCTTCAATGTCCCTGTTTAGTTTCATTTGTAAAACTGAATCTTTTATCTCAGGAGTATTCTCTGTTTTAATACCTGATTTTATTTTATTTATTTATTTATTTTTTTGAGACGGAGTCTCGCTCTGTCGCCCTGGCTAGAGTGCAGTGGCCGGAGCTCAGCTCACTGCAAGCTCCGCCTCCCGGGCTTACACCATTCTCCTGCCTCAGCCTCCCGAGTAGCTGGGACTACAGGGGCCCGCCACCTCGCCCGGCTAGTTTTTTGTGTTTTTTAGTAGAGACAGGGTTTCACCATGTTAGCCAGGATGGTCTCAATCTCCTGACCTCGTGATCCGCCCGTCTCGGCCTCCCAAAGTGCTGGGATTACAGGCTTGAGCCACCGCGCCCGGCCAATACCTGATTTTAAAAATGATGTCTGTATGAATAAAGGCCTGGCAGAAGTCAGTCAAGCTAAACAGAATCTTAATAATTTACTTCTTTCCACTCACTGGACGCTAATTGTGAACACTATGCTTCTTGCCTTAGCTGCTGTTTTCCTCTATAGTTACACCTTTAACATTCATTTCTTTCTATGTCCTGAAATATTTTTTCCTATTTTCATTTTTGTCGTTGCATATGAATGCATTCATTTACCTGGTGAATGTGAGACCTCTGTATATTCAGGTCAGCTTTCAGTTTTCTTTTCTCTCTTGTATTCTCACTTGAAGTATACCTTATTCTGTGCATACTTTTTCTCTAACACAGATTTGCGGCCCTTCTTGCAATCTGTTTTTGCTTCCAATTCCTGTTCTGTCTACTGATCATTTATACATATAACAATACTTTTCAGATGTTCAGGTCTTTTGCAGGATTTGGGTGCATTGTCAAAAGCGTAATGCCTTTCTTCATTGGTCAGATTTCATTTTGGCCTTGATTGAGTCTATATTACTAGTCATGTTGGTCAGTCTGGTCTCATCCTGATCACCTAATTCTAAAATTCTTTTCTCTCTTTTAAGTGTCTTATATTTTTTTTCCATTTTCCAGACCCTCGGATCCTACTAGCCCTTTGACATTTGGAGTATGGTCAGGAATTAACTGACTTCCTTAGCTTGAGACCAACAACTGCGAAAACCTACCTGCACATTTGTGCTACGTTGTGTATTGGTGACTGGACACCATTTTCCCTCTTCTAGCCTCCAGTCTAGCTCCAGCTGCACCCAAACATTGTAACAGCTAGAGGCCTGGGAACTGCATACACTAGAATCTCTATCTACCAGGAGGTTCCAGTTTGGGTTCCACTAATCAGAAACACCTGCTTGAGATTTGGAAGCAAGAAAAGAAGTAGAGGGCATATTATTGTTCTTAGACAACAGGAGGCAGATTGTGGGTTTTGGCAGAGGTATTGCAGCAACTTCTAGGCACTTTCCTATTAATTATCTGCTTCAGGACAGCATCATCTAGCCCAATTGTTCTCAAAGTGTCATCCTTGAAACATCAGAAGCATTGCCTGGAAACTTGGGAGAGACGCAAATTCTTGACCCCAGACCTACACATTCAGAAGCTCTGGAGTTGGATTCTAACATTCTAGGTCACTGAAACATATTCCGATGTAACAGATCATGACTGGGCTTTCAAATTGGGTGAGTTAACAAAATCACCAGAAGTGATTCTGAAAACTGGAGATTTGTATATCCCACCATATATCTTCCCATCAATAAGACTCTCCAAGATAAGGTCCTATGAATGTGTATTTTTACAAGCGATTCTGATTCTTGGTCAAGTGCGGGAAGTGAGTCAAATGTACTGCTCTAGAGTCTTCCATGCTTCTTGTTTAAACAACATTCCCTTTTCCTTAGAGTTGACAAAGGAAGAGAAAAAGCAACATATTTGAATAAGAAAAAAAAAAAAACAAACTGTGAGTTGTTTGGAAAAGTGTGCTTACTCAATGTAAAACCACTTTTTAGAACTTCAAGATTCTATAGTTCTGTATTTCCCTAGTACTAGCCAAAGATGACTTACATCACAATCACTATGAGTGCCTATTGAAATTGCAGATACCTGGGTTCCATTCAGATGTATTGTATGGGATCTCTGGGCATTAACAAACACACCAGCACACAAAAACTTCAAAGCCAGGAATAAACTTTTTCCAAGTTTATGCTATACTATATGATAAAGTGCCATCAGATGTGCTATCTGTACTTCAAGCGTAAATACAACAAAAGTATACCTACCAGCATTACTGGTATTATTAGCTCTGCTCTTCGTGGGTAAAATAAGAGTGTGGAAGTAGATTATCTCTAATTTCTCTTCCTGTTCTAAAGTGCTATGATTAAATTACTTATTTATCAACCTAGAGCCACTTCCAAAAACCATAAATAATATTATACAGCTTTTCTTGGAACTCCAGCTTCACCATGCATTTGTCGTATTGGCTAGAGACAAATATTTCAAGTTTATCACCATTGTTGGCATAAATACTTAAAACATCAAAAAGTAATATCCAATAACATCCTATTTTGTCTCAATGTCTAATTCTAGTTGTAGATTTTCTTTATTCCTTATTGTAAAAATGCAATCTTTACATTCTGTTAATGGCTAATTTGGAAATATGTTTAACCATTGAGGCTTTCTATTATTGTTTTGAGTTAAAATATATCTTCTTAAGCTATGAATAAGTAATGATAAATAATATATGTACTTAGAATGAAATTAAATCTATGTCGAAAAGTATCTAGCACAATGTCTTGTACTGGTACTGGTAGTAAATGTTTCTTTACTTGGCTGGCAATTAAATACTCCACAAATTCTGACACAAATAATAATTTAAATAATCAACAGTAATGTTTTCCAGGAGCTTACAGAGGCTACAGGGTTTTTGTCTACAATTTCAAAGTATTTTAAAATAATTTTCCGTTACCCTGACATTTTGAAACTGCTCTGGATAAATTATGAGTTCTTAAGTGCATGTTTTCACAGTAGTGAGAATGAGGAAACAATATTGTTTCTTTCATAAGGAATCTTGGAGGTTACAGGGACCAACTTATTAAAGACGGGAGTATCAAGAAAAATTGGGGTAAAGATGAAATTCGGCAAGCATCTAAAATTGATGAAAACTTCTCATGGTGTTTGGTGACAATCTGGAATGATAAGTAATAAAAAGTATTTGTTTGTTGGCTTTTCCTGTCAGTTTTTATGATGCTCCCAAAAACTCATATAATAGTTACCTTATTTTTAGAATATTCCAGTTTGTTAAAGTAATATGAGTTAATGACAAGAGAAGGGCAAAGCTATGGCTAATGGTCATGGTCCAATAAAGCCAAGTCTGTTGGCCTTGGGGCTCTCAGTACAGGATCCATCTGCTTAGCCAGATTTTTTTTCTAATTGAGAAGAAGTCAGTTGGCTCTTTAACTTCAAAATTGCAACATTTCATTTTATTTTGAGAGTTTTGCTTTTATATCCATACTTCCTGTGATATTTCATATTGGTATATTTTTAAAAGTAAAATCTATAGTGATCATTATGTTTTGGGGCATTGAGTAGATTTCATTTTGTTACTGCTAAAAATGATATCGGGAGAAAAAATGTATGCTATGTAAAAAACATGCCAAACTTATTCTGAAAAAGTGTATTTTTGGTAAATTATTCAGTATGAAAATTTCTTCCTATCCATAAGGCTTCATTCACCAATAGGCACAAGAAATATTACATGCTAAGCAGAAAGGGTAATGCTAAGACCTTTGACACTGTGGCTCTTATATTCCTTAAGAATGAATTTTATGAAAAATTTAAATTTCTAATAATTTGTATTATAATTTAATACAGTCATGTGCCACATAATGACATTTTGGTCAATGAGGGACCACATCCACAACAGTGGTCCCATAAAATTATAATGGAGTTGAAAAATTCTGTCTAGTGACATCTTGATAATCCTGACCCTGTGTGTAGGCCTAGGATAATGTGTGTGTTTATGTCTTGGTTTTTAACAAAAAAGTTTAAAAAGCAAAAAAAAAAAACAAACAAAAAAAGAAATTTAAATTTAAAAATAAGAAAAGCCTTTCAAAAATATAAAGAAAGAAGACATTGTTTCTACAACTGTACAATGTTTGTGTTTTAAGATAAATGTTATTACAAAAGAGTAAAAAAGTATAAAATTAAAATGTTTTTAAAGTTAAAAGTTACTTTATAAGCTAAGGTAAAATTATTGTGGAAATAAAAATATTTTTATAAATTTAGTGTAGTCTAAGTATACAGTTTATAAAATATACAGTAATGTACAATAATGTCCTAGGCCTTCACATTTACTCACCACTTACTCATTAACTTTTTTTTTAGATGGAACTTCACTCTTGTCGCCCAGGCTGGAGTGCAATGGTGCAATCTCTGCTCACTGCAACCTCCGCTGCCCAGGTTCAAGCAATTTTCCTGCCTCAGCCTCCCAAGTAGCTGGGATTACAGGTGACAGCCACTGGTGCCTGGCTAATTTTTGTATTTTTAGTATAAGAGACAGGGTTTCACCATGTTGGCCTGGCTGATCTTAAACTCCTGACCTCAGGTCATCCTCCTGCCTTGGCCTCCCAAAGTCCTGGGATTACAGGCGTGAGCCACTGTGCCAGGCCTCACTCGTTAACTTACCCAGAGCAATTTCCAGTCCTGTAGGCTCTATTTATGGTAAGTGTCGTGTATAGGTTGTAATGGTTTGGCTTTGTGACCCACCCAAATTTCATGTTGAATTGTAATTCCCAATGTTAGGGGAGGAATCTGGTGAGAGATGATTGGACCATAGGGTGATAGATTTCCCCCTTGCTCTTCTCGTGACAGTGAGTGAATTCTTACGAGATCTGGTTGTTTAAAAGCGTGTAGCACTTCCCCCTTCATGCTCTTTCTCCTGCTCCAGCATGGTAAGACATGCTTTCTTCCCCATTGCCTTCTTCCATGATTCTAAGTTTCCTGAGGCCTCTCAGCCATCCTTCCTGTATAGCCTGTAGAACTGTGAGTCAATTAAATGTCTTTTTTTCATAAATTACCCAGTCTCAGGTAGTTCTTTATAGCAGTGTGAGAACAGATCAATACACAAGTGTACCATTTTTTATCTTTTATAACGTATTTATACTATACCTTTTCTATATTTAGACACAAAAATAGTTGCCATTGTGTTAACATTGCAGTATTCACTACAATATTCACTATAGTATTCACTACAGTAACATGCTGTACAGGTTTGTAGTCTAGAAACAATAGGCTATACCGTATAACGTAAGTGTGTAGTAGGCTATCTAGGTTTATGGAAGTATAGTCTATAATGTTTGTACAACAAAATCGCTTAACAGTATGTCTCTCAGAATTTTTCCCAATTTAGCAACACGTTTGTATATAATTTCTAAATTATAATTGATGTGATTAATCCATGAACAGTCTTTTTAAGGTAGATTTTACTTTTAATTAAAACTTTGAAATTATTTGTGTGTATTTGAGAAACATGTCAGACTTGACTATGAAATCAAATTTTTCTTGGTAATATTTTGCTGTTAAGAAACAGTCTTTGGCCGGGCACGGTGGCTCAAGCCTGTAATCCCAGCACTTTGGGAGGCCGAGACGGGCGGATCACGAGGTCAGCAGATCGAGACCATCCTGGCTAACACAGTGAAACCCCGTTTCTACTAAAAATACAAAATAACTAGCCGGGCGAGGTGGCAGGCGCCTGTAGTCTCAGCTGCTTGGGAGGCTGAGGCAGGAGAATGGCGTGAACTCGGGAGGCGGAGCTTGCAGTGAGACGAGATCCGGCCACTGCACTCCAGCCTGGGCGACAGAGCGAGACTCCATCTCAAAAAAAAAAAAAAAAAAAAAAGATTAACAGTCTTTTATAAACTAACCAAGGTTCCTAAAAAATCAGAACAACAATAATGTCACATAAAAATAACTAATTAGCACAGACTACGATGTAGTTGATTCTGTGAGTTGTGAGCCAGCCAGCTAGCCCCAGGTGCTGGGTGTTGCCATAAGCTGTAGACTCATTTCAGAGAGAAACATAAGGAAGATATGCCACTCTAGTAACTATGGTGGGCAAGCCTTTGCTAAATCATGAACAGTGGTGAATCATCAGATTATTTTATATTTTCTCCCACTGCATATGCATCATGTTTAAAATGTGGGTTTCCTTCCTTATTTGAATCAGAATAAATTTTTTAAGAGAAATTGCAGCATAGAAAATATTTTGAGGAAATTCTTCTAAGCCCTGTATTTACTTCTCATGTCTATAATAAAATAAAAGCATATCATAGTTTCTCAATTTTGTTTCCATTTTGGTGTGCAGTGCACAGGTGTGAAACTGAAACAATTCCAAATATCTAAATAAATAAAAGAATAAAATAAGAAAATATTGTTCCACTAGCAAAAAGGAAATTATGAAGTTCTTATTTCTAAAATGACTAGTGGTTCTTAGACTTATGGTTCTGAAATCTTGGTTTCTGGAACAATAGCAGCAGCACCTGAGTACTCGTCATAAATGTATATTTTCAGGTCCCACCCAGGCCTACTGAATCATAAACTCTCAGAGTAGGGCCCATAGATCTGAGTTTCATAAGCCTCCCATGTAATTCTAATGCCTGCTAAAATTTGAGAAAAACTACCTTTGACTATGGAATGTAAATTAACTAAGCTAAAATAGATAGGTCTGAATTTATCTGTAGACTCATTGGTTCTTATTGGATCTCACTCATGCCCTCTAATCCTACCTGGGGATGTTTATAAGACCCCAAACCGGATAATCAGAATTGAATTGAATCAGAATCTCTGTCCTAGTATCAGAATTTTCAAAAGCTCTCTGGCTATTGAGCAGGCAGGATAGACAGACACTGGTATAAGCTACACATATTTGTTCCACAGATCAACTACTTACCATGTCTTAAGCATACACCAATGAGTGGTGATAATTGTTGCCCCTTTTTTTGACCCTGCTTTCCTGCTGTTCCTCACTATTTCATTAGCTGAAGCTACGAGAGCCAGAAAGAGGATGAACATTAAGAAGATATTTTCATATATCTATTATTACTTTTTCATTCCCACACCTAATTACTAGAGTGGCATTCATATGAATTGTTCCATTTTAGAAACGTGCATATTTGATTTAAAAATCAGCCCACTATTCCTTGGATTATTAAACACACCCCTACTACTGATCTGCTTGCTGTGTTTTATCTGTTTTCAACCCATTCTTCACATTGTAGAAAATGTTATCTTTCTAAAATGCAAATTTGATCATGTCCAAACTTTTTTAAATGACTTGCAAAGCACTACATAAGCTCTGTGTAATAGCCCTGCTTCGTCTATCTTCTATCTACGATTCCCCTCCCTGAACCCCTTCAATGATGTAGCCATACTAAATGTTAGGTTTCTTGAACCCAGCATGTGTTTTCTCTCTTCTTATCAGCAGAACACACGTTGTTCTCTTTCCTTGGAATGCTGCCTCTGACAGAAGGTCACCTCACCATCACTCATTCATCTTTCAAGTCTTTGATACGATTTCTCCAAGAAAACTTACCTGATTATTTGAGCTTGAGACAGCACTCTCTGGAAAACCCTAGAATTTTTATAGCTTGCAGTAATTACTTACTGAAATCCCCAGTGGGCTGGAAAATTAGGGAGGTATTTTCACATATCTGTTGTTACTTTTTCATCACCACAGCAAGCAGAGAGGTTACATGTTTTCAAAAAACTTTTATTGAGTAAATGAGAGGATGAATTTAAAACAACCTAAACACAGGTAATACAACCAAATAACAAATTAAAAATCATGAAGAAGTGAACCTAAGAATAAAATCAATAAGGTAATATGGGTCAGGAATGAAATTGTACAATAAATGTGCTGTGATAGACATAGGGCCCAGATAAACTGATCTTCTAGGTAAATGTCCTTTTTCTTACATCATCCTAACACTTTAATCCCTTTCTTTCCATCATACATGAAGTAACTGTTTACTGGCAAAACATTTGAGATGCAATTGACGTATTAAAAAAAGTCTACATCTCTTAATGTATTAGCACTTCTCATACTGTGTTCCTCAAGCACTAAATGTACAAGAGGTTAATACATGTTTCACATAAATTCATTTCTCTGGTGGAATAAGTTTGTGAGGTGCTGTGTTAAATTAAGTAGCTTTCTCTAATGCAGTCATATTCAGAATCTTTATTAGGGTAATGTGCTTTGTAAATCTCCCAAAGGGAGAAATAGTAAACATTTCTTTGGAAATACTTTGAGAGACGTCTTGCAGAATTAATTGTCAGTGAAACAGTTTGAAAAGCATTAGTTTAAATGAATCAATAAATATCTCACTCCAAGAAAGTTGAGGAAAATCATGGGGAGGGTTGCAGGGAGCTTTCCTCTATCTCTCAGGAAATTGGTCAGAATTATTTTCTGAACTATGTGAACTTTGGGAGCTTAAAAAAATTTATATATAAAATGAGTGACCAACGTGTATATCTTCAAGACGATTGAAAAGTATGTATTAAGCACATACAGTATGCAGTATTGTATGTATAAGGTATTGCTCTTTCGATAACTACACATTCTTGTTGAACATACAATGACTGTGCTGGATGGGTGTTCTGAATTGTAAGGACTATAACGGCCTAACAGTTCAGGGAGACTGTATAGCAATGTCAGCTGAAATAAACAATGGAAAAGTTAAAGATACAGGAGGGATCTAAATGGGCCCTGGGAAAATAATATGGGACCTTATTGGAATTTTGAAACGTGGGGCTCAGATTGTGTTGAACAGTGGAGTGAGCCACCATCTACTTCCAAAGCTAGGACTTGGGTGCTAGTGGGTGGATTTAGGAGCAACTCTACCCAATGTATTCATTTATATTTAGGAGCCTCCAGGAAGGAAAGGCACCGACACCTTGATCTCTAAGATTTAAAAGCATAAAAGCCTAACTGACCCAAGTGGAACCTATTAAATGAAGTTTATGTTTCCTCAAGCTTCTCTTCCTCAAAAAGACATTTACCTCAGAAAGGGAAGCTGGGCCAGTGAAGCATACTTAGTGCCAAGGTCTAAGTTATTTGAAGAAAGCGACTTTTCAGGCACATTATGCACTTAATTCCAGAACTTTCTAAGCAGTCCCTCTAGCATTGAGGGAAAACTTAGAGAGTGACAGTTTGACAAGTCCTACTGTAAGAAAGATAGAGCTTAAACCATTAAAAAGCTCTTATACATAGGGCCATGGAAGTCTGTAGTGTAGGACTCCTAACTGGGCTTAGTCAAGAAGAAGACTCCAGGGGACATTGTGTGTATATGTGTCTGCATGCACACACATGCATGCATGCATGCTTCATTCATCACCATTTCCTTGGAAAGTGTTCCTCTTCCATCTGGTGTGGTTCTGAGGAAGGCTGTCAATTACATAGTTCACCAGCTCTAGCCACAGGACTCTGTCCCAGACCTGGCCTAGTTTATCACAGTAACTTACCTTCCTGATCAGCAAGGGGGATAATCAAGGGCTAGACATATGATCCCAGAAATACCTATCTGAGTTCCTCATGAGATTAGCTAGACAATGGGAAAGAGAGAGACTCTCTTTCTTTTGGTCAGTAAGTTACAGAGAATAATGACTTGAGGCTGACAGGAACCATTTTTCATACTATGTGGAAAAAAAGCTTGCATAAGAATGAAACCATCACACAGAGGAAAGCAGAGCCCAGAGTCATAGAAAAACTGAGTATGAATGACAGCTTTGTTAGAAACTCTAGATCACAATGTGCTCAAAGTCTACCTCATGCTCAGACTTGCCAGTTACAGGAGTCAATACTTATTAAACTGTCTTGAATTTATGTTTGGTTTCTTTTACAAAGAGGGTGTTGACTAATGGATAGTCACCCCATTTTCACAAAAAGGAGCCAGGAAATGGATGGAGCCACTGACAGAAGTTTGTTTCAGGATCCTGGAGAGCATGTGGGACAGCAGTAGTACCAGAAATTCAAAAAGAGATGATTGATGTTCAGGTGAGTCATAGACTTGCAGAATTACTAGAACTTCCAGCAAAGTTATCAGTGATAGTTTATGTCCAGTTTCACCACTGGGAAGAACGGCAATAAATCATTGGCAATGCCACATGGATCATGGTCAACTGTTGGATGAAAGGGGTTTGGAAATGAAGTTTGACCTCTGGGAGCTTTGAGGTACTGCTTCCTTGGAATCATGAAGTGTAAGACGAATGAGAAACATTTCATAATTCACCACAAGAAGATACTGGGAATATCTAGAAAAGGGAGGTGCTTAGATCTATTAGAATTTCTATAAGCAAGGTTAGTGAAGGCTTGCAGCTATTATGATTTAAGGAACAGTTGTTAAGTATAACCTCAGACTACTTACATCAGAGAAGGAAGTGACAGGTCATGCTAGAAAAAGGAAAATCTTGACAATAAGCCTTGGCATATTCACAAGGCTTTGAGACCAAACTGATGAGACAGGATGAAATGTTGGAGGGCGTTGTGAGAAATAAAGCTGGCTGGTTATGAGAGGGTTGGGTTAGGGTACAGTTTATCAGAGAAATTTAAATTGGGTTTAGTATGAATGAAATATGAAGCACAACAGACTTGGAAACACTTGTTAAACTTGTTTGCAGCATAAACACAATCACACTTCTTATTTTTCAGATAGTCGCTTAAGCTTTCAAGTTTTCTTCCTTATACCTCGTGAGATTCTCTATTTACCTTTTTGAGATAGCCACCTATACTCCCACCCCACACTGAAATGTCCAAAACCCAAGGGGCTAACTCTCTCTCTCTCTCTCTCTCTCTCTCTCTCTCTAATATATAGAGAGAATATATATATATTCTGTTTCCAAATACCAAACAGGAAAAGGGAACCATAAAGTTAGATGAGTCCCCATCCACCATTGATTTGATCACGTACATCTCACACAGTCAGAGGTTTCTCCCCGTCTTGCAGATACCTGCACAGGTTGGAGTGGTGGCTATCTTTCAACTTCAAAGATACATCTTAAGCAAATCTTTCTGTTCTCAAACATTGTTTCCTAAGACAGGACACCATACAGACTGGCTGGGGCTGAACTCATGCTGACTCACAGAGACAGAGTGCAGATGTGCTTTTAGAGAGTATGCTCAAAATTTCACAAGCTGTCTCCTAGCAGCTGATCATGGCGCAAATTTTGCTGCCCTGCTGCAAATTGGATATGACTTTAACAATACCAAGTGTTCTTGAGTGTAACAATAAACAGCAAGTTTTATAAAATGTGAGTAGGAGTATAAATTACTATGTCCACCTTGAAAAGTAATTTCACATCTAGCCAAGTTCAAGATATAAGTATGTTTTATCAAATAATTCCATTCCCCAAGTATAAGTTCCAGATGAGTGGATTCATGGCAGTATTGACCAAAGCAGGGGAAATGATCAAAATGTCCAATAATAGAGAATTACCAAATAAATTATGACATGTTCATGCAATCAGTTAAAATTTACCAGTGAAAGTATATGAAAAGTAAGACATGCCAACATGGATAAATCTCACAAACAATGTTGAACAACAAAATACGTAAGTTGTAGAAGGACACCTCCAGTTGGAGGTCATATATCTAAAGTTCAAAAATGAATAGTAGGGCTCGGCGCAGTGGCCTACACCTGTAATCCCAGCACTTTGGGAGGCCAAGGCCAGTGGATCACCTGAGGTCAGGAGTTCAAGACCAGCCTGGGCAACATGGTGAAACCTTGTCTCTACAAAATACAAAAATTAGTCAGACATGGTGGTGCATGCCTGTAGTCCCAGAGGCACTCGGCTACTTGGAAGGCTGAGGCAAGAGAATGACTTGAACTCAGAAGGCAGAGGTTGCCATGAGCTGAGATCACACCACTGCACTACAGCCTGGGTGACAGAGCAAGACTCCGTCTTAAAAAAAAAAAAAAAAAAAAAGAGAGAGAGAGAGAAAGAAAAATATATAAAGAGTATGTAACTATGTGATAAATTTAAAAAACTCACAGAAGAATGATGAACACAAACTTCAGGATCCTGCTTAGCTCTGTAGGGAATAGAGTGAGCTGTGATCAGGGACTGATCAGGGACAGATACATGGTGGGCTCCAGATATTGTAACTTTATATGTCATAGAGAACACAAGTGTTTGCTTTATTCTTCTTTAAGACATACATACGTATATTACATATATTCCATATGCACACATGCATGCATATCTTATATTCTGTGTTGTGCATACCTATTCACAAATACACATACAATTTCATAAACAATTTTTATAAGGACTCACTTACGTGGGGTTAGTTATGTAAGTGCAAGTCCATAAATCTCCATGGCTGTCCCTTAACTCCCTGGCTCACAAAACTCTAGGGGGGTGAAGACTCATTTGGGTAAGAATCCAAGAGGCTTTCTGAGAGGAAGGACCAAAATACCAACTCTTTCTTAGCTGTTCTCTACAAACAACCACAGACATTTATTACCATATCCTTAAACACTGGATAGCTTCCTCCTGAAAAAGCCTTCCTGTGGATGACAACCACCCACCTCTTCGTCAGCAGTTTTACTGTCTCTCCTCTCCCTGCAACCCTGGCTCCAGAGCACAGCCTCTTGTTCACCCGTCTGTATTTATTGAACATTTCCACTCTTCTATCTTTTTTTCTCTGTTCTTTTCTTCACCTACTTTTCTATTTTTTCCCTCCATTCTCTACTTGCCAAGTTCTTAAAACTCAAAATAATAGACATGGTGTGGGAAGAGGAGAAAAATTCAGGAAGTACTTAAAAACGATTCTAAGTATACTCATTGTGTCCTTATTGGTATCTGGGGGGCAGGGGGAGTTGAGGTCTCCTTATTAAATAAATATAGCCAATGAAACATTTTTCTTTTTTTTTGCAGCAAGACTTAGAGAACTTTGAGAGGAGGGTATAGTATGTTGTTTATTTACAAATTTTTTGATGAAACAATTTCCCTGTTCTCCAAATACCTATCTTGGATAATACTACATTCAGTGGAAAAATATGGGAAATGCTGAGTTTGAATTACTACCAAGAACGTTCTTCAAAGTATAAGGAGAAGAAATTATACTTCTTTCTACATTAAGTCTTAGTGACAAAATATTTTTATTGAATTCTCCCACTTTCTACAATGAATTCTAGGCTCACATGGATATAACAAGTTCTCTATAGTAAATATTATAGCTATAAGTGAGTGCTCATTCAACATAACCATCTTTTAGAACATTTTACATCTTACTTCCTGCTTGAAAATTGAACGACTGTCTACTCTATAACAGTATCTTAGTGTTTGGGACAAAATCATGAACATTATGTACATAATTATTGCCCTCATGGAGCTTATAGGTAGGAAAAAACGGTCAGAAATTGATCACCACTCTATTGAATGTAATTATCATAATAGTAACATAAGAAACATAATTTTGACAAATTAAATGGAGTTTTTAGTCCCAACTCTTTTTCCCCCAAAGTATTACATTTCTATTCAAGTGAAAGGCTAGATTGATTACCTGGGTATTTATTATTCGATTTACCCATTATAAAAAAGATTGCATGGGGAAGAAAAAGGCATCATATAATGAAAAATTCATTTGAAACTTTGGATTTAATCTCTTCTCAAGCTGTCCTCTTCTGTTAATAGGAGTACACAGCCCTAGCAATGACAGCAACATCTTTGCCCATCCAAGTTTTATTATCCTATTTTCATTGTGTGATTTGATGTTCAATGCAAATATGATTTCAAATAAACTGTTAGTGAAATTAGAAATATTGTGAATATATTGTTAATGTAATTGATGAAAGTAATATTGGAGAAATTCTTTAATCAAAGCCCATAAAAAATGAAGACACAGATTGAGAATTGTTAAAAAATAAAGAATATAATAAGAATGATAACAAAATTATTCAGAGGTGAATTGTTAAGAGAGGTCTTTGAAAAACCTGGAAAGCCCTCAAATGTATTTTCAGAAATAACTCTTTATGATCATTCTATGAAAGCCAAATATGAAGGCAGTCATGATCTATCATTTTTGAAAAAATATCATACTAAAAGAATCAACTTACTTTACTCTTTGTTCAACAAATCAGAGCACACCTGAAATTGTAATTTAAATGTTGTTAGGCACAGAAAGCATGTTTTTAGAATGTTACACTTCATTTGTCAAAAAATGAACCAGTCAACCTTGTTTATGATTATTTATTGTGAATTTCTCTTCCTATTTTAAGGAGTCTAACTTTAAAATCCTTTCCATTACCAGCTGCTCTCAGATAATGAGGACTTCTTGCACCGATATTCTAAACATATAGCTAAAAACTTACATTAGAGTTTGGAGCCCTGTTTTCTCAGTTAGTTCCTGATTCTGGTTCTGGAAACTGCAGTTAGCTGACAGCCCTGTGCCTGAGATTGTTAAAATATTGAAACTTTCATCTTTAATAGGATGACATTTGACATTAAATATTGTACTGTTGATACCAGAAAAATGAGTCTCTGTGGTAGGCTGAATAACACACCGCCCCCACCCAAAGATGTCCATGTTCTAATTCCTGAAACCTGTGGACATGTTACTTTTAGGGTGAAAGGGATTTTACAGATATGATTAAATTAAGGTTCTTAAATTGCAGAGATTATTCCAGATTATCCAGATGAGCTCAGTGTAATCAAAAGGGTCCTTACAGGAAAGGGGCAGCAGTCAGAACATATATAGAGAAAACGTAAGGACAGATGCAGAGATCAGAGAGAAGAGGTTAGGCTTTGGGTCTTGAAGACAGTGGAAAAAAGGCTTATGAGCCAGGGAATGTGAACAGCCTCTAGAAAGAGGAAAAGGCAAAGGAACAGATTCTCCCTTAGAGCTTCAGATGATGTGCAGTCCCATGGACCCATTTTAGACTTTTGACCTCCAGAATTTAAGTGAATAAATTTATATTGCTTTACATCAGTAATTTTATGGTAAATTGTTACCAGGGCAATAGAACACTAATACAGTCTTGTTTGGAATTCTTTTCTGATCTGCTGAAAACTAAAGGAAAACACAGCTTTCACCCTTCTAGCTCCCCCTTCACGAAAAGCCAGGCAACGGACAGAGAAATGACTTTCCCTCTCTACCCCTGTTCCTTTTATGGGTCAGTTCAGAAGTCTTTTCCTTCATGAAGCCTTAAGTCCGTCCTGTGACCTCTCATATCAGGTTGCTCTTATTTACAGGACCATAGATCCATTCTGAGACTGCAACGGGATGAAGTTAATAATCATGCTGTGACAATAGGGGTAAACTGGAACTGTGCTGGAACAGACCATCACCAAACCCGTTTTGTTTTGCCTTGAATTACAATTAGTTACTTAAATGTCTACCTCCCTTTTCTTTTCCTCTCTATTCTTCATAATACATTGATCATCATCACCAACATCACTATGATGAGAATTACATTTAAAAGTTCCATCACACTTACCAGGTATCTGGCACACATCATGCACTTACATTAATAACTCATGAGTCCTTGCAACAACTATAGGAGGACAGCACTAATGTTATCCTCATTTTATAGAGAAATCATCGAGGCATAGAAAGGCCAAGTAACTTATTCAAGGTCAAACAACCAGAGGCAGCGGGGCCAGGATTCAGTTTCAGACAGTCTGGCCTCTTCATTACTATTCCTGTTTTGTGTCCCTAAATGGGACTTTTCACAGCAAAGGTGCTAAGTTGTCATTTGAAAAGTAAATGACCCTGGGTTCACACACTTACACTCCTATCCCTGAACACTAGTGGAAAAACAGGGTTTGGAATACAAATAATAACGTCAATATAATAGTTTTTGTTCTGTCCAAATCTCTGTGGCAAAATTTTTAAAAACCTATCCACACCAAATGTTGTCCTTAGTCTTTTCAGACCTAAATTAAAGTATTAAACTGATTTGGTGAAATGAGTTATTAGAAGAAACATATACATTTTTAAAGTTGCTTTTTCATTAGAGCTTTGCCACAATGTCTATAAGTGGAACTAGCAGCTGTATTTTCCTTAGCAGGTCAAATGCTTACAAACTGTCCTTGACAGTAGCTAAACACAAAGGGCATTTTTGCCAAAGGTTCATGGAAAAGAGAGATAACACTTAATTAGAAAAGATGAAGCACTGATGTGACTTAAGTGAACTCTATTGCTAAATTTGAGATAAGTCATGTTTGAAACAGCCCTGGCCTGAGATTGCCAGTCAAATATGTGGTACTCTGTTACTTAGTAAACAGAATAACCATTGATTTTGATTATCCACATACTTATGCCAAGAAAAATCACAGTCCTAAAAAATAAACTTGGATTCTAAGAAATTAGGTAGCAGGATTGATGCTGCTTTTCTTCCATGTAAAGCTCTGCTTTCCATGTGAACCATAATGTATTTAAATAAAGATAAATGCATTTGACCAACTTAATATGAGTTATAAAAATAGATAAAATTACCTTAATGTGTATAGATATGAACATGATGATTTGATTAAAAAATGATTTTTTAAACGTTGGATTATTACAAATAATATGGATATAAATTTACTTTTAAAATGTCTTTATTTGATACATAATTTTTAACCAAATGACAAGTTGATATAAGAATCTAGTTTTTTTCTTCATAATTGTCAGAGGGACTTAAATCAGGTTTAATCATTCAGCAACTTCCAAACTTAAAACAAAAATGAGTATTTTCTCTAAAATATGTGTCTGGACAATTTCAACTAATTATAAATGAATTTATTCCCATATTCCAATATAGCAAACTTTTATTTGATGCACATTGTACCAAGTAGAAAATAATCATTTTCACAGATATGTGTGTGTGTATACACATTTGAAGGACAAGGATAGCTAAAATCTGCATATAAATACAGTTTTTCACAGATTGATCCCATTAAACTAATGAACTCAAATCTTGTGGAAAGTTTAAGAAATCCAGTAAACTTCAACTATATAGATTAGTAGATACGATTTTATTGACCCTTAAAGAACAAGTCATTTGCAATCTTCTATCTTTATCAATAAATGAAATGTGCATGGAAGGCCTTGGAATATTTGATACTCTATCCTGGTTTAAGTCCTGCAGATAGCAAATTCCTGTCCTCCTCCACACTCCAGGGAGCCACTCTTTCCAAAATAAGTTCAGAAGCTTTTTTAATGCATGACTGTGCTCAGCCCAGTCCTGTGGGAGGTGTGGAGAAAGAAAGGAATTTGGCTGGGGGAATTGAAACATATTTTAAAAACACAACACAACACAATAACAACATTAAAAAAAAAAAAAAAAACACTAATCTTTTGATTTGGCTGCAGAACACTAAAGAGATGAGTCTGTAAACCAGGATTTAATAATTTTCCAGTATCTTGAAGGGTCGACTCCCACTCCATGTATTGGAACTAAAAATAAAGAGCTGCTAATTTCAAAACCCTGTTTTAGAGTATAGATCTTAAAATGTGTATGTCTCTCTTTTATTATAGCTGACATATTTAAAGTGAAAATGAGATGGGTTTTCCCCCCACAGGAAAGGCTGTATTACACCAAACTCAACCATAGCATTTAAAACTGGAATAGTCCAAGTCTTTACTGAGGCCCACCATTTCCCAAGAAAGTCACTGAAGGTGTGATTTATTCAAGACACCAAGACCCAGATCTTCCACATTCAAATTTTAGCATTTTATCCTTTTTATTTTTTGTATGTGCTTCTCTAAAACTTCGGAACATTTCCACGCAATGCAAATAAGAGTTGTTGTGGAAGAAAAAAAAGCATTTCATTTCCCAAATACAAACATAATGCAAAGACACATGAGTACCTATTTTCCAGTAACCACATTAAAAATGTAAAAAAAAAAGGTAGAATTTTAAAATTATATAAACCAATATATGAAAAATCAGTTCAACATGTAATTTTTTGATTCTGCATATCTGAACTCTTGTATTTTACACTAATAGGGCCACTCACTTTGGACTAGCTATATTTCAAGTGCTCTACATTCACACCTGGGTAGTGGCTGCTGTGTTCGTGCAATTGCTATGTTTGTGAAATGGAGGGTTAACACAGAGAGCTCTTCTTTACTGCACTGGCTTTTCATAGCCATTGACATGCTAATGTGCATCATGCATACTTATTAACATCTGTTCAGGCAATGCTGTTGGACATGCTGTACTACACCATGTGGCACCCTTGGGAAAAACTTCTTTATGCCATTGGATTTTGAAGATATGGCTAACAAATGACACTGGATTTTGAAGACATGGCTAACAAATGACACTGGATTTTGAAGACACGGCTAACAAATGACACTGGATTTTGAAGACACGGCTAACAAATGACACTGGATTTTGAAGACACGGCTAACAAATGACACTGAATTTTGAAGATAGGGCTAAGAAATGACACTGGATTTTGAAGATATGGCTAACAAAGGTCTTAACTCTAGATTTTACTCCCAGCTCTGCCACTTCCTAGGTAGCCAACGTTGCACAAAATACTAACCTCTCTTGAATGTATTTCCTTATATAGAAAACGGAAATTTTACCAATATTGCAGGACTGCTCTGATGACTAAATGAATGCATTAGTAATGTACCCAGAAAAGTACCTAGCACACAGTAGGCACTGAATAAATTATGTATGCATTTTCTCTATATATTTATGTATTTCTAACATATTTTAAATAATGTAGGAGTTCGTGGTTTTGAGTAAATCTTACTACATTAGTACATTTTTCAAGGTCTTGATTTAGAACTATTGTATAAATCTGCATCTAGAAGCCTTGTAGGAGGATCAGAGGTAGGGCTCTCAGAAAGAAGAAAGGGCACTTTTTACTGGCTTTCCTTATGCCAGCTTCATACTGAAGTTTTCCATTGCAACTTCAGCCAGAAAAATGCTTTATTAGATTTAGACAAGACTCCTTTTGAAGAAAAAATTCATAGTTAAAATTTGTAACTTACTATGTTAAGGAATTCAAGAATGGTGTAAATCATTTAAATGTATGCTGAAGTCTGCAAAAAAGTTCTATTTATTATAGGTAAATTGCCTTGTGAAGTAGATTGCTAGGACAATTGGTCACTTAAAATGGAAAGATAATTGCTTATATTTGTAAACAGGAAAACGTGTTATACTAAAATGGAATGCTGCAAAGTGAGTCCTGTACAAATCATATGAATGAATTTGCTGCTGCGATAGTCCGCATTGAACAAGCTACAAAATTGACACCTCAGTACTATTTAATAGAAATTAAAGATAGAGCTGTTTAGAAGTAGCTTTGACTTACTTCACTCCTGATTTTCAAAAGTGAAGGAAGGATCAAAGCTAAAACTCTGTGAAGTTTCCACAGAACATAATTAAAATTCAAGAGTGAATAACACAAAATCCAAGGTAATATCCAATCTTCACAGTGATTTATTTTGAAGACTAGCTTTACATCGAAATTGTACAAACATTTGTCAATTTAGTAAAAAATAACTGCAAAATTGTATGTCCAATTTAGCAAAAACAAAAAATCCTGGTGAAAGAGAGAATACACAGATAGTGTATTTGCACAGGAACAAAATTAATTATAAGAATCCCTCCACAGACACTGCAGCTGGAAAAGGAATTTCTATGGCCCTTAGGCTCTCAAGAGTCCTACTCTATATACAGGTGGTCCCCAACGTATGATGGTCCAACTTAACAATTTTTCAACTTTACGTTGGTGCGAAACTGGTATGCATTCAGTTAGAAACCATATTTCAGTACCCATGCAATCAGTCTGTTTTTTCACTTTCAGTACAGTATCTAAGAAAATTACATGAGATATCCTTTATTGTAAAACAGGCTTTATGCTATTTTGTCCCAACTGTATGCTAATCTAAGTGTTCTGAGCACCTTTAACGTAGGCTAGGCTAAGCTACATTTGGTAGGTTAGGTGTATTAAATGCAGTTTCAAAGTAAGATATTATCAATTTACAGAGGGTTTTTCAGGACATAACCTATGGTAAGTCAAGGAGCACCTGTACTTTCTTCTAGGTGACACCTTCCTTTACTAAAAGTGGCACTCTTATCTGCTAAAAATAGTCTCTGCCTAGTATTCTATGCATGTTTCCTCAAATTATCTCATTTTTAATCAATTAAAAATATTTTGGCCGGGTGTGGTGGCTCACGCCTGTAATCCCAGCACTTTGGGCGACCGGGGCGGGCGGATTACCTGAGGTCAGGAGTTCGAGACCAGCCTGACCAACATCGAGAAATCCCGTCTCTACTAAAAATACAAAATTAGCCGGATGTGGTGTCGCATGCCTGTAATTCCAGCTACTCGGGAGCCTGAGGCAGGAGAATCGCTTGAACCCAGGAGGCGGAGGTTGTTGTGAGCCAAGATCGCGCCATTGCACTCCAGCCTGGGCAACAAGAACGAAACTCCATCTCAAAAATTAATTAATTAATTAATTAATTAATTAAAATTTGACGAACTAGCTCCTTCAATGACAGTGTTTCCATCTACTTTATGGATGGAGACCTAGGAAGACGGGCAGTAAAATCAAAGAAGCTGGAAATATTTGACCTTATACACAGTACTCAGGAAGATTTATTACATGGTGGGACTATTCCAGTTGAGGCCTAATTAGTTCTGGCTTGGACAATTGCAGCCAATTCCTGTCTGTGAATATTTGGGGGTCTCTGGCCTCTGGATTTCATGAAATGTGAACTTTCATAACTTTTAAAGTCACTACAAAATCCAACTAAATAAGACAAATCACAACAGACACCAAAGCAAACAGTTATTGGTTAAAAAAAAAAAAAGCCTGGGAAACAGGCCAGTGGGATTGTGAAACGTAAACTTCTTTATATAACTACATTTCAACTGTTAAGAAAGGGTTTTGAAAAGAACTAAAAAAGAAAACTGGCTGGGCGTGGTGGCTCACATCTGTAATCCCAGCACTTTCAGAGGCCGAGGCAGGCGGGTCACAAGCTCAGGATGTTGAGACTATCCTGGCCAACGTGGTGAAACCCAGTCTCTACTAAAAATACAAAAATTAGCTGGGCGTAGTTGCGCGTGCCTGTAATCCCAGCTACTTGGGAGGCTGAGGCAGGAGAATGGCTTGAACCAGGGAGTCAGAGGTTGCCGAGAGCGGAGATCACGCCACTGCACTCCAGCCTGGCAAAAGAGCGAGACTCTGTCTCAAAAAAAAAAAGAAAAAAGAAAAAGAGTATTTTCCAACCTAACATTAAAATATGTATTCTCTCATATTATTGGCTATATTAAAATGACAGAAGTGTCAAGTTGATTAGAGATTGCATTGTTTTCTCATTTTCCAGTATCAATATCAATGTGAGACACTTAGTTTTAATTATGAAAATGAATTATGAGTTTTGTTTTTCAGGCATTTCATTCAAAGCTCATATCAACAACCATTTGTTAGGCACTGATTATGATTTTAAAGGCCCATTAAAACTATTATTTGTAATCAAATAACAGCAAAATTTATTGAGGGCTTATACATTCCACACTCCCTTCTAGGTACTTAACATGTACTATGAACTTAATACTGACAACCATCATTAAAATTAATGGTTGGATTATTTAATCCTTATTTTTTTCAGATGATATAAATGGAGGCAGAGCAAAACTCAATTATTTGCCCAGATTTTCCCAGTTAATAAGAAATTGAGCCAGAATTTGAAGCCAGACTGGGTGGCAGAGTCTATGATTTCCATCACCACTTTCTACTTCCAACATAACACACTAAGCAATGATGATGCTACCATCTGTAAAAATTACAGTATCAAATTCATTTACATAAGGTGGTTCTGCAAACAACAAATGATGTAAAAAATGGTAACTGCTTGTGCTCTTAAGTAGCTTCAGATCTAAGGAGTAAAAAATAGCTCTGATGAAAGACAGTAAGTATCTTTTTAAATCTGAAAAAGTATTACGGCTCAGAGGAACTCAGAAGGGCAGAGTGAGGATAGGTGAAACACTACTTACACATTTTCTGGAAATAAGGTAGCTTCTTCGGGGTCCTCTGACAGACATGCAGTCAGAAGCCCTAGGTTTAAAACCTTGATCTGGTCTTGCTCAAGTTAATTCACCTCTTTGAGCCTTTTTTGATCAATCTAGTTACTGTCAGTATTAAATGAGAGCATATGGATTTTAATCAGTACTTTTTCAGTAACAAACTGAATTTGATTAAACTAGATTAGGCATAAAAGTAGACCTAAGAAGGGTACTGAAATGAAGGGAATTTTAGAAACCACTAGCGCTTTAGGGACTTTAAGAATGGCAACTGGGACGACGATTGGCTCACTTGTCCAATGCTGGAGGACTCGGATTGGTCAGGTCTAAGCCTACAGCCTGAGAAGTGAGAAATGCGATTGGCAGCTCTATCAGAATCATGTAGCTCCCCAAAGGGCACCCTGAAGAACAGATGCCAGAGGAGTCTAAAAGATACATCACAAACAAATTTAAAAGTGCCAATAAATTTTACATACCATTTTACAAGTCCTAATAAAAATAACATTGACAGACACAAATGAACACTTAGGCACTGTTCTAAGCATATCACATGTAGTAAGTAATATAGTACTTGGAGGAAAGGCCAGGCTATGCACAGGACACTATTTGGATACAGTGTAGAAAGGAATGAGAAGTAGTGAAGAGGCCTCAGGTGATGAAGAGCATTAAATGGGAGGCTAACATATTTAACTTTATTAAATCAGAGTCAATGCAGATCAAGGCACCGAAGGCGATAGGGCCACAGTTCTGTATCAGGACAACTAACCTGGGTTTTTCAAGAAGAGAGAAATAGGAGGTGGGGAATTTAAATAATAAGTCATTTCAAGAGGAAGTTTAGCAAAGACTTGAATAGGTAGTAGTAGGAATAGAAAGGAAAACAAACAAAAAACAGATGTAAGGCTTTGTAGAACTGTCAGTAAACTGAAATGGAGATGAGGAATAAAAACAGTTCCACCTAATGCATGCAGGGCTTAAAACCTAGATTATGGGTTGATAAGTGCAGCAAACCACTATAGCACATGTATACCTATGTTAACAAACCTGCATGTTCCACACATGTATCCCAGAACTTAAACTAAATTAAAAAAAGAGTTCCAAATGGCTAAAAACTTCCCCATTGAAGGAATAAATGATGATGGTACTTAGTAGGAAAAAATGGCAAAGTCAGGGATGAGAACTGGTTTAAGGGGAGAATGATGATGAATTTAGTTTTGAATATAATGAGTTACAGCAGGCAATGGATTCTCAGAAGGGGATATCAAGAAGGCAATTCCACAAGTGGCATCACATCTCATAGCTTGGAGCAGGGAAAATTTGAACTTCTGAGGTAGCTGAAATCGTAAAAAGAGCACAGAAAAAGAAGAAATGAAGATACAAGACTGATACTTAAATTGTAATCCAAAATGTACTTAGCCAATAGGTTTGTAAAATTTTAAAAATTTAAATTTATTAGGATTTATTAACACAATTACACAGAATAAAGTTCAGGATTTCATTAATGATGGTCACCAATATGTGCTTCTTTGTGGCTTTTTAACCCATAATTCTCATGATTCAAATTTATTCAAATTATAGTTGAATTTCATACAGTTTCACAATGTGGATATTACAGGTCCATCAGTAAAATTAAAGAACACATATCTTTCATGAAAGGCACATAAAGAATCTAAGCTAACACATTTAAGGAACTTCGATAACTTTGAATTTCTTTACATTACAAAGAAGAAAATCCTCCAAATGAAACAGGTATGAATATAGTTTATGGTTACACACACACACACACACACACACACACAATTCAACAAATATACTTCAACCCAGGGACAACACATAACTTGGAAACTACTTACCAGCAACATGTACTGAAAGACTAACTTTTTCCAAGATGAGTAAAAAACGGGGGGAGGGGTAGGGAGTGCTGTTTACTTTGCTGAAACAAGGTCAGAGATGACACATCATGAATAATCAAAAGAAAATTATTCTATCAAAGATCAGTATCTAGTGATATGTAACACTTATTTGAGCATACATATAATCACTGACTTATTAAATACTAGTACTCATTTTCTACGTGTAATTGTCCATTTCATTCTCAGAAATAATAGTATAATTGAAAAAGAAATAATATAAACTCAAGCAAGTGGAGAAATCTGAATATCTAAGGGAACAAAGTAATTTTAACATAATGTGATAATCATATTTGAAAGTAGTTATATGTATAAATTTAAATCTTGCATTATTATATCAGCAATAGAGTATTCAAAGATCCTTCTTGTTACCTTCCCAACAAGGAGCTATCATGTATGCTAGGTACAAGAGATGCCTCAAGGGAAATACACAAAAGCCTCACCAATGAATGTCTCAAAATTCATTATGCCTACAAGTTTTTTTTTATCCACAAAAACGCTCTTAGGATCCCTCAAAACTTAGTTATAAACAAAAATGTAGTTATTTAAAGTGTATAAAAATTAAGATGACATCACCTTTGAGGCAATGCATTAACAGCCAAATATTAAAATTCAGAGTGAAAGCAAGTGAATAAAAACTAAGTGTTTACAATAAGTCTAAGACAGTATATCCTAAAAAATCTGAAATTTTAATTTTTCAAACCAAATCTCATGTGGAATCTAATGTAAAATTAAATTATTTTATTTTCTTAAAGTAGGAAAAATCAAAATGCATACAATGTTTAAATAATTGATCCAAAGGCAGGTGTATTCATCTTAAGAACATTTCAATAAAACACATAAAATTTAAAGAACAAATCATGTTATTAAAATAGTCTGTGCAATGTTTGTACAAATAACATTTTTATTAATACAAGTATACATATAATCAAGATAAGGGTTATGTTTCCTAATATTAATTACTGTACTTAAAAATTTACAGGACATGAACATAAATAAAGCTGTTTAAAACTGGCAAACATAGTAATAGTCTGTCATTCAGTACAAGGTATTATTTATGTTATTTCCAAAGCCATCACCCTAGAATCCTAAGTTGCCACTCTTAAAACTTAAAAATAATGTCGAAAACTAAAGTCATAAATACATGTATACATACATTTGCATATTTACACTTATGCAGAAATCATCAATATACTAGAGCCCAGCTTTAACACTGTCCTTCAGTTTCACACTGCAGGACCATCTGTCACATTTAAGAAAGGTCCTTCTGTTACTTTCAATTAAAAAAACAAAACAGAACAACTTTGGTCAGCTCCCAGATGCATTTGCCTTATATTACATTCTGTGTTGCTGCAAGACTCTAGTCTACAGAGATCCATATATAAGTACTCATTTGGTTTGAAAATGCATTTTACCATTAACTGCAAAACTTAGAAGAGACCACAATCTTTTAGATTATTTTTTATGATGACATCTGTTACAGCATCAAAAACAAACTGCACATTCTTAGTATCTGTGGCACATGTGAAGTGGGTGTATATTTCCTTTGTGTCCTTTCTTTTATTGAGGTCTTCAAACTGACATTGAATATATGCAGCTGCCTCTTCATATGTGTTTGATCCTGAGATGGAAAAAGGAAAGAAACATAATGCAGAAAGTTAAAATAACTGCTTAAAATACTGAAGTCAGTTTCATACAGTTTCATTCATGGACTCCTTAACTGTGCTTTCCCTTCTAGAATGGGAGACATTACTTCTTCTAAATGAAAAACACTCCATGTTAGTTACCTTTAATGACTGTAAGTTATCCCTAAAATTAAACAAAAAATTTCCTCTACATGGCATTCCGTGTTCATCAGGATCTTTGTTCCTGCCTCAATCTCCAAATGCCACATCTTTTATCCTCTTATCCTCTGTCCTCTACACCCCAACTCAGATGCTTGATGACGGCATGCTATTTCAGTTCTGGCTCAACGGTGCATCAAAAAATGTTGGCTGAATGCTGATCAGTATTTTTTCCTCCCTTTTCGACATATATATATTAATTAGCATTCTTCACTCATTTTTCTTTATTCAAAAATTGTAACAAGGTCTACAATGATGTTTAGGAGTATGAGGTTACAAAAAAAGTGAATGACACACTCCAGCTTTCAGGTTACTGACTAAAAAAGACTTCCTCTGAGTACAAACACTCCAGAAATTGTTTGGCAATATCTAAAGATAATCACACACACACTCTGACCCTGCAATTCAGTTTCTGGATATACACTTGACAGAACTGTGTATCACTGAAGACACAGAAGAAGTGAGAATAAGTACTACTGCTATACTCAATGACATGAATTAATCTCATAAGTGAACTACTGAGCAAAAGAAGCTAGATGCAAAAAGATCATATACTGTATGATACAGCACTGTTTGAAAAATGAATTGGTGAGGACAAAAGCCTCACCAATTAATAGTGTCTGTGGCACATGTGAAGTGGGTATATATTTCCTTTGTGTCCGTTCTTTTATTAAGGTCTTCAGTGATTATCAGTGAGTAACCAGTGATTACTCTGTGTATGGGGTGTGAGTGTGTATGTGTGTGTTGCGGGGAGGTTTTGATTGGTTAAGACTGGGAGGAAGCATGATGGGACTTTCTGGGGTCCTGAAGCTGTCTGGTTTCTTGACCTGAGTGGTGGATACTGGTATGTTCACCTTTAAAAATGCACTTATGCTGAGGGTGTGTGTGTGTGTATGTATGTATGTACATAATATACATTAATGTATACAATATAATGCTATATGTAATACTTCAATAAAAAATTGAAAAACATTCAAATTTCATTTGGAAAAAAATTGTTTAAACCCCTCTTCTGTAGTAATAATCCAAAATTATCTGCCAGGCTTTCAAGGTCTTCTACTATCCAGTCTGCTCTGCAGTGCCATCATTCTGAGATCCTCTCCTCCACACTGGCGCTCAACCCAGGTCCATGTCATGAGGACCCAACATGCAAACTGCCACCTGTGGTACTGCAGTACTTCCTCTTCATTCTACTTCACCGGCTGAGATCTCTGCCTGCCTTCACATTTGCTCAAAATTGGCACTCCATCTAACTTTTTCTAATTAATAAACAAATCTAGCTGGGTTCTCTATCACTTCAAAACTTTTGTCTCCTCCTAGAAATAACTATTTCAGGTTTTGTTATACTGCTTTATAGTCTTAAATTATTTTTCAGTGTTGAGTCTCCTAAACTAGAATGTGAACTCTTCAAGAGTAAACATCACACCCCACCAGCCCCATACTCCTTTTATATCTTACAGAATCCAGTATAATACAATGTGACAAATGCCCACAGGAATGTTGTGTAATGTGCCATGACATAGATTATGAGATTTTTATTAGGGATAAAAAGGTAATAAAGTTATCATCTTTAAGTTTACATTTTAACTATTTTATATCACTAGAAATCACATACTTCAAAAAATCAAATTTTATTAAATCGTAAGTTTCGTTCTCCAAAATTTTAAAGCAATTAACAGCATCTTGTTGGCCCACAGAAGCTAATGCAACTGCTAAATTAAAATATATTTCAGCCAAACAGCTTACATTGAGTGCCTAGCTCAATTTGCTCTATATATCCTAGGCAGCTAGCTAGATTACCCTCAAAGTACAACACATATGAATGAACATTCTTCATTCTGATTTTAAGTCTTAAGAAAAGAATGGCACAGCAGGGAAACGAGAGCAAATATGGTATTTTTTTTTTTTTTTTAATGTGTGATAGAATTGTCCTGAACAAAGGTAAGCACAGGTGATAACCAGGTTCAAGAATGAAGAACTGGGAGGCGGATGAGACAATCAAAAAGGAAAGAGGAGAGATCTGAGTTTAAACAAGAAAAAGAGTTCTGTTTGAGCTTCGGGTGCTAAAAAACAACCAACCAACCAACCAATCAAACAACAAAACATGTATGTTCAAGCAGTTGGTAATGCAAATCTAAGGCTCCAGAGATAAATTAGGGCTGACCATAAAATTTAACCTATTGAGAATAGCCATGACTATGAAAGGACAGAGAGCTAAGATGACATGACTGCAGATGAAACTGGTGAAGTGGCAACATACAGTAAAAAGAAGAGGAGGAGAAGGATGACACATGAGCAGACAGGAGATAAATCAAGCAAGTTGCTTAGGGGCTACACAGGGTTATTCCACAGCCATAGTAAATTGAGAGTTGTGGCTGAAGCAAGAAGCAACTGAATCAATACTTAGGGCATACCATGCAGATCTTAAATAATAATCATAACTCTGGAGATGTGAACGAATTATGTAATATTCTTTTTGTGCAGATTCTGAAGTCAGGGATTATTAACTTAAGCAAAACACAAGCAAAAATTCCTAAAAACACTGTCTACCTGGCAAGGAAAGAGCTAACAAGTATATTCTTAGTTGCTCCGAAATCCCTGTAGGTATACAATATTTATGGATTCATTTTGGGAATCTGGTACTATGAATTAATACAAAATGGCTACATCATAGAATATGACAAAAATAAACTAAAAAATATATTCAAATAAGGGAAAAAATAAGCCATCTTGACTCTGGATAACTTATTTCTAATAAGCACAAAAAAAGTGTTCCTGAACACAGTGATTCAGGACTATGACTTCCAAAAAGAAAGCAAAGTTTTAAAGTAAGCAACTGTGTGAAATTAGTTTGAACTTAAGTATAATTTCACAGTACACAAAAAGTTATAACAATTAACATGATTATATTTACCAAAGAACCCTCCCCTTTTGGTTTCACTGAATGTTTAATTAAATGTAGCCTAGCCATTAATGGTCGAGGAGCAGGAGGACAATGGACTTGGGTCTGGAACTGGTCTCTGGCTTCATTAAGCCCTGCTATTCTCATTTGTATGGGTAGGGATACCTGAGCACTGACATCACAGGGTTGTCTTAACATTTCCTGTAAAATGGCAGTGAATACTCATCGTACAATTTACTCAACACAAGACTCAAGAAAACTTTGTTTATAAAAAAACAAATTCTTGAGACTTTTTCTTTTCTTTTTTTTTTTTTGAGACGGAGTCTCGCTCTGTCGCCGGGGCTGGAGTGCAGTGGCCGGATCTCAGCTCACTGCAAGCTCCGCCTCCCGGGTTCACGCCATTCTCCTGCCTCAGCCTCCCGAGTAGCTGGGACTACAGGCGCCCGCCACCTCGCCCGGCTAGTTTTTTGTATTTTTCAGTAGAGACGGGGTTTCACCATGTTAGCCAGGATAGTCTCGATCTCCTGACCTCGTGATCCGCCCGTCTCAGCCTCCGAGACTTTTTCAAAAAAAAACAGGAAGAGTGGAGTGACGGTAAATAACTAAACTCTTCAAACTAGATTTGGAGATTACATAAACCAGTGGTAGTCAAACTCCTGTTTTTTAAGGCATATTGAATGCTCTTCACTAAAATAAAACCTTACTTGATATGTAAACCAGATGAAAGCTGAGTTACTCTGCTTTAATGAAAAAGTTGTAAGGTGGTGGGTGCAGGGGGCAGTAATTAGTTCTGTTCCCTCTCCCATCTCCACCTTCAACAGCAACCCAGGAGGTGCTCCAAGGAACTAAACTAAACTAAAACTAATGTTTTAGCCCAACTCCTGACCTCACAGATGGAATACTGAGACCTAGGTGAACTAACTGCCTTGTTCAAGATCAAAGAGCTAATTATGGAAAAGTCAGGACTGTACTTCAGGTCTACTTTTCTCACTCCATGGAATTTTCCATCGTAGTAAAATTAAAGCACTATTAACAGTCTCATTACCAAAGTTCAGGCTTCTTGTGAAACCTTCCCTGCCCTTCTGGATGAGTTAGCTGCCTCAATGATCCCATCTTCATTTTCCCCCTTACAATAATGTTCATGTTCCTTTTTAGCAGCAGGATGCACTGCTATTGCTTATTGTTTAAGTATGTCTGTCTTTGAGATTAGATGGTGGGCAGAGACATGTCTTATTTATTGTACATCACACAGTACCTGATATGAAATCTGTTAACTTGATTTAAAAACCAGTATTTTAACTTGGAGTCATCACTAAACATTATCTAACAGTTTTTCCATAAAATGAATACATTATTTTCAGTAATTTCCTCCACATCTTAAGGAAATTTTTGTGCTCAACTGCAGTTTGATAAATAATATCCCTTAAATGTCTAAGAATCACTAAGCCAAGAGATTTAAATTAACAACTGAATTCTTGCCTTAGGGGAAGTTTCAATTAGAAATATGTAACTTGACAACTTATTCCCAGAAAAGTAAAATACCTGCATATTCTGGATAGCATATAGTGAGAGGGCTCTTCTTGATTTTTTCTTCAAAGAGATCCTTCTTGTTCAGAAAAAGTATAATGGATGTATCTGTAAACCACTTGTTGTTACATATGCTGTCAAACAATTTCATGCTTTCATGCATTCGATTCTGTAACAGAAAAAAAGAAAACCAATTGTCACTAACAGCAAGGACTTTTAAGGAGTATTTTAAAAAATAATAGGTTGTTATAATAAAACAGAGTTCAGTCATTGAAAAATACATAACGTATCACAAAAATCCATTACTGTCATTTCAGAACCCACTTTCACTTTAGGTGAGAGAAGTATCTAACCATCTTTCATCACTTTCTGCATTCAACTTTTACTTGCTAAGTACCCACTATATGTCATGCTCTGTGCCAGGGAACATCCTGCTACAGGACAGTATAATCTAGGATGTGAAATGTGAACGTGTGAAAAGAAATGACATTGTCATAGAGTTCATTTCATCTAAGTTTCCATTAAAAGATAAACAGAGGTTTTTAAAGATTAATAAAATTAAATTGAACAAGCTAAGACCCAATTCGCCCATTACTCTAAATATTACAATAAATATAAATACTGGAAGGACACTTCCAATTCCTGTTTCTGGAACTTCTAGGATCTGTGTTCATCAAAGAGGGCACTGATACATTTTGTAGTGCTGAAATGAGAGAAACAAACATGTGGTGTTGCATTGCACTATAATTTCATACACTTGATTTTAAAAATATAATCGTCTCTCGGTATATTCAGGGGGATTAGTACAAAGACACCCAAGGGTACCAAAATCTGCATATACTCAAGTCCAGCAGGCAGTTCTGTGGAATCCACGTAGAGGAAAAGTTGACTTTCTTCATACTCAGGTTTCGCATCCCATGAATGTGCGTGGTTGAAAACAATTCTCACATATGTGGACCCATGCAGCTTAAATCCCTGTTGTTCAAGGGTCAACTGTACAAAACTGACATTTCTACTCTTTTTTCCCCACTTTGTAATAAAGTTAACCTAAAATGACAAAGTTTTACATTTCTATTTAAAAACATTTCCCCCGTATTAGTGGTACATTGAAACCTATCTGAAAATTACAGGGCAGCAACAAAGTATAACATATATTAAAGATTTACTAGCCAGGTGCGGTGGCTCAGGCCTGTAATCCCAGCACTTTGGGAGGCTGAGGCGGGTGGATCACCTGAGGTCAGGAGTTTGCAACCAGCCTGGCCAATGTGGCAAAACCCCATCTCTACTAAAAAATACAAAAATCAGCTGGGTGTGGTGGTACGTGCCTGTAATTCCAGCTACTTAGGAGGCTGGGGCAGGAGAACTGGCTTCAAACTGGGAGGTGGAGGTTGCAGTGAGCCGAGATCGTGCCACTGCACTCCATCCTGGCAACACAGCGAGACTCCATATCAAAAAAAAAGATTTACTAAACTAAAAGAAGTAACAAATTAAGTCAAGGGATTTTGAACTACTATGTAAATATATTTCCATGTGCTATGTTGATATCAGATATAGAAATGCATAGTTAAGCTTACAGGCTTGAGGTGAGATTGACTCTCCATGCTTTCCTTTTCCTCAAGATCCACCTGTGCTTCTCTAGTGTAGTATTTCTCTTGTATTAGGCAAATAGAAAAGTTAGAGGAAAGACCCTGTACTTTCAAATTGTTACAGACATTAGAAAGAATTTCTTAAGAATTTTTCTCAGAAAAATTCTTGGCAACACCTTCAGCTCTTCATGTTTCAAGCTCAACTCTTAAAGTAGTTCTACTTGCCATTTCTTCATCTTCAGCTAGAACCAGGTCGTAGTCACTCAGTGCTACACAGAAGATGATCGCCGTCACTCCTTCGAAGCAATGAATCCACTTCTTCCGCTCAGATCTCTGACCTCCCACATCAAACATTCTGTTAAGAGGAGAAATGAGTTAACATCACATTAAACGTTCAAAAAGTTCTGAGAAGTTCTTTAATGCTAACAAAAAAAGCTCTGAATAGTTGTGGAAATGTATGATGAAAAGGAAGGAGAGAAGGACTTTATGGGAGGAAAACAATGTCACAAACTGGACTTCTCAAAACGGGAAAAAATCTGCTAGTTTTTAAAATTTTTGATTGAAGGAAAGTATCTCTAAAACAAAAGCAAGAACAAAAATATCCTCAAAAAACAAGACATTAACACACGGGAGAACACTTAGAACATTAAAGCAAACAAATGAATGGACCGCACTATGTGTAAACACTGAGAAGTCACATGAAGCAACTGGGGAATGCAGAGATCAAAGAGTAAATATTCCATTTGCCACAGTCACGGACATCGAAGGCAGAGAACAGAGATCCCTCCTCCTACTAAAACATATCATTTTAGCTCAGAAGTAATAAGCAAGGCTTTGATGTAAAGAAGAAGCCACTTCAGGTAAGAAAATGTAGGGCAAGCAAATAAAATTCAGATAGGGTAAAATACATTTGCATAAAAAGTAAAATCAGGATACATTACAAAATGAGAGAACTGAACTATGACATAAATGAGTGATCCTACTGAATGGACTTAAAATTTAGAATGGAAAATAACTCAATTTTTATACAATGTACAATAGTGAACCACTGTAGGTTACCGAACAAAGTAGTAGCAAAATCAAACAATATAAAGACAATAGTCTATTCCTTTTCTTATAAGATTTTCTAAAGTTAAGCAAAAGTTAAAATTTGCATAGACTACATTATACAACCTAGAAATAACCACTTATATAATGAAAACACTATGCAAACTGGTACATTTTTAAAGACTCCATTTATCTAGATGGTGCACTAATTAAAATAGTCCCTATTTAATTCCCAGGCAAAAAGAATTTTCCCTACAGAGCAGTACTGGCCTATAAACCAAATCTGAGTACATCAACTAGTATTGTTACTTTTATGATCATTTAAGCAGCTTCATTCTTTTGGCTTAGCTGGTACCATTGTTCATTAAATTCAGGTAAGCTATATAATAAAATGTTTCTATCACAAAATAAAAGAGTTAAGATGTAAAAAGCATAGCTGGGTAATAAAGATCAAACAAGAACAAAATAAATGATAGTAAATTAAAATGATTTAAATTGGGTTACCATTTGCAAAAATGCCCAGGAACACAATTTGAAAATAACTTTACTGAAAAGATAGCATATCTCAGTGATGACCACACTCAAGAGTTCCCAGTAGAATTATTCTAAATGTATTTCTGCTCTCATTCATCTGAGGCTCATTTAACCTATAAAAAGCAAAGTTGAAACCATATGCTAGCAATGATAGTAATTTAACAGAATTCAAAATCCAAAATAAGACAAAGTTTATCTGAGGTTCCTGACAAACCTGTGTTTATCTTTAAGTCACTGAATAAAAACAGCAACTAAATACATCAACCTCAACCAAGAAGCCTAAATGGAGTACGATAAATGAACCTCGTGGAAGGATAATGGTGAGAGTCAACTTTACTCAATCCCAGTATTTGCTGGATGCCGAAATGACAGGTTTGAAAAACCTAGGAGGGAAGTGAAAACTATGGTCCTGAAATAAATGTTTAAGAGTGCACCTAAACAAGATGAAAAGTGAATTTTATATAATCGGACTGCCTTAAGTACCAAATAATTGATTTAATATTTGCCTCTGCCACTTATTACTATTTATAGAGTTCTCACTTTTACATTTTTCATAGGCAATAACTCATTTTATTTTTAAGCCTCTAACACAGAGCAAAACTGTAACAGCCTGTTAAGAAACTTAACCAAGTTTACCCAACTACTTATTAGGGGAACCAAGGTCTAGAATCTTTACTTAGCAACTCCAACTCCACACATTTTCTCCTCAGACAATATTGGTTAGAAATACAGTAGTTCCCCCTTATTCCTGGTTTCACTCTCTGCAGTTTCAGTTACCTGTGGTCAACCAAGGTCCAAAATACTACAGTATTTTGAGAAAGTGAGACCACATTCACATACCTTTTAATTATAGTATGTTGCCATGATTGTTCTATGTTATTATTAGTTTTCAGTCTCTTACTGTGCTGAATTTATAAACTTTATCATAGGTATGTAAGCCTACGAAGAAACATGGTGTATACAAGGTTCAGTACTATTGGCAGTTTCAAGCATACATGCGGGGTCTTGGAACATATCCCCTCGAATAAGGGGGGACTACTGTAAGCCATTAGCTGAACATAATTTAAGTTTGCTTTAGAACACAATCTTTAAAACAAGGTGAACAAAAACCAAAATCAGAATCTAAGGTATACTAGGTTAAAGAAAAAATTCTAAGTCCCAATCTAACAGTGAATTTCCTTGTCATTAAAATCACTTCTTAGTTTTAAGATAAAATGACCATATTCTCCAGATCAGACATATCTGATTATTTGAAATCAGAGTACCCAGTTTATTTAATATTATGGAAATAGTAATAAGCAGACTAAAAGAAGTTAAACAATTTCAGTAAGAGATAATGACAGCAGCATAAAATGTTCACTGAGGGCTTTTTTAAGAGAAGAATGAAAATGAAAAAAAAAAAGCATATGCAAAACCATAGCATGTATTAAAGCACAAAGCTAATGTTGCCAGATAAATTAATTATGACCTGTATCTTTGTTTAACAAAGCAGGTCAATGTTTGTTTCTTGGGGAGAAGTAGCCATGGAAATTGAAATAAAGCTTTAGTTTTCTGGACAATTCAATTACATGAACCACCTGTAAATCAGTGACAAGTGATAGCAACAAATGTATTAAATATAAAACACTTATGGAAGCAATCAGAAGTACTGTTGCATATAATTTAACAGTGCTCACTACTTCTAACAGTGAGATTTCTTTATGAGATGAACCGATAACTATTTTTTCTCTCACTAGGAACCTTTTTTCCAAGATAATTTTAGAAATTCTGCTTTATTATCATGACCATTTCAGAGCAATAAAGTTAGATGAAGCAAAGCCTAATTCGTAATTCACAGTAAAGATTTATTTAGAATGATTATGTTGAATCATGTAATTTTTAGTGAAGATAAAAAAGACAAAATAATTTCAATAAGATATGGGACACTCCATTTGCAAACCAAATGCAGACAAATTACTTTTTGGCAAACAGAATAATATAAGTTTATTGTTCTTTTGCTTGTGTAATCTTTTAAAAAATTCTTTTTAGTATTGTGGGGATGGAATTGGGTAAAAGTTAAGGAGATATATACACAGTCTTATAAAGTTTGAATTTCTACAAAGACACCAAAACCCTCCACTAAACATAATCTTAAGAAAAAAATCACAAACTGGTAACAAATGATTTATCTAACCCTTCACTGTATTTAAAAGTTGAAATTTAGAAAAACATGAAATATTAAAATTTTCCTTAAAAAAACAGATCATAAACACCTTTTCTAATCCAATCTCCTGCAGTCACAACTGGAGTGTGCTCAATTCGGGTCAATACATCTATAAAGCTCTGCAGCTGTGAGATGATAGCTACTTGATGCCCATGACTACAGCGGCAATCTTAAAATCAATCTTAACTTTGCTGGGTTAAAAACAAACAAAAATATCCCTATCTGTTAAACTTAAAAGACAGGCGGATCACGAGGTCAGGAGATCGAGACCATCTTGGCTAACATGGTGAAACCCCGTCTCTACTAAAAAATACAAAAAACTAGCCGGGCGAGGTGGCGGGCGCCTATAGTCCCAGCTACTCGGGAGGCTGAGGCAGGAGAATGGCGTGAACCCGGGAGGCGGAGCTTGCAGTGAGCTGAGAGATCCGGCCACTGCACTCTAGCCCGGGCGACAGAGCAAGACTCCGTCTCAAAAAAAAAAAAAAAAAAAAGAACAATAACAACAAAATCCCTATAAGTCTACAACTCACTTAATTCTAGCATTTTTATTATTTTCATTTCCAGGAATATTTACTAGTGAATATGTGGTGTAGGACATGCATAGGTTTTAATACTGTGTGAACAATGTGACTCTATTATATTCATATAAATTAGTCATTGACTTCAGAAGAGCCTCCCAAAGCTATTCAACAGCTTTGTGTTTGGTGTTCCTTCAGCTGAACACTCAACTGGCACTTGGGACATGTGACATTTTAAATGAATGTGAATTATAAGAAACTAGCAGATTTTAAAAAAAGAACTTCTGCCTCTTTATTTAGCTTCAATGTACTGAAATAAAAAATACTAAGAAGGAAAAAAGGAACATCTGTATTTGTTAATGAGTTTTTTTAACATCAAGTAACACTACAGTGGTCTTAGATGTCTAAGACAATACAGAAGTTTTGTTTCAGTAGAACATCCCATGATGTTATCTTATTAATGAATATATCTTTACACAGGCTACGTACTTTCTCTTTTCATGATTTTACTATTACTTTAATAGAAATGATGAATAACAGTACAGACTTAAAGGCAATTTTGTTTGAGTGAACAATGAAATGAGTAAGTGGAGCATTTTAGAAGTCGTCAGTCATGGTAACGACTAGCGGATGATCTGGAAGGGAAACAGATGAAAGTAACTGACCAGGAAGGCTGTATAATAAAACAAAACTCTGCAAATGAAGATATCATATTTGGTTGTGTCTAAGTCCAACAGTTTTCCTCATACCTTGGAAACTGTTATTTACTGGAAAAAGAGAAAAGTAGTTTTGTAAATTTGAATATGTTGCTTTATTAAACTTTCCTGAGCCTCGTTCATCATAAAATGAGGGAACCGGAAAAACATCCACTCCAAGACCCCTTGCATTTCTAAAGACCACAATTCAGTGCTTTTCTGCTCAGACCTCAGTAAGTGGATATTCAGTACACTTTAAATGAGTATTTCTTATGATGAAATAGTGCATAAGGACTACCTTCACAGGGAAGGAAAGTTCCCTAGGAAGAAAACTGTTCATGAAAAAATTGTTAAAGGTGCTCTTAATATTTCCATAAATAAGCATTTATACTATCAGTAAAACTTGCTCTCTTTTTATCTAAAAATAGATGGCAACACTTTCCGAAAACACAGTATATTAGAGCAGAATTTTCTGTTTAGAAATAAAAGCCAAAAACTATTTTGTTTGAATCACTGTAAAAACTACAGGCAAAATGGAATCTGCCTGGATAGATTTTCTTAAATAAAAATATTCCACTTAGGAATGCTTGTTTTGACTTCACCCAAAACTTATTTTGCACAATCATCTGAAGAAAGTTTTTTTCCAATTGTAATTTCCGACTGTAAAAATGTTGTCAACTTTTATTATACCTTTTATTTCTAAAGCAATGTGTTTTATATCTAAATTTAGAAAGCATATGTTTCAAAGCTACTCACTTAAAATGAAGATCTTTGAAAGTAAAATGGGTTTCAACAATTCCTGTAGTTTTCACTCTAGTTCTGAGAACATCTTGTTGAGTCGGGATGTAATTTGGCTGAGCTATTCTGTCCAAGTCATTCAAATAGCTGAAAAAATTAAACAAAACAACATGTTAAATATAGCCAATAAAGATCATCCAAAACAAAAATTAAAACACACTGCAATATAAGCGATAATCTGAAATCACTAAAAGTTTTTAAAATTCTGTGTAAAGACACAAATGAGTTTAAGTTTGTATTTTCTTATATAACTCCCATGGAAATAAAAATGTTTACACCTCTGCAACCACAAAGCTCTTTTAGTATTTTTTAAATATGTACTTTATTTCTGAGGGACAGTTATCAGTAATTCAAAGGAAAAAGAATAACTTAAAAAAAAAAAAGCTAGTACACGTCATGAGTTTGTTTCTTAGAATTCTTTATCACAGTTTTTGGATATAGCACTGTGTTTATGATCCAGACATTACTCTTTTTTATTGAAGATTTTTAAAGTCTTAATTTTGGAGCAAGTAGTGATGAAAGCTCTGCCCAAAGGCTAAATGAGATGTTTCTTTTCAACCAGTCTTACGTCACATACAGGAAAACAGCACATACTCCTCTACGCTGCATTTTACTGCTCTCTAAATCAATACATGTTTGAGTCACTCATGTAATACTCTCTGCCATTGGTGCTACATATGTTGTGATATAAAATGTAGTGGTATCATACCATGCAATGTAAAAGAGTAAGTTATTTTCTGTCAAATTATACGGTATAGTCAGTAATTCACAGAAAGTACAGGTAATGGAGAGATTAATGTGGACCTAGGTGATTAAAGAAGGATTCATGGATACTGAGGGGTGAAAACAGAATAACGGGGATGGAAGAAAAGGAATGACACTGCCGCAGGAGAAGCTGTAAATTAGTATGGAGATGAGAACAGTTGCATGTTCTTTCTTGGAGAGTAAAGCCACTAGTAAGCTATACAAAGCCTTAAGCGAGGAGTTTGGAATGAGTCCTAAGGTCAGCTGAATGTAGAGAGCATCACCGCAGTGCTTTTATTACGAGAGCTATAAGGTGACTGATAACTTAGAAATAAAAAATGTTTTAGACAGTCAAGTGTATGTATGTGGTAATTATACTAGAACACATAGAGAGATGACAGCCTGAGTTACCTGTATTATATTTACTGAATTTAAGAGAATCTTATCACACTGGTGATAATACTCCAGTACTTTCTCTGTGCTTTTAATTCCAAATGTTCTACTTTACTGTAAGAAAATCCTACTTTACAAATCAAACAAGCCATGGCAAGATTTTACTGCCTCTTTAAAATAATGAGCTACTCTTATTTAAAATGTTCTTTGATTACTCACAGATTTCTTTGCTTAAAACTGTTACAGTTCGCTGGGCATGGTGGCTTGCGCCTGTAATCCCAGCACTTTGGGAGGCTGAGGTGGGCAGATCACGAGGTCAGGAGATCGAGACCATCCTGGCCAACATGGTGAAATCCCGTCTCTACTAAAAATGCAAAAATTAGCTGGGCGTGGTGGTGTGTGCCTGTAATTCCTGCTACTCCAGAGGCTGAGGCAGGACAATCGCTTGAACCTGGGAAGCCGAGGTTGCAGTGAGCCAAGATCGTGCCACTGCACTCCAGCCTGACAACAGAGCCAGACTCTGTCTCAAAAAACTAAAAAACAAAAACAAAAACAAAACAAAACAAAAAACTGCTACAGTTCAAAAAAATCTCTAAAAATAATATTTCAATAAGACAAAGAAGAAAAGCAGGCACTGTGAAAAATTCCGATTGCTCTAAATGATTACAAATTTAAAGTGTGAATTGATGGGGAGTCAGTCCTAATGGGCAACTTGACTGCATCTTAGCATCCCCAGTCAAGAACTCATAGATCAAGATGTCCTCTAATAACTATGGAGAAAAATGTTTCTATGACTTTCTTCATTCCTAAAAAGCAGCCACATTAGTGCCATCTCAAGGTCACAACTATTAGAATAAAATAATGTAAAACTAAAGCAACGTATTTTTCATTTTATAATTTTAATTTTTTTTTTCTCTGAGACATGGTCTTGCTCTGTCACCCAGGCTGGAATGCAGCTGTGCAGTCATAGCTCACTATAGCCTCAACCTTCTGGGCTTGGGTGAGTCTCCTGACTTAGTCTCTCAAGAAGCAAGGACTATAAGGGATGGGCCACCATGCCTGGCTAATTTTTTTGTTTTTACTTTTTGTAGAGACAAGGTCTCAGTATGTTGCTCAGGCTGGTCTGGAATTCCTGGGCTCAAGCGATCCTCTCACCTCAGCCTCCCCAAATGCTGGGATTACAAAGCACGAGCCACCAATGCCTAGACTATGTTTTTGTTAACTCATTTTCAAGTAGTGTGCACAGGACAGAGTACTGGACAAGAGACTGAAGGGGTCTGGAAGTTCCCACATATAGTGAGAAAGAGAACTTCAATCTGTCATTCCCAAGTAGCACCCCTTAATTACTGAAATAGCTCCTTTTGCTGGGCTCCACTCAAAGCAATCTTCTCATAATAGTGACTCCCACTTAAATCTCTGCAAATGCTGGTGGTGTCAAAGCAAATATGGTTTAAGAGTTGTGTTCCTCCTATAAGTATTTTTTCTAATTTGTCTTCTAGCCTCTGTGATGTCTGGTTTATGAATTCATTCATTATTAAACAAGATCATATTGAGTGCTGACTGTGTCAGGCTGTGGGAATACATTAAACAGCAGAGACAGAAAATAATCAAATATTCATGACATAAATAGAAATAAAATGACCTCAAAATAAACGTAAAACTGAAGAAAAAGTACATTAGGAGTACCTAAAACTGGAGAGCAAGGACCAACTCAGTGGGTCAAGGAATATTTCTTTGTATAGGATATGATACCAGTTGGAGAGATGGGCTACATATTCAATGTGTTTATGTTATATATACATGTATAAACCACGTAATAATACATAAGGTTAAGACAAGTGTAAAATGTTAAAAATATAGATTAATACAGGGTTATAAAGATTGATGTGGGTGATACAATATTATTTCTTAAACACACTAAATCACATAACATATAGTACCTATGCTGATGCTGAACAAATAATATAATTCGCTCTTCAGGAGCCACACCTCATTTATTTATTCATTGTGGCAAAGTGTATGCATTCACCTAGACCTTTCAAAATCTGTCATTTATCTAATCCTTACTTGTGCCCCTAACAGCCAACAGCTGTGTCAAGAAAATGGAACAATCCTGGAAAGTGAAACAAATGTACAACATATATTTAAAGAGCAAGTAATGCCTAATACATATCATGTAAGAATTTTTGAGTATGTGTGGTAAATTATAAATTTTTTTGTTTGTTTTTGGTGTTGTCCTATGGAGATCACCAAACAGAAAGCTCCCTGATTAGGTTTTTATTTTTTATTTTTTTGTGACAGGCCTCGATGCATCTACAGGCTGGAGTGCAGTGGTACAATCATGGCTCACTGCAAACTCAAACTCCTGAGTTCAAGCAATCATCCTGTCTCAGCCTCACTGAGTAACTGGGACCACAGGTGTGCACCATCATGACTGGATAATTTTTGTATTTTTTGTAGAGATGGGGGGAAGGGGTCTCACTAAGTTACCCAGACTAGTCTCAAATACCTGGGCTCAAGAGATCTGCCCACCTTGGCCTCTCAAAGTGCTGGGATTACAAGCAATGAGTCACCTCACCCAGCTTCCCTGATTAGGTTTTATCACAACTTGTTTTGCAAACTTTCTGGGGCCGCCACCTGAAAATTCACGGCAGATTTTTCTTCCAAAAAACTGAACTTAAGTATCTGGAAACTGTGTCAAATACAACAGGGCACACACACAACTGACAATTTTCAAATATAGAGCTATTGTACTTACTGAAAAAATATCTTGGAGTCATCCTGCACTCTTTCCAAAAAAAATCCCTACTTATAGTACCTGTCATTGAACAAGGAACTCTTCTTAGGCACTGCTAGCATAATGAAAAGAACTCAAATCAGTTACACTCTCAACATAGCTCCAAGTAAACTTATACACCCCAATTCAGAGTGGATTTTGGAAACTTTCAACTACTTTCTTGAAAATATATTGGAAAAGGTACCATTCTGCATGTTTCAATTAGAGTTACATATCACGAGTCTCTTGAGACACTACTGAACACACAGGAAATAACACTGCTATCTACACACACACAACACACATAAGACAGATAAAGTTTTAAAATATTGTCATCTTGAATATCCTAAGTTGTACAAGAACGTGTCAGCCAATTCTGCAATAAAATTGACTTGGAAGTACATTTGACTTGCAAGTAATTATTCATGATAGTTTAGTTCTGAAGTTATGATTACTTACTACGCTGCAGAATCATTAAGTTGGTACTCTCGGGATCTGTTGAAACAGGCTTGTACACCACTATCTTTCCACAATCTCTTTATAACTCCAGCAAGTTCTGCAGTCATAAAGCCTTCTTCAGCAGCTCCAGCTAGCACAAAGAGTTGGCGTGCATCATCCTGAACATTCAAAGGACATTTTTTTAAGTAAATAGGGATATGTTTGAGATACAAAGTACAAAGGAGACAATTATAGAGTTAAAAAAAAAATGGCAATCGTGAATTTCCTCTGTTTTTATTAACGTGTCATTACTTTTCTTTCTCTAAGGCACCACTTAAAAACTGGGTTGACCAAAAGACAATAATCATACATCATACGTCTATGTTTTGTGGTGTCAGTAGTATCTGTCAAGGCACTAGGAAGCTGGAAGAATAACTAAGGTTCCAGCTCATAAAGGGGACATTAACCAATTATCCACTCACAGTTTTTTTGTGTATTGAAGATGGTCATTTTTGAGAAAACAGAAGAAGAACCTATGTCTTCTTTCTGTCTCCTCAAAATGTTTTCTAAACTAAGAAACACAACTTTTGAAGATTAGAGATAGAATTGAACTAAGTGTTAACTTTCTGATATACCTTATAGTTGCAAAATAAGTTCAGAGCAGGGAGAAATCAATGTGGAGTGGGCAAGACCAGAAGACTAGTTTCATACAATGGCGTGAGATTTTCAGGAGATTTTAAGTATGGCCACATTAAAATCAATGGGGCAGAAGTTGGAAGCAGGTGTTTTGCTAATCCAGGCATAGAAAACAAAATAAGCACAGCTTTGGAGTAGAAATACTCATGATATATACAGAAGACAGTATGTAAAATTTTCTAAATAAAAAGATACTTTATATAAAGTTAATTAAACTTTGCTTAAAATTTGAGGCTACTCATATTTGGTTATTCTGATCTACAAGTAATCAACCACTCTAAATCAGTGTGGGGTCCAAGAGAAATATAACGTGCACCACTAATACAATCTAAATTTTCTAATAGCCACATTTGTAAAAGCTTTTTTTAAAGCTACGTGAAATGATTTTTAACAGTATTACTTAACCTATGTATAAAAATATCAATTCATTTATATGTAATAAACATACAATTATATTTCATATTTTTTCATACATATTACAAAATCTGGTGTGTATTTTATGCAAACAGCCCATTACAATTCAGAGTAGATACATTTTAAGGATTCAGTAGCCACATACGGATAGTAGATACCATACTGGATAACATAACTCCAGTTTTCAAGTAATAACACAATTTAAAAAAAAACACAACAATAAACAAACAAACCCAGATGTTAAGTTTCTTTCTTGACCAAGAATCTCCTTAACTTGAAATATGTAGCTTTAAGTTAACTGGGTGGACAATTCCTAATTTCTCTCAAGGGGCATTCTTCCAAAGTATCATAGCAGATGCTTACAAAGTGATGGCACACATTATTATAAGGGGTATAGAAGAGAAGCAGCATTTGGTGACACAGGCTAGCAGAGTGTACTAGCTGACAATATAAATTCATGCTGCTGCCAATTTGTGAAACATTTTCTTTTCAGCTGGAACCCATCATGAAAAATAATTAAGTCTCTCAGCATGAGAACATATTATTCAAGCATATGCTTCCCTTTTTAGCAAATCACAAGAGAAATGCATGCAAGCAAGTGACACATGCATAATATCCTTAATAAACCTCACATAACATGGTTTCAAGTCATTCTTAGCACCATTAGCCTAATTCCAGTAAACAATTATTCAATTATCCGATTACATATACATGAAAAATTTCTGAATGTGACAATTTTTATTTATTAAATTACATCAAACATAACCTATTTTAGTAAAGTACTTTCTGCTTAAGTAGGTTTTTAAATAAGCTTCCACTATGACGTCTTCATTCAATTTCAATAGCATTTTTTGACAAAAAAGGACTAATGCCCTCCAGTATGGGTCACAAGATCACATTCTTCTCAAACTTTCCAGGGATAGGCCTGAAGAAAAGCCTTAAGAAACTTTGGAAGCTGTATTTATAAACTGCATTCTCTCTGTGGCATTAAAAAAAAAATGTTTTTCATAATTCCACACATAAGTAAAATGATGTAATATTTTTCTGTGTCTGGCTTATTTCACTAAGCATAATGTCCTCCAGGTCTCAAAAAAAAAAAAAAAAAAAAAAAAAAACACACAGAAACAAAAATAGGTCAAGGTCAAATATACTAAGATAGAGGACAAACCAGTAGTTATGGCTGTGGGGTGGGGGAGGAGAGGAGGGAGGAGAAAGAGAAAATAGACATATTCAAAGAATACAAAGTAGCAGATACGCAGGATGACCAAGTCTAGAGAAGTAGACACTGAAGTACAATATAAGGACTTTAGCTAATGAAAATGTACCGTATTCGAGATTTTTGTTAAATAGGTTTTAACTGCTCCTGTAGCCAAAAAATTTAACTACGTGAGATAATGGGTATGTTAACTTGCTCCACTAGAGTAACCATTTTACTATCTATATGTATCTCATAACATCAAGTTGTAAAGCTCAGATAATTTTTTCAAGCCTCTTTTCTTTAAAAAAAACTTACTGGGATTATTCACTTCTACATCATTACCAGGACATTCAGGTGTATCTGTAGATGAGCTTCAGGCAATAAATCTGAGCAGAAGAACACTGCTGAAATTATTCTACCTAATCTTCTGTATAAAACGAACCCAAGGCACAAAGAGGTTAAGCAACTTACTTAAAGTTCCATGGCTAGTCACCCAATCACACAAATTAGGGAGTCAACAGTTCATAAGTGGCCATATCTACAACAGGATAACTTTTAAAAACACAGAATGATGACAATGATTTTATCTTGCCATGGAATGAGGTCTTTGAAAATTTATGAGAAGGAAAATTACTTAACATTTATAAATATAAATATGAGTGTACCAAAACAGTCTGTTGCGGAGTAGAAAAAGAATAGAGATTACTTAAGAGAAGACTGAAGTTTGGTAAGGAGGGTTATAGGTTAATAAAGCAGGTTACAGGTTAACAAAGCAGTTTACAGGAAGTCTTTGTGGTGGTGAGAAAGAAACATTATTTGACAGGCAATTATTTGACAGAAAAATTCCTCGGATGTAGCAAAGCTAAAATATTTTCAAATTACTAAAAGCTAAATAAAAAATAAGATGATTTAGAGAAAGTAAATTCCAGTTCATATAACCGTGTGCTGTGAGAACTCAGAAAGGAGCTATGAAGCACTATTTTGTCAAGAGACAAATAAGTCCTCATTTCAAGCAGTGATCAGGGAATATCTAGCATGCTGTACTTATTTAGCGATTACATGTTTTATTTAAAGCTGTCACCCACTTTATGAAAATTCAGAAGAGTCTGCCTAGGATAGGAGGAGAAGACTTTGAGGGAGCATGATGGCTGTAGTCTGACATAATTACAAGGTAACAAAGAACAGAGTTCATGTTTAGGCACAGAGCAGAAAAAGGAGCATTCTTAGAGCAAAAGATATCAGAGTTCATCTCAATTACAGGATTTTTTTTTTTTTTAATAAAGCCACCTGAAAAACAAAAAAGGGAAGGGGAATGAGAGACTGAGGTGTTAAAGCAAAGGTTGGATGACTATTCATTGTAATACAGCAGGTAGGATTTATGCATGAGATTAAGAGTTTACATTTAAAAAGATCAGCAAGCCCTTCTAAAACAGAAGCTAAATAATATGGTAATGGAGTGTTATTGAGGGTTTCTAGCATGCAGGGGTGTTGAATTTTATTGAAGGCCTTTCCTTCATCTATTGAGATAATCATGTGGTTTTTGTCTTTGGTTCTATGTGATGGCTTACACTGATGTGCGTATGTTGAACCAGCCTTGCATCCCAGGGATGAAGCCGACTTGATCAGATGTTAAAGAGTTGCTTTAAGGAATACATACATGTAAAATACATTTTTCTCTAAAAGCACAAATATAATCAAAGTAAAAATGACTTGAGGAAATGAAATAGGAAGTAATTTTTCTTTTTTCCCCATAAATTTATCTCTGACACATAGTTAAAATTAACTTAAAAGGGGGAAAAAGCCTAAAATAAAGTTAATTTTAACTATATGTCAGAGATAAATTTTTAACTAAATTGCAGTGAATTCAGCATGAAGCATGAGTTTCATTAAAAAGGGAAATTATCAATAAATATATAAATATACATATTTACAAATCTTATACATGTATATTTTTTCAAATTGGTAAAATGGAGAAATACTGACATTTAAGTGTTCTTTGTACTGACAAGAGAACTTGTCAAGAGATACCGAAATGTGAGATAAGTGAAATGAGAAGAGAAATATACTATATTAGAAGCATACATTCATTTCAAATGGTAGCTAGTATCATTTTGCCACATAAATATTTTTCAGAATCAAAACAAAAACCGTAAGTTTCTTCATCTTAGTTCTCAAACATAAACCAGAATACTACTAAAAATGATACAAACATTCACGTGGAAAAAGCAAGTAAAAGTAATAAGGAGCATTTTGAAAACGACTGGGAGCACAGGGATGTTTCTGTCAGATATTAAAAGCCTACAATATGTAGAAACAATCTACTATGAAGGCAGATCCATAGAGGAAAAAAATCCCAAATCTGAACTTATTATATGATAAATGAGACAAGATAAATCAGTCAGAAAAGATATGATTAATCCAGTCACACTGGTGACAATTAGCCACCTGAAGAGAAATAAAATAATGTACATCTTTACTCCATGCATACAACAAAACATGCTTCAGACAGATTAAAAAACAAACACAGAAACAAATGGTAAAATTCACTCCCTTGAAATGTCTCTTGCTTTTAAAAGAGCATCAATATTTGCTAAATCTTTTGTTGAGAGAGGATGTTCTACATTTAAACACAATGGAAGAAATAACAGGTGAAGATTTAAACACTTTTTAAAATACAGTATTACCATAACATTAATGGCAGTTAAGTAAAATGTGACTTACTGAACATTTGTATTAGTGGACAAAGGCTTAATACATATGTACATATAAACAAGCAAATAGATCATCAAAACACCAAGATTCCAAGTGGTAAATGAATAAAGTGCCACAAATCACATAGAAAAATAAAAACATAACAAATTGACATGGAAAACTGGTCAGCTACATTAAAAATGGAAAATTCAAAATATGCTGATACACGATTTACTAACAACAAATTAGCAAAGATTTTTTAAATACAAGACTCCTAAATTTTGGCTGTCCAGAGTGCTAAGAAAAGGCATTCCGAAAACTGCTGCAAGGAAGGCAAACTGATAGAACCTTTCTAAAAAACAATCTAGCAAATCTGGCAGACAGACACAGACAAACTAATGAAAGTAAATAACAAAGTTATTGGAACAGAAAAATGGTCATTATGCAGAAACATACATGAGGCTTGGGGGGAAAAACCTGTCTAACTCAATTCAAGGTGAGGATTCCTACTCCTCACAGCCTGAAGTATTCTAAATAAGTGCTTCTCAAGCTGTCTGTGATGAAGAACCAGTGTTGTGTTTTCTTTCATTTGCATCTGTTTCCAACCTATTCCAGAATAATAATAGAAAAATTTAAATGACATACAAAATATAAATTAATATTTTAAAAACTCTCAGAGTGAACATATAAATTACTCTGTCAATTGCTACAAACCCAATGCTTACGTTTAATCTCTATATCCACTTTGTGCACACTCTTGTGGACAGGCGCTGGCCCATGAATCACATTGTGAACAGCACTCCTGTAAGTGCCCAGTGCCTAAACAGGCGAACAGGCCCCTTTGTAAAGCTTCTAAAATTTTACTTCATTAGAAGCATTATCACCTATATTATCAATACATTATCACTCATAGATGGACTATCCTCATTCTGCGAAAGTTCTGAAATGATTATTAGGCATAAAATGTGATTGCTTCATGCCAGTCTTGAAAATAATTTTGTTTCTTCTCATTTTAAATAATCAGTGTATAATCTGTTTTGGAAATCTGATAAGTGCCAAATACGGAGCAAACCACAGAAAATTACTCACCACTTATTAAGATTTTACATCTTCTTACTCAATTCTTACCAAATCAACCTACATACTAAGATGTAATCCCAACGAAGTCAACAAGCTGTTTTGGTGTGTTGTGTTTCAACAGGGTTGTGGGGGAATTAAGTTGGCTCTCAAGTTCATCTGGGAGAGAAATTATGATGGCATTGTTATCTGGCAAAAGAACAATGGAATGAAATGGGGTGCATTTACTCTACCTACCAGGTGCCAACTAATCCATGAAACCAAAGAAATTAAAATGGTGTGATTCTTACAAGAGTAACAGTAATGTAATAATAATTATTTAAAAAAAAAAAAAAAAAAGGCTGGGCATGGTGGCTCATGCCTGTAATCCCAGCACTTTGTGAGGCTGAGGCAGGTGGATCACCTGAGGTCAGGAGATAGAGACCAGCCTGGCTAACATGGTGAAACTCCATCTCTACTAAAAATACAAAAAAATCAGCTGGGTGTGGTGGTGGATGCCTGTAATCCCAGCTACTCGGGAGGCTGAGGCAGGAGAATCGCTGAACCAGGAAGGTGCAGGTTGCAGTGAGCTGAGATCGTGCCACTGCACTCAAGCCTGGCAAGAAGAGGGAAATTCTGTTTCAAAAAACAAACAGAAAAAAAGCAAAAGACACCAATAGCAGTAACAGACATTTATTGAGCATGTATTATTACAAAGGCATGTGGGGAGTGCTCAATGTCATTATTATGACATAATGACATTCATAATGTCATTATTATGA
>NC_045441.1:92203602-92442139 GCF_002776525.5 Piliocolobus tephrosceles
AATGTCATTATTATGACATAATGACATTCATAATGTCATTATTATGACATAATGACATTCATAATGTCATTATTCCTCACAACCCCACAACATAGATGTTATCATTCTTTCCCTTGTACTATAAGGAAACAAGCTTAGGGAGGGTGAATAGCTTAGTGCGTGACAGATGTGGGGAAAAATAATACATCAATAGAAAGAAAAACTGGAGTCCAGAAACACACTCAATTTAATGCTAAGGGTAGCAATTTCAAGTCACTGAGGAACAGACAGAATAGACTGATTATTTAATATTTAATAAATGACTGTTAGGCAAAAGATATGATAAAATATACTTAGATCCTAACTAGCAACAAACACAACTTTAAAGCTGTGTGAAGAGATAAAGAGATAAAAATAAAAAGTAAAACTACATTCCTAAAAAATAAGAGAATTAAAAAAATTATAAGGTGAAGAATGCCATTATAATAAGAAACAAAACACAGAAGTGAGAATCGACTAAAAATCTTAACAGTTTTGTAATGTACTATTTCAAAAACGAAAAGAAATATGCTAGGCAAAAGTGTTTGCAATATGCAAGGAAGGGTTAATATCCTTAATACTTAAACAGAATCAATGTGAAAAGATAATTGAACAGAAATGAGTAAAAACTAAGGATTTCACAGAATACAAACAAAAAAATGTTTCAAAATAATTCTCAAATTCATTAAAAATCAGAAAAAAACTAGAAAAAGACAGTATTTCGCATTTATCAGATGTTAAAAATTGAAACACTGATAACACCTAAGTTGGTAAGACTATGGTAAAACAGACATTGACGAATGGTTACTAAAACAGATTATTTATGTTGCTTTTCTTCCGAAAGCAAACCTGTGGTACCTATCAAAATTCAGTATCTGGTTATCCTTCAAATCAGGGTTAATACTTTCAGAAACAGAAATATATTCAGACTTCTTTTGAATATACTGTTTGTGGCTGGGTGCAGTGGCTCACGCCTGTAATCCCAGTACTTGGGGAGGCCGAGGTGGGTGGACTACTTGAGGCCAAGAGCTCAAGACCAGCCTGGCCAACACAGTGAAACCCTATCTTTATGAAAATACAAAAATTAGCCAGGTGTGGTGGCACACATCCATGGTCCCAGCTACTTGGGAGGCTGAGGCATGAGAACTGCTTGAACTCGGGAAGTGGAGGTTGCAGTGAGCTGAGACTGTACCACTGTACTCCAGCCTGGGCTACAGAGCGAGACTCTGTCTCAAAAAATAATAATAATAATAATAATAATAATAATAATAATAATAATAATAATAGATATAATAATAACAATGTACTGTTTCTTATTCCTAGAATGTTTTTTCCATTTTTGTCTAGAAAACTCTTATTCATGTTTTAACACTCAGCTTCAATTCCCCTTCCTTGTGTCCAGGCCATGTTTAATTCATCTTTGTATTTCTCAGCACAACTGCAAAAGCCCAGTAGTTTTGAAAGCTTATGTAAAGACAGGCAACACAAAACATGGAGTAGACCAATGAGAAGCAATGGGAGGACATGAGGCATCTGTGTGAATGAGTTAATGATGATGGAGAAAGCAAACAGAATTAACAGTCTGAAGGCAGGAAGAAGACAGTTATTGAAGTATCGCTACAGAGAGTCTAAAAAGAGTGGGTCAAACCAGCAACAGTGAAACAAAGATGAGCAAAGCAGGCCCACATAACATTCCAAAGCATCAGAAAACAGGTTTAAAAAAATAGAGCTTGAGAGTAGTTATTTCCAGTCTTGAAATCAAGCCCAAGTTATGTTTAAAAAAAGAAAGAGAAAACGACAACATTCCTTGAGAGAAAAACTTAAAAATAAAAAGAACTCATGAAAAGCTGTTTGTATTGACCCTTCATGATCTCCTAAAATGGAGGCTACAATGTTTTTTTCTTTCAGAAGCACATAAAAGATCCAAATGCAGAATGTCATATATGTGAATTTGGTAAAAGGTTTAAATTAAAAGTTTATAATTGGAATTGGTGTAAGGTTTTAATTCTTTTTCTTAATCTAAGCATGGTTCTCTACTGTAGAGTCTTTTAAACAAAGATTAAAACGGCTTAGTTTAATTAGCATTTCCAAGTAGATTTCAACATTATTTTCAATAATAATGTTCTTTTAAAATGTCTTTTCTGAAGTAAGATTTGATCTTCTCCAGAATATTTATTGCTTGGAATCACTCTAATTTATGAATTTATCGTTTACTCATTCAACAAATACTTTTGAGTCAAAAAGTTTGCTGAATAAATGATAAATGTATAAATTATTTAAAATGATATTGAAATCTACTTGAAAATTTTAATTTATGATACTAACCTTTTTAAAAACGTTTAAAAAACAGTAAATTAATATGGCTCAGTAACTTGTATGAGAATTTTTAAAGTAACATTTGAAAAACTAGATTTTACAGAGTTTTCCAGTGTGTATTCCCTAATGTTGCTTTCATTTTTCTTCCCTATTAAGCATGAATTGAGCCTACATGTTTAAAAAATAACATCTAGCCGATACTAAGACAGAAAGAAAAATGTATAGTCTCTACACACAAAATCGTCATGGTATTAGTAGGGAGACAGCATGTATACTGAACACACAGAAATATAAAGAAACCATAAAAATAAATACTAGTAAAAATAATATAATAATATACAGAAGATGAGAGAACAAAAGAAAAAAAAAAGGTGCTTTATGGATTGGATCTGGGCTGCTTCCAATCCAACTGAAACAAGTTACTGGGGCAAATGAGGAGGCATAGGCATAGTGCCTTGGTTACCACAAGCTGTATGGCAATCTCTGTACCATGTAATTTCCTGGGTGCTAGTTTCTTTCTTGGCAAAATAAAGAACTGGAACTAGCCCGTCTCCAAAAATCTCTTTTAGCTCTCAAATTTTGATACATGGTTTTTAATAGCCGATATTTTCCTATTCCAAAGATAAGCAAACTTTTATACTGTTTTCACTATTTGAGATTAGACTGCTTTTCAGTCTAGGCATGAATACAAATAACTATATCACTTCAGTATTCCAAATTACAGAAACAGATTTTGAAGAGGGCCAGGGTAAGCAGTTTACTCAGTACTAAAAGTTATTATGGTAATACAGGGGTACCCAATACAGCATGCTATACAGAAAGCACCGTGATGATTATTCAGTTGTCCAAATCATCTAATGGAAAAGGAAAGCATAAAGGAGAGATTACACAATCCTGTATGTTCTTATTTCACTCACTTCTAATGCTCCTGACTCATTTCACTCACTTCTAATCTTTTGATTCCTTTTATAAAATGGTCCTGATAGTTGACAAGCCTGTGTAATAACATAGTATGGTATTAGCACACAAGTTATTCTTTTTACTCATCAGGTCGGCTCCAACAAATTTAATAACTTACCGCCCGGGCTGAGTCACCAAAGTCTATCTTCAACCTCCCCATGGCCCTAATGATAGCAATAATCGACTGGATGGTGTTACTGTAGACGACTGCTTTGTACTGTTTACACTCCTCTTCTGAATAACCAGCTTCATGGATAATTCTAATGAGACAAAAGGGGGAAAAAAAACAACACATTTACTTCCTTTGGTGGAAGGGTACACTTACTTAAACATAAACAGCAAATTTAATGTTTAAATCTACTTACTTCATCTGCTTCACAATTGTACTTTTACCAGATTCACCAGCACCTAAAAAAAACCATAAATAAAAGGTTTCTAACTTCATCATAATCACTTTATAATCACTTTATGTTGGGAGTTGAATAAGTATATTCAACTCCCAACACACACACACCCAGTCTTCTCTCTGCATGTCTACCTCTTAAGAGCTGAATTTTGTTTTATACTAAAATGAGATACAAGGCAGCAAATATGTAGGATTAATAAGTATAAAGATCTAACATACAACATGAGAACTGTAGTTGTAGAGTAATAATACTGTATGGTCTCAGGATTTTGCTAAATGAGTAGATGACAGCTGTTCTAGCCACAGGAGACAAACAGGTAACTGCATGAAATGATGTGTATGTTCATCTGTCTCAATATAGTAACCATTTTGATACATATATTTTGTAACATCAGGTTGTATGCATTTAATATACAAAATAAAATTTATTTTAAAACGAATAAATAAAATGAGCTTCATCGGTTTCCAAACACACAGAAAAGTTCTGGGAAATAAGTCTGCTCTACCTATTATTTCATAAAGTCAAGAAACTCAAATGAATAAAACATGCTTCTACTGTTGTGTGTATTCTCTAAAGCATTAAAAAATTCAGTCTTTTCTAAGTTAAATAAAACCTGTATAAATTAGTTTTATTTAAGACTCTGCTCCCCACTGGAAGATGTTTTAACTGCTTGACCAATTATCTTAATTTTAACCCATGGCTCTTGTGAAATAGGCAGCAGTGGCACCAAGAAGCCACATGAAGAACTATTCTAAAGTATCAGATATTCAAACAGCTATGTCTCATGCAATATGTGTTCAATCACCATTATTAAAAATGTAATACAGAACCAAGATGATATGCTAGCCCTGAGGATTGAATGTTGTGCTGGACAAAAATAAAATAAAATAAAAAGCATTTTTTCATCTTCAGTGTCATGCAAGTCATAAGGCCAGAAGCCATTCTCAAAACTCTCCTTCACTCTCTATATATGCAGGGCCTCCTCAAGATTTGAGTTCCTAGGGCTATGCTATCCTAACATGAAAATACTACTAAGGAAATGACAGTTTACAAAATCAAGCCCTTCTTAAATACCCTTTCCACTTTACAACAGCTGCTATCTTTATACCAAATTAGATCAATTATTTGTCAGGCTCCCCTCCCTTGATTGCTGGGTATTGAGAACATCTGAGCCAAGGACACAAGACATGGAAGATATGACAAGTCCATCATTTGGTTTCACACACTCTTTGGCCAATACCACAATATCCTGGAGGAATTTATGACTGTTTGAGAGACAGGGCCCAGGATTTTCACTACATTTTCATTCCATTATAGGCTCCATATTCCCATTTTCCCTGGGCCATTCCTACAGTTTTATGTTCAGCATTACTGAACAACTTACAGATCCAGAACACCCACTGCTGCTCATGCCACACATCTTCAAACACTGTTTCCCCTGCCAAAATGCAATTTGCTCTGGTCTTGCCACCCTGGTGATTCTTTATTAACCATCAAACTTATTTCCTTTGTCAGCCTCTCCTTACCCATTCTGCATGTGATTCCTGCTGCCTCTCACTTTGCACTTGTTTGTATTTGAATTTTCAGAAGCTGGCTTGTGCTATACACAAAATCAACCAACCAGAAACGTACCTGAATTTATTTAAGCTATTTATGACTGATACAATTGACGGTCAACTTCTGGGCCTCATCTCTCCCTTTACCTCTTTTCTTCTCCAGACACACACACACACAAGCACACACACCCAACTCATCAGAAACATCTGAAAAGAGGTTATAGTTAAACAGCCTATTTGAATATCTGAGGATAAAACTCCCTAAATTTTACTTGCTGTTTGATATTTAAGAAATTTTCCCAAAATACCCTCACACTGAATAGAAAAGCAGGCATTAAATAAACAATAAAAGCATTCTTCATTTACAGACAGCCTTTGAATCTTTCAGGGCATCTGCCAATAAAAACAAGTCCAAGATAAACAACCCATTATTTATTAATCAACAACAGTGTGCTTGGCTCTATGAAAAGCACAATGGCAGGCATTCTGGCTCACACATTTCTCTAATCCTGGGGGTCCACACAAGTAATACAACCTAGGCAGTTTCCAGTGGGGCTGTCTTTAAGAAACCAGTCTGCATTTCTAGAGTACTGTGAGTGAGTCAGCGGCTACCATGCTATGATGATGGGACACTCTAGATCCCAGGATTCATACACAGGGGTGGCGATTCCACAGATATAGCCAACTTTGATGAATAGCCACCTATGGTCTATTTTGTTAGTGAAACAACTCAAAAGCCCAGAGAAAGGTTCAAATGACACAAGCTCGTGAGTTTTGAGACCCATGAAAGGAAGAAAATCAGAAATAGTAAAGAATAAGTTTGTTTCCAGTTGAACTGGTCTTGCCACCCTGGTGATTCATCTGAGTTTATGTATGTACAAATGAGAATGTTTAAACCTTAAGAAAAAAAAAATTTTTCCTGCTATTAGACATTATCTCTACATTCTAATTCACTTTTTATCTCTTCAAATAAATGGGAACATGGAACCCTTAGCTTACTTTGCATTGTACATCCAGTCAATGACTTGTGGTTCAAAAAATCCTGAAATCTGTTTAACATTAAAGAGTAGGGGGGCGGGAGTGGTGGTTCATGCCTATAATCCCAGCACTTTGGGAGGCTGAGGCGTGCAGATGACGAGGACAGGAGTTCGAGACCAGCCTGGCCAATATGGTAAAACCCCGTCTCTACTAAAAATACAAAAATTAACTGGGTGTGGTGGCAGGTGCCTATAGTCCCAGCTACTCCAGAGGCTGAGGCAGAAGAGTTGCATGAACCCAGGAAGGGGAGCTTGCAGTGAGCCGAGATCATGCCACTGCACTCACTCCAGACTGGGCAACAGAGCGAGACTCCATCTCAAAAAAAAAAAAAAAAAAAAAAAAAAAGAATGGGGATGGGATGGGAGTCTTATTAACTGGATTTGTACTTTCTTTACTAGTCACAAAATACTCTTTGTGGAATAGATATCTACAGGCAGAAATTTTGCAAAAATGTTTCAAAGCTTAGTAATTTACATAATTAGTTTTCAACTCTCACTTCCACACAGAGTCTCCTAACAGGAAAAGTACAAATGTCACGTGGTTAGGGTTTCAACATTCTGAACACTGGTATTTTCTCCATATAGTATAGAGGAAAGAGTAAATAGTTGTTCTCTACAAATCTCAGGCAGCACAGTCACTTCCGGGAGGCTGGGAGTGTTAACGCTGCACATCGTTGCCTGATGTGCATGCCAAGTTAATGTGCTGAGACCCTGGGCTGCAGCAGAGAAAGAAGTTTAATCATAGTAGGGCCACTGAACAGACAGAGGAAACCGCAAATCCATCTGCCTGAGGAGTTTGGGGCTAGAGTTTTTAAGGGTTTGGGAGTCGGCTGAAGTGTACAGATTGAGTGGTCGATGAAAGCAGGGTAAAGTCATAGGACAGGGAGATGAAGAAACTATTCTTAGGCTGATTCAGTTCTTCTGTGAGGGTCTTTAAACTGGGTGGCCTTTAAACTGGGTGGCCTCAGCTGTTAAATTGGAATTCAGGGAACAATGGAGATGCAAATGGTCAGTATCCTGTTAAGTGACTTTCAGTTACAAGGAAGTGGGTCCAAGCACAGACTGACTAATGCTTAATTATAACTGTATTTCTGTCCAGAATAAGTGTTAGCCCTATGAACATGGCTTCAGCAGGAAGTAATATTGTAAGGAAAAAAATGGGGTTGGGGGGTAAATTTTTTCCAGTAGTACTCAGCCAAGTTGCTGTTACTTTTCACTGAAATCCAGGGTGGGATGAAAAGTGCTCCCATCTACCAAGAGCAGCTTCAGAAGAAAAGAGAAATATGTAACATGTGTCAGTCAAGAAAGATCAAAGTGTGTGACCATTTGCAGTCACAAAACCTGGCTGGTCAAGGTGACTAAGTGGCCCACACAGGAACTATCAATAAGATAATCACTGTGGAGTGAATGAGAGTTTAGAGGGGAGAATGTGACTCCCAGAGGGCTGAGAATGTGTGTGCTATGGTTATTGTAGGCCAGTGGCGATAAAGCCAAAGTTGTGACGTTACTGCAGGTAGCTAGTCAGGCATGAGCAGGGCAGGAGAGGGCTCCACCTATCCAGGAATGTCAGGCGACCATCAGGTGATGGACAGGATATTGTCAAATGTTTCTCTAAAATAGTAATTGGTCACAGCCAGTAAAAGGGAAAGGCAGTCTCCATATAGACAGAAAGAAACCTGCAACTGGCGAACAGCAGCTTCCCAGTAAGATCCGGAGAAATGGGTGAGTGAGCTCAAGCATGCACTATAAGAGGCAAAATGGTGGAGTTTAACTGGTATATGACCTTCCTCTAGGAACGCTAGACTGGTAAGGGAAGAAAGCCTCAAGTAAGCATGGGCACAATTCCCGTAAACACACTGCCAGGCTCCTCTCCCAAGCGCTAGCAGGCTACTGTGCATGTGAACAGCCCACCCCAAGGGAAGAATCAGGGGAGACGAGAAACAAGACCCTAGAAGTATGCCAATGGATAAAACCCCAAGTCAAAAGGTCAAACTGCACACTAACCATTCGAGTCACCAGCCAGGCCCTCTTCCAGGTACACATTCCTTCCTTTTGTTCCTGCCCTAAAGCTTTTTAATAAATTTTCACTCCTCTAAAACTTGTCTGGGTCTCTCCTACCTTGTGCCCCTCGGATGAATTCTTTCTTCTGAGGAGGCAAGAACTGAGGTTGCTGCAGATGCACTGGATTCTCTACTGGTAACAGGCACACAGAGAAGTCCTCCCCCTCCGCCCACTGGTCTTCTTTAAGGAGGAAGCGGCTAACGAAAAACTGCATCTCTGAGAGCAAATATGGAGTCCAGCAAATAAGACTGCACTGAGGGCAAAAGAGCACCACCATAGTAACAGTGGGGAGAGAACTCACGGGCACTTTGGGGTCTCAAACATACCGCAGCCTACCGGTAGGATCCAGGAAAGGGAAAGGCATCAAGTCAAGATGGTGGAGGAAGGGAGAAAAAATAAAAACAAATCAAGATATAAGGTAACTCTTTGCTAGATTCTAATTCCTTTAACAGGGTTATATAATTTATCGCTATCAATATGATAGCCAAACAGTGTCTGCCTCTGATTTGGTTGGGGGTAGCATAGGAAATTTTAGTTTTATCTGCTGGTAAAGTTTAAAACAAAACAAAAAAACACTTCTAACCTCAGAAAACAAGTATATATATTTTTTTCTTTCAAAGAAAAAATCCTTTGGTCTACTTTCTGCTTAGGGTCACATTTATAACATTTATTTCCTGGCTTCAAGGATGGAGGGTGTTCAACATCACAGGCTGTTCAGCTACAACACAGGGATTTAGCCAAGTTATCTTATGCTGAAGTCCTTATACCACTACTCTCCTTTTAAGAAATCCTAATTTTTATGTTGAATTACTGATTTAAAATGTTAACATCGAATAAAACTAAACTATAATTTAGTTGAAAATGAAATAAAACTAAATTACAAATGCATTTAAAATCCCTTCTCTTTATTATAATGCTACTGTAAGATTAACAAGATCAAGGTCCTTATGTTTAAGATAGAAGCAGATAAAGTAGGGGTGCAAGGGCAAACACAAATAAAAAATAAAACGTTCAATCCTCCCTGTTGAAAGGAAAAACATTTCCCTCCCTTTTTCTTAAGAGCATTTACTTCAGAAAAATTATAATTGGAAATACTTTTCTCTCTCTTTGAAATATATATAATATATTCTTTTGAAAACTAAATAGGTCTTTTGCAAGCTTTATGACTCAGGAATGTATTTCTCAAGGACCTGGGAGCCATCTCTTTGAAATGCAAATATTAAGGGAGATAGTATCCCTACTTCCCAGTTTCTGTGGCAGGGTAGGAACTTGACTTCCTGGGCACCTTGCTCCATGATGCAAAATTAACTTCTGTCCTAAAGATAGAAGTTTCTTCTTCTCCTATGAATAAGGCCAATTAGCTAACATGATGGTCATCCCAATGACCATAGTAAAGGTAGGGTAAGTTATGTGTGACAAAGGTGCTTTGAAGTCCTCTTACTTGAGGACTTACTGTTTATCATGTGAACATGCATGTAATGGGTTGAATAGGCTGTAATGTATAAAAGGGCGAGGGTCTTTTGTCTTTCCAATCTCTTAGCAGACATACATCACAATCTAGTTTAACACATATTTAATAATGAAAATATTTTCTATCTCTGCTATTTTTGTAAAAGGGATTTCCGGGTTGGGAGAAGGTTTTGTTTTTAATTATCATTCCCCAACAGAGGTAATTATCTAAAATCTTTTCCATTTAGTTCTAAGAAGCTCTGAACTTATATTTAAATAAATATTTACACATATATGGGAGACATCTGACATTCTGGGATATAAGAAAAATTTAATAATGACTGTAAACATGAAAATCCAAAATCTAGAGCTTCAAAATGACCCACTTTCCCCAATCTTCACTCCATATAAAACTATTCCCTGAGCCATTCACTTCTGAGATACATATCATACTATTATAATGAGCAACAATGTATGCACAAAAAGGAAATGAAATCAGTATACTGATATGTTCACTGCAGCATTATTCACAATAGCCAACTTATGCAATCAATCTAAATTATCTGTCAATGGATGAACGGATAAAGAAAATGTTGTGTATATATACACAATGAAATATTATTCAGCTTTAAAAAGGAAATCCTGTCATTTGTGATAGTATGGATAAACCTGGACAAATACCACATAATCTAACTTATACAGTACATGTAGAATCTAAAAACGTCAGACTCATAGAAACAGCATAGAACTGTGATTACCAGGAGGATTAGCTGGGGGAACTGAAGGGGAGGGAGGGAGGGAGATGTGGGTCAAAGGGTACAAAGTTTTAGTTAGGATGAATAAGTTGTAGAGATCCACTGCACATCATGGTGACAACAGTTAATAACAACATATTGTATACCTGAAAACTACTAACAGAGTAGATCTTAAATGTTTTCACCACAAAAAATGGTATGTATGCAAGATGATGGATATGTTAATTAGTCTGACTTAATATAACAACATATTGTATACCTGAAAACTACTAACAGAGTAGATCTTAAATGTTTTCACCACAAAAAATGGTATGTATGCAAGAAGATGGATATGTTAATTAGTCTGACTTAATTATTTATGTACCCATATAGTAAAACATGACCCTGTATACTGCAAATACATATAACTTTTATATATCAAAGGAGTCAATCCTGCTGACACTTTGCTTTTGAATATTTAGCTGCAGAACCATGAAAGAATACATTTATGTGGTTTTAAAAAAATGAATGAATGCACACACAAAGCTACCCTAGAAAGGCAGGACAAAAGAAAGAATTGTGTGCAGCACTGAAAGCTCTTTTCTGAGATTGCCATCAAATAGACCATTCGGCTAACAGAACTGACAGACAAAATGTTTCTAAAATTTGAATCTACACACCCACTCGATGAGGAAGGGTGGAAGACCGGAGGCCATAGGCATATTTTTAGGTGTCTATAAATTTTCTGTGAAAATTTTTAATACAGCGTTATTTGTATAGTGATAAAATAAACTCTAAGTCACTCTAATCACACCATATGTCTGAAGGGGGTCATACAGTTTCAAGGTCTATATTTGAGTTTGTGTTTATAAGTCCCTAAGATACTTAAGCAAATGTCAAATGTTGTGCTGGAGGGACCTTTCCATCCACCACTCTATCTGGTTTGACTGCCAATCACCCAATTGGTCAAAGAAGTGTCATGTGTTTCCAACTGGCCCATGAGAGTGGTGTCACTGGGAATAAAATTCTTCATGCTTATAGGTCTTATACCAACCAGCAAACAAAGTATTTTACAAATTAATATAATATAAATATAAATATATATATATATAAACTTATGAAACAATCACTTAAGATGCAGTAATTTTTTCCCCCCCACAAAGGAAAGAGCCAGAGTCTTTCTCTTTCCTTTTATATGAAAGCTATCAAGAAAGATCACAGCACTGAAATGATGATGTGAAATCTGGCCCACAAAAGCCATTTTCAATGATCACATGATGGAGGATGCCATTAAACGATGGGGCCAAAACCTAGAGGAGCAGCACTGAATGAAGACCAGGACCTGAGAAGCCTGAAAGTACTATTTGAACCTTTACATGAAGCCACAGTCAGGAGAACATATAATTTATCTTCCAAGTAGGGACTTTTGAGAGTTAAAGCTGACACAAGCTCAACCGGACTGACCTGGGCCAAACAGGAAATATATCACTCTAGTAGTGACTGCAGACAAATCCACCTTGATTTCCCAGCTATGAGAGCCACGTATGAGGTTGCTTTCTATCACATCGACCCAAAGAGTCTTTACCCCTGTGCCAAGTAGTAATACTTTAATTATCTTGAGCTAATGAGGGAAAAACAAAGGAGGTTAACAATGCATCTGTACCAAGTGAAGGCCAAATAAACACTGCATGCTGCACAAAAGAAAATCACAGAATTTTAGGTAGAAAAAGATGTGGGAAAATTTGATATTATACAGCCCATTGCAAAAGAGGTATGCCAAATCAAAAGAATCAAATTGCACGTGCAATTTATTGTAGCTAACATACCATTACTTCTCATACTAATTTCACATTTACACTTTATATATATAATATATACACACACACACACACTTTATAAGAATGTTTTGTTTTACAGTTCATGTAAGACCTAAAAGGGTAAGAAACTTTACTTCCTATCACAATTATACATACACATTTATGAAAATAATTTAGAACCACACAAGAGGAGGATGTTTTTCTTCATCAGGAAATCATACACTGCTTTGTCTAAAGCTCAAGTCTAATTGCTCTCATGTTTTTCCTAAGCTGTTTCCTATTAAAGACTGGTAAATAATTAACATATACAAACATTTTCAACATTTCCTCTGCTAAGCTACAATTCTCCATGGGCCTCTCTCACATTTGTGAGCAGAGTCATGGACTACCTATTCCTATCTTTTCAAGGGTATTTGTAGAGACAAGATACTGATAATGTCTCCCTCTGTGGCAGAAAATAGGTTTACTGTCCTGTATAATAAAGGGAATATATCCTCTGGGACAAAGGTCAGACTGACTTATTTTTTAAAAATTGTGATCCCTAAAGGCAGGGTTCCTCTACCATAATATAACCCACTGCTTATGCACTTATCACCTGGCACTGTTCATGCTGCCCTTACGGACTGGGTAAATCACCACCAATGCTGATTCTCTGGCATAACTGCTCTATTAAAGTCATTTTTTGTCTCTAAATGAGGAATTTCTTGTTTTTTCACAGCATTCATGAAATGGTAGTATGGTAAATTGTTAGCTTGTATGTAGGGGAAAGTCTCAGACACTGAATACTTCCTGACAAACTATTCTGCTTAATTTTTTTAATTCCCAAATTTCTGGCAACTTAAGGATACTACACTTTCGGTATCTTTATACCTGAACTACATACATGTCTTTTTAAAATTCTAATATTTTTCCTTCCCAAATGGCAGGTAAAACAAGGTTGCCTAATAAACCAAAGAAGTAAGTAGAACAGTGGTTCTGAAACAACGATACCAGTATCTGCATCACCTGGGGATTGTATTAGAAATGGACATCTCAGGCCCCATCCAGTGTTCACTGAGTCAGAAAGAAACTCTGGAGGTGAGGAGTCCAGTAATCTGTGTTTTAACAATCCCTCCAAGTGATTCTGATGCATGCTAAAGATTGAGAGCCACTAAGGAAGAAAAAGAAAAAGGTCACCTTTTTTCTTGATTAGTTACCATAACACAGTCATTAAGTTGCTAGTTATTAAAAAAGAATACACTATTTTAATGAAATAATTATATTTTCCCTTCCCTCCCCAAAATAGTAAGAGAAGTAGCACTGTTTTGCATTTCTGCAAATAGCACAATAAAAGGCAGCTGGATTCTATATCTACTTCTGCATTTAATATACTGTAATACATTACACTTTGGTTGAAATATATGAAGAAAATCCATTTTCACATAATTTAGTTAGAAAAGAGAGGAGCATTCAATAGCATTTTAAGTATAATTACGGATAGTCTTATTCTATGTTGTAATTTGAGAAGTGGTAACTTCTTAAAGTTTGATTATTACAGTGTAGAATCTAAAATGATTTCTACAAAGTTTTCTTACTTTTGTACAGGCATACCTCAGAGATATTATGGGTTCTATTCAAAACCACTGCAGTAAAGAGAATATTGCAATAAAGCAATTCATAAGAATGTTTTGGTTTCCCAGTGCATACAAAAATTATGTTCACACTCTACCATAGTCTATATTAACTGTGCAATAGCATGATGTCTAAAAAATGTACATACTTTAATAAAAAATACTTTATTGCTAAAAAATGTTAACAATCATCTGAGCCTTCAGCAAGTCATCATCTTCCGCTGGAGAAGGGTTCTGCCTCCATGGCAATGGCTGCCAGCTGATCGGGGGAGTGTTGGGGAAAGCTGAGGTGGCTGTGGCAATTACTTAAAATAATACAATAACGAAGTCTGCTGCATTGACTGACTTTACCTTTCAAGAAAGATTTTTCTGTAGCATGTGATGCTCTTTGAACATTTTACCCACAGCAGCAGAACTTCTTTCAAAAGTGGATCCAATCCTCTAAAACCCTGCCACTGCTTTATCAACTAAGTTTATGTAAGATACTAAATCCTTTGTTGTCATTTCAACAATGTTCACAGCATCGTCACCAGGAAAAGACTCCATCTCAAGAAACCATTTTCTTTGTTCATCTACGAGAAGCAATTCCTCCTTCCTTAAAGGTTTATCATGAGACTGCAGAAAATCATTCACATCTTCAGGCTCCACTTCTAATTCTAGTTCTCTTGTTATTTACACCACATCTGCAAAGTCCCAAACCCCTCAAAGTCATCCATGAGGGTTACAATGAACCCAGGCATTCTTTCAAATGCCTGCTAATGTTAATATTCTGGTCTCTTCCCATGAATCACAAATGTTTTTCATGGCATCTAGAATGACTAATCCTTTTCAGAAGGTTTTCAATTTACTCAGATCTATTAAAGGAATCACCATCTAATGGCAGCTATAGCCTCACAAAATGTGCTTCTTACATAATAATACATGAAAGTTGAAATTACTTCCTGATCATAAGCTGCAGAACAAATGCTGTATTAGAAGGCATAAAAACAACATTAGGCTGGGCACAGTGGCTCACACCTATAATTCCCTTGGGAGGCCAAGGCAGGAGAACAGCTTGAGGCCATGAGTTTAAGACCAACCTGGGCAACATAACAAGACCCCCATCTCTACAAAAAATAAGAATAAAAAACACTGGCCAGGCATTTGTAGTTCTAGCTACTTGGGAGGCTAAGGAGGGAGAATCACCTGAGCTCAGGAGTTAAAGGCTGCAGTAAACTATGACTATGCCACAGCACTCCATCCTGGTAACAGAGCAAGACCTTGTCTCTAAAAACAACAGCAACAACAATAATTTCCTTGTACATCTCCATCAGTGCTCTTGGATAATGTGGTGCATTGTCAATGAGCAGAAATATATTGATATATTGAAAAAAATCTTTATATATGAGCAGTAAGGTCTCAACACTGGGCTTAAGATATTAGGAAAACCATGCTGTAAAAAGACATGCTGTCATCCATGGTTTTGTTCTTCCATTTACAGAGCACAGTCACAGTAATTTTTTTTTTTTTTCCTTGAGACAGAGTCCCATCTTGTCGCCCAGGCTGGAATGCGGTGGCGTGATCTTGGCTCACTGCAGCTTCAGTCTCTTGGTTTCAAGAGATTCTCCTGCCTCAGTCTCCCAAAGCAGCTGGGATTACAGGTGCCCGCCACCACCCCTGGCTAATTTTTGTATTTTTAGTAGAGATGGGGTTTCACCGTGTTGGCCAGGCTGGTCTGGAACTCCAGACCTCAGGTGATCTGCCCACCTTGGCCTCCCAAAAGTGCTGGTATTACAGGCATGAGTCACCACACCCAGCCAAGATTTAGTATAATTCTTAAGGGCTCTAGGATATTTAGAATGCTAAATGGGCACTGACTTCAACAGTCACCAGCTGCATTAGCCCAGAACAAGAGTTAGACTGTCCTTTGTAGCTTTGAAGCCAAGCACTGACTTTTCCTCTCTAGCTATGAATGTCCTAGATGGGACTTTCTTCAAATCGAAGGCTGTTTTGCCTACATTGAAAATCTGTTGTTTATTGTAGTCATCTTCATCAATGACCTTAGTTAGATCTTCTGGATAACCTGCTGCAGCTTCTACATCACCACTTGCTGCTTTACCTTACATTTTTATTTAATGGAGATGGCTTCTTTCCTTCAAGCTCGTGAACCAACTTTTCTTCTGCAGCTTCCTCATCTCTCTCAACCTTCACAGAATTGGAGAGGTAGGGCCTTGATCTGGCTTAGGCTTTGGCTTAAGGGAATGTTGTGGCTAGTTTGATCTTCTATCTAGACCGCTAAAACTTTCTCCTTATCAGCAATAAGGCTGGTTTCACTTTCTTATCATTCATGTGTTCACTGCAGTAGCACTTTTAATTTCCTTCAAGAACTTTTCCTTTACATTCACAACTTGGCTAAACGTTTGGTGCAAGAGGACTAGCATTCAGCCTATCTCAACTTTGGACATGCCTTCCTCACTAAGCTTAATCATTTCTAGCTTTTGACTTAAACTGAGAGACTTGTGACTCTTCCTTTCCTTTGAACACTTAGAAGCCACTCTGTAGGGTTATTAAGCCCAATTTCAATACTGCTGTGTCTCAGGAAATAGGGAGGTTTAAGAAGAGGTAGAGATATGAGGGAACATCCAGTCCAGTGGAGGAAAGAGAATACGCACATTTGTCAACTAAGTTAATTGTCTTATATGGGCACAGTTTATGGCACTCCAAGACAATTAGAATAGTAACATCAAAGATCATTGATCCCAGATCACATTTGAAATATTGAGGGAACTACCAAAATGTGACACAGAGATACAAAGTGAGCACATACATTAGAAAAATGGTGTTGACAGACTTGCTGGATGCAGGGTTGCCACAAACCTTCAATCTGTTTTTTAAAAAGGCAGTATCTGCAAAGTACAATCAAGTGAAGAACAATAAAACAAGGTATGCCTACACATTAAATCCATTGGTCTATCTCGTACTTGTAATTAATCTTTTAACCCACGTTTGATTTGCAAATTGGTTGAGTTTTGCAGGACCAAATGTTGACGTATTTCATTATTTTTACACACACATACACACACACACACATATGTATTTTCTAATTTCCTTTTCAAAATTACTCATAATCTCCTCAGAAAAGGATTTCAGTCTTGAAGATGCCAATATCCCAGTAGCAGGAACAAGTTTTTAAGTATTTTTATTTTAAAAATTTTATTTGGCTTGAAAGTTCAAATTTTATAGCTGTCAACAAATAGAGTTAACTATTTTCCTTGAAGTGAATGGCTAACTCTGCCAATCCCAAGTTGGACTAACCGTAGTTTGTCTATCAATTAAAAATGGTGTTCCAAGAAAAGAGCTAGTTCAGTTCACAACTCAAACACTCATACATCTGCTTTCCCTCACGATAACCAACCATCATGCTTTGGTATACAGTAAGAGTACTGTAAGTGTATTTCCCATTTGGTCACATGGAATATTAAAGAGATAAATATTTATAGCTCAGGTTTAATGAAAATAATACTTTTTGCTTATTTAGCTTTTTCTTTTATTATAGGTGCACAGTAGTGAAGAATCAATGACTGACTACTAGTACTTGGATACCCGAATGACCACATGGGGTAGAGCACCTCAGGACTATTTAAACTTATGTTTGTGACATGGGACAAATAAACATCTGCCTTCATTAAGCCATGGTCAGGTTCGCTTTATTTGATCCAAGAGCCTGGCTTTTACGCTGACAATTTTTTTAAACGCAGGCTAGATTTAAATATATAAACAAATATATAAACATGCAAACATAATACACAAAATAAAATAAAGAGTCCCAAAACGTACTTGAAGAAAAAAATGTAAACCCATATATAAAATGGAAAGGGAAACTACAGAACAGGACAAAAATATTCATAATTAATGACCAGCAAACTAGTTTTCTTTAATACATAATGAACACTAATTGACAAGAAAAATATCAATATTCTAAAAAAAAAAACAGCAAAAGATACAAAAACAATTCATAAAGGGAAAATAAGCACATACAGTATATTTTAGAGTTATATATATATATATGTTTATTCATACAAGACAAGTACATGGGAAAATTACATTGAAGAAATTTTTAAAAAAAATTTTTTTAATTAAAAATCAGAATAATGATCTCTGAAGGAAAAAAGTGTTTATGCTGGAGTAATGTGATTTTACTTCTTGAATATTTCTGTAATTTCCAAATTTTTACACTAAATCAAAATTATGCAATTTATTTAGAAAAAATTGGTATCTCTATGATTAAAGTTGAATAAAATCATCTTCTTTAATTTTCTTTGCATCTACCCATCTTCCCATCTCATTACTCACATACATAAATCTCACTCCTAGTCAAAGCAAATTACTTTTAACTCTCAAAAGTTTCTTGATAACCCCTACCTCCATTCCTTCCCCACACTTTCTCCCAAGTTGGTCCCCTTATCAACATAGGCCCTAAAAATGACCACATCACATTTGGGCAGGAGAGCCTCTGTGGTTGATATTTCCCAACCAAGGCACCTTTAATTTTCAGTGTGTGTGGTAACTGAGTTGACAGACACTGGGATGATACACGGACCAATATAACAGTAGGAGAGACGACCAAGACTTAGTAAAAGACTAAGGACTGCACTTAGGGGGAACTCAAGCAGGTAAGCTCCAAGCAAGCTATGAGTTACAGCACCAGAGATTTCAATTGTGATGCCAGGAATACCTAGGTGGAAGCCATCACCTCTGAGACTAGGGAGGCAGAGAACATTACATCTATGGGATCAGACAATTCCTGCTACAATGAGTTTAAGTCACTCTTCCCTCCCTTCATACCCACCTGCTGTCCCCCACACCAATTGGGGAGAACAGCAGGAGGGGAGCATGGCAAGTGATGAAACATTTTTATCTGAACGCTACATAAACGGACTTTTTAAATTATCGGGCAGAACTAAGGCTTAAGCATTTTGCAGTTTTGAGACGTTCTGTAGTTTTTCCCTACTTATCAGAACGTAGGGGCTCAGCAGGAGGTAGCTGAGTACAGGATAAAATTTTTTTTTTTTTTACTTGACATCTAATCTATAGTCCAAATTAATTACTGTAATCCTATTAAAACATATGCAACAGATTTCTAAGCATATTTTAAAAGTACAGACAAGATATAAAAGACATATTTTTTTTTGTGCTGCCATCTTCATGACATGGCTTCCACCTCAGATGTAAGGTATCTGTCCATGATCCCAAATGTATGTGAACCCTGCCATCAGCAGGAGGGAGAAAACAAGTACGGGAAGTGGAGGAGATGCCCTTTCACCTTAAGGGCACAATCCAGAAGTGGCACCAGTACCCATCACTTCCATTCACATCCTCATAGGCATAAGCTTGTCTTCTGGACTCATTTTGCTTCAAGAAAAGCTAGGAAATACAGTCACTAAATGTGTGGCCATATGCCCAGAAAACAGATGCTGAAGGACACTGGGTATTGGGGGCTAACTGGCAGTCTTTGTCACACTCCATAAACCTACTCTTTCCTTTACCCTCTGTTCCATCTTTACATTTTAGAAAACTTTTAATATTATGCAAATAAACATGCAAGATGAAAGATTTTTTAAAAATTTTGTTTTGGTTTTCCTCTTGAAAACTAAGGTGAATGCCATGGAAAGAAAATAAATAAGGCAAGCTACTAAAAAGTGTTGCTGAACAGGTAAAGGTGAGGTAATTGTTAAGTAGAGAGAAAAAAGGATTTTACAATCTGAAAGAATTCTTCATTCAAGTTGCTTTGCAAGTATCTTTAAATTCTCACTTGAAAGAAACAGAAACTGGAAATAAGGAGTCCATTTTGGTTATGTGAGAAAGACAACTCTGAACAATACTTCAAGGAAAAAAAAGATCATGACTCTACATCAAAAGATTGCTGAATAAAAGTATATGTTTTTGACTAAAATAAATACTAAAGGTATGCTGGCAATTTTTATTTTGTTTTTAGAAGTTCCCTTAAGACAGGTTGGTTTGACAGACAATATCTGATTCCATGGGACAGAGGAAACTTCCCTCTGCATATTAACATATTCAAAACTTAACTACCTTCATCTCCCAAATTGAATACTCCTTACAGAACTATTTTTCTAAAATGTTTAAATCTGTAACAACTTTTTAATGCAAACTTCTTAGCATGGCATTCCAGCTATTTCTAGAACTGGATCCAAAGGCCTTTCAGTCTCACCTCTTTTTACGAACCTCCAATTATTCACTAGCCAGGACAATGTTAAGAAATCTAGTCAAAGTTAAACAACACATAAGTCCTAATTCCAAAAACCTCAGATTACAAGAAAACGACAGTAAAAGATTACAGAAAGGCTGATACAAATAAAATGTGTACAAGTTCATATAATTCTAAAAGTACAAGTATAGTATACTTTTCATCGGACCACTAGCCTTCCAAATACCATTTTTGAAGACATTTTTCCAGGAAGGGCACACAAATAGGATTATATACAGAGATGTGGTGTACAAAACAAACTATTTCATTTGAAGAAAAGCTGAGGGAGGAAGGAATGTTTAGAAGGAAAAAAGACTAGTGGAAATAAGATGTCTGATAAATAACTGAAGAGCGGTCATATGAAAGAGAAGTCATACTGTGTAACCAAGAGACTGAAATTTAAAATCAAAAACAGAAGTTATACAAAAGCAAATTTGGTTCCAGAAAACATATAATCTAACAATCTGATGCCAGAATCTATAAAACTACATCATCTGTCGAATAGGATTGTTGCCCCCTGCACCCTAGTTTTCTATAATACTATAGGAAGCACATAGTTTCGCTAGATGCCATTTTACATCAAGACGTAGATTAAAATAAACATCAATAATAAAAGATGACATTGAGTTCATACATTCTGGCCATAGTCAGTTTCTGCAAGGGTCAAAGTCCAGTGGAGATCAATACAAGACAAGCCTTCAATATTTTTCTTTGGTAGCTGTGTTTGCCAGACGAGAGTGAGTCTAACAATGATAAATGATGGTGTAGCTTTCACTAAATCCCTACACTATTTCAAGCACAATGACACACAGAGACCTAAAGTTTATAAAGAAGAACACAGAAAAACTTATTGAGGAAATACCCAATAAATTAATAATTTTTTACAAGGAAATAGGGAATTATTTTTAATGAGGATAAATAATACAACAAATTTATTATTGCCTATAAATTGGTAAGTAAATACTAATCAGAAAAGGCTTACGTAGGTAAAGAGGCATCACACCATAATTTTAATCTGATGAGCTGCAAGAGAAATAACTATTTGGTCCTAATTTAACAATATACTTTAGTTTCTAGTTGAATCAGTTGCTCTAGGACTAAGAGAACCAGGAGTAATAAACCTCAACTGTCAACTGAAATTTATTTTTCCCAACTGTCTTTACTAAAGCCATAATGTATTTACTGTAAAATGCACTGATTTTAGGGATGTCAAATATGAAAAATGTGTATCTTAGAATTAAATGAAATACGCTATGTCCCTTTGATCCATCATCACTAATGAAGCTAACTGCCAGGTTAGAGCTTCTAATGTGGTTTGGGTCTGTGTCCTCACTCAAATTTCATGACAAACTGTAATCCCTAATGTTGGAAGTGGAGGTGGTAGAAGGTGACTTCATCATTGGGCTAGATTTCCCCTTTGGTGCTGTTCTGGTGATAGTGAGTGAGTTATTTGAGATCTGGTTGCTTACAAGTATATATCACCTCCTCGCTTCTCTCTTCCTCCTACTACAGTCAGGTAAGAGGCGCCTGCTTCCCCTTCACATTCTACCATAACTGAAAGTTTCCTGAGGCCTCCCAGTCATGCTTCTTGTACTGCCTGCAGAACTGTAAGCCAACTAAAACTCTTTTCTTTATAAACTACCCAGTCTCAGGTATTTCTTGACAGCAGTGAAAGAATGGACTAATAGGAATTTTGTACACTTAAGTTTTCAGAGTTAATAGAGGTTAATAAACATGAAAAGATGTTCAATAACATCAGTCATCAGGGAAATGTAAATCAAAACCACAATAAAGGTACTACTTCACACCCACTAGGACGGCCATAATAAAAAAGTAGACAATACAAATATTGGTGAAATGTAGAAGAATTATGGAATCTTCATACACTGCTTGATAGGAATGTAAATGGTACAACCACTTTGGAAAACACTCTGGCATCTATTCAAAAAGTGAAACATTCAATCCTACATACATACGTAATAAAAATGAAATATACTCACATGCAAAAAGTTGTACATGAATGTTTATAGCAGCACCACTCATAATAGCAAAATGGTGGAAACAAGACAACTGTCCATCAACGGATGAAGAGGTAAACTATGTAGCCAATCTGTACGATAGAATTATTCAGCTATGAAAAAGAACAAAGTAGTGATACAGAGGACAATGTAGAGGAACCTTACAATGCTCAGTGAAAGAAGCCAAAGATCATATGATTCCATTTATATGAAATGTCCAAAAATGTCAAATCTATAGAGACAGAATGTAGACCAGTGGTTGAGTAACGGTGTGAGTTTTGGGGGAAATGAGAAGTGACTGGTAAAGGTCATGAAATTTTTGGTGGTAATGTAAGTATTCCAAAATTGATTATGGTAATGGCTGTACAACATCATGCCTACACTTAAAAATTGTGGAAATATATACTTTAAATAAATGATTTTAGGTGAATTATATCTCAATAACACTGTCTTTAAAAGTTAATAAAATTTGGTAATCAACAATCAACAAGATAATTTGGGAATGATATTTAAAAACTTGATTATAGACATTTCAATGACTTCCCTTCCATGAAGTCATCTTGAAACACTGACTAACACCTGGTTACTTGCTAAGGGCAAACTGTTCCTAAATGGAACCTTCATTCTACCTCCTCTTCTATTGTATAGCATTTCTGAATACACAATTTGCTGAAAGATTAGTGATTTCATATGAAATAGAAGTCCAAAGATTTTGCCTAATAGATAGGGGTGGTGTTTGATTCGAGAAAATTAGACATGTCTATTACTTTAAAATGATACTAGATATACAAAAGGATTCCCTCAAGAGGAAATTTTAGCCTGTAAGTCTCCAAGTTACAAATGTTAAAAGGTTTTAGGCCTTTTAACAGTCACGACAGAACTTTATTGAAGAGAGTAGGGGCAAATGGATGGAAAACCGCCACAAAAGCCACGTGTAGAATATGGAATCTAACTACAACTGTCATCTGTCAAGGCATGGTTCTTACTTCCTATTTTAAGTCTAAGAACATTTTAAAGGGGGATATCATAGATTATGACAAAATCAAAAGAATCAGGGACAGAAGTACAGAAAGAAGAGCAATGAGAATATTATTATTTACATTTAAGGGACAGAACAAGCAACATTAAAGAAACAAAATGAAGCATAAGTTTCTGGCAACAGAGGAAATATATAGGGTCCTATAACATAAAAAGACAGTCAATCTCAAATTATCAAAGAGGAAAAACCTGTAATAAAATATTTTTAGTCAAACTAGTAGGGTAAATGTTTAGAAAGGTGGAATAGTGGTTGTCAGGAGCTGAGAATGAAGAAGCAATGGGGATTTATTATTTAATTGGTAAAGAGTTTTAATTTGGGATGATGTAGAAGTTCCAGAGATGGACACTGGTGATGGTGAACAACGTGACTGTACTTAATGCCACTGAATTGTACACTTAAAAATAATGAAAATGGTGAATATTAGGTATATTTTGTCAGAATTTTTAAGTGAATCTGATATTCTAGTTATGGTCTTTGTATGCATGAGGGGCTTGTTTCTAATAAATTTCACAGCAATCTTTTAAAAACCTAGTAAATTAGTAAAAAGAGGGTTAAGTACATGACTAGAGATTTCCAGAGCACCTGTCAAAGGTAGTTTCTTGTATACTCTCTAGTCTGAGGCAGCACCTAGGGCTTCAGCTTGCAAGCTGAAGTTCTCATGGAGTCAGCTAAGGGCAATGATTCTGAAAAAGGATAGTGCTACCCCAGGAACAGTTTAACGGGAATTTGTGGGAGCATTTTTGGTCACTGGTGTGGCTGGGTATACTACTATGATATACAGAAGAATCCCTTCAATAGAGTACTTTCCATGTCCTGCACAATTTTCTAATGACCTATACTCTGTTGGTGAAAAAAACAAAAACTTTGTATTATTTGAATCTACAACCTAACTCAATTTTCCACATAAACACAAAGAGTTTTTTGCATGATTTTAGTATGTGTTGACTTTTTCCAGCAATGCAACTACTGCATAAAAGAGAGAAGACAGTAATCCTTGTCATGTGGAAATTTCAGTAAAGTTGAATACCATTTCTGCATGTTATATTCTCAATGGCACGTCTATTGCAGTTTGCATGTATAGTAAACTATAAATGATTCTATATAAGGAAACAAGTATCCAACTTTTATAAAGGCACAGTTGTGGCTGAGCATTTACATGCTGAAAAACATGGGATAAATTTCTTCTATTTCTCTAATATATTGCCGTTGGGCATGTTTACTGGTTTTTAGTAAATATATATAAATAGGTTACTATTATCTACAAATTTTGTTTCAGAATATTATAGGGGGCATTAAAATTAGGTGGGCATCAGGTCTGGCAGGATGGGAGCTACTACTCCAGGCAAGTAAAACACGAAAATCTTTTCCTTTGCCAGACTCCATCTTCACTTCTGTGACACTGACCACCATCTTAAGGACAAAAAAGTGAACCTAACTGCATACGCCTCCTGCTATACACTACAGATGCTACAAATGTCTACTTTCCACAGACTGCTGAGCATTGCAAGGAAAAACTTTCTTGTCTTTCTTCCATGCATCCATGTGCAGTGTTCGAGTCTGGATGTCTACTAGTCAGAGATGCAGAAATAGGTCATTCTTATCTTAGCTGTGAGGCTGAAGGGGTGACTCCAAGTTTCTTTCCAACTCTAAGAAGTCTATGAAACCACCAATGGTTCTCAGGTGACCTTAGCTTCTAAAACACTACCAGGAAACAGCAACCCATTAACCCACTCACTCTCACTAGCTATTATTTATAATGATGACAGTCACTTTATCAGCTCTCACAGGCTGTTTGATGTCTCAGGTAATATACACTAATCGTGACAATCGTTTTTAAGAAACACAGGTATACACATGTAATGTATGTAGACGATTTATTTGTAACACTTCATCCCCAATCTATGACAGTAGTATTAGTGAGAGGTGGGGGATAAGAAACTGAAAATAACTTTATAAATATAGATACTGTCAAAGCACCCTTTTAAGGGACTAAAAGTAAATTATCACATGCAGAGTTAAATAAACATTAGAAGATAAATAAATTAAATGTGAGTAATCCTAAAATCAACTTAGAATATTAATATCAGTATGTAAATGGAACTAAGAGGCTCTCCACTTCCTCCAACTGTCTTCTAAACACATTTATATTCAAGCAAAGGAAAACTGTTTATTTCTACTTTGTGATTATTTGTAAGAATAATGTATCAATCTATTTTGCTAAAATCAGCACAATCTAAAGAAACAGTAACCTCCCCTGTTTTTTTAAACAATTTTGAAATTCTGTTTTCTCTAACGATCAAATTATTATCCAACTCTACTTTCTGGAAGATTGCATGTCTATGAGCACTCATATCACAATTACATGTTTCTACCTATGTTTCCAATACAAGGAAGAAAGATTCCCCAGCACAAAGAATGGAGTATTTTTGTCCTTACATGCTCATTGCTTAGCATAACGCCTAGCGAATGGTAGTAAGCAATCTGTAATCTGTTGTTCTTAATGAATAAAACAATAATCTTTATAGTTCTTACTATGTGACAAGCACTACGCTAAGGATTCTGTATTTATTTTTCCAGCAAGCTAAACAAGCATTGTGCCATTACCATGCTAGATTATAAATGGTAAAACTGAGGTTTAATAAACAAAGATTAAGCAAATTGCCCAAAGTCCCTATTTGTAAGCTGAGATCTAGGAGTCCAAGGTTTTATATTAATTTGCCCTCCCTGTATTTAGTTATAAATGAAGTAAAAGTAACAACGGTCAAACGGGATAATACTGCCCAAATGGTACAGTAACTGCTATGAAAGTATTTTACATATTTACCTTGATTTTTTATCTATGATTTATTTCCAAATCAGAAATTTTGAGAGATGATATTCTCAAATAGCATTTGTTGTTTTGGTAATCTAGTTTTTAAAAACTATTATACTAAAAACTACTTCTAGTTACAGAATATGTTAACTAAAAGAACTAAAGTGTTTGAATGAAAAAATAAAAATAAATGCACAGCATGTTCAATTTCACAACAGAAAGAGAAAATGTTCTGCCAAAAATCTGAAGGTAAACTGAAAATAAAGACTGTCTTTAAAAATAATTTATCAAATAGCTCATGTTTTTTAAATAACTGAAATACCGCATAAAGTATTTACATTTTACATAAACATATAAAGTGGAGTTTTATTTTTACACTGAGAATAGTATATTAAATGGCAGGGTCACCTTTCCATTAGCAGATTCATGATGGAATGTTAACAGCCCTTTAATAAAATGACAAAGAAAGAACAAAAGTGAATCTAATGCAACAGATCTCTAGCTGTGGGGTGAGATCTGTGAAAAGACAGAGTCACCGAGCAAGAAAGGACTTGAAAGGTCACTTAATCTCTCTCTTAGCCTTTGGGAACACTGCACAACATTACTGAGAGACGAAAACTGATGTTATTTTTAGAGATTTAAGAGGGGAGAGAAATCACAACTTCTACCAAAAAGTCCCTCCAGAGATGAGCAATATTCAGAATCATAAAATTCCTATTAATACTCAATATACATCCCTTAATAACGCAGCCTAAATCAATTCCCTTCGGTTCGGTCTTGGTGGAAGGAGAAAAGAGCTGGCTACTACTACAATACATCCTCACATATAAAGTTTGAGCCTTCTCTTTTTTGGAGAAAAACAATGCCATCTTTAGCTTTTTTCTCATAGGCTTATTTTCTAACTTTTCATATATCCTTTTTTCCAATGACTCTCCATTACTATTAAAAAGGTCAAGTGAAGAAGTGGTATACTAATGCTCTGAAATGCCAATCAGCTATTACTATATCATCATTTTTGCTTCTCCAATTACTGGTATCCTTGTAAACTAATCAAAGGAAATTTGAGAAATCATGAGGATGTTAGAGAAGAGCAGACATGGACAAATGCCCCAGATTAAAAGAGGCAGTGATAAAATTAGGAAAAGTCTAGAGTCAACTTCTGCCAATTTTGAAGACAACTCATTAAAACGTAAAATGTGAGTACTCAAAGTGGGGAGGCCGAGGTGGGCACATTACAAGGTCAGGAGATCAAGACCATCCTGGCTAACACGATGAAACTCCATCTCTGCTAAAAATATAAAAAAAGTAGCCAGGTATGGTGGTGGGCGCCTGTAGTTCCAGCTACTCGGGAGGCTGGGGCAAGAGAATGGCATAACCCGGGAGGCAGAGCTTGCAGTGAGCTGAGATTCCATCACTGCACTCCAGCCTAGGTGACAGAGTGAGACTGTCTCAAAAAGAAAAAGAGAAATAAAGAAAAAAAGAAAGCAGCTGGGCACAGTGGCTCTCACCTGTAATCCCAGCACTCTGGCAGGCTGAGGTGGACGGATCATGAGGTCAAGAGATGAGACCATCCTGGCCAACATGGTGAAACTCCATCTCTACTAAAAATACAAAAATTAGCTGGATGTGGTGGTGCACACCTGTAGTCCCAGCTACTCGGGAGGCTGAGGCAGAATCACTTGAATCCAGGAGGCAGAGGTTGCAGTAAGCCAAGATCGCACCACTGCATTCCAGCCTGGTGACAGAGACTCCATCCCCCCTCAAAAAAATAAATAAATAAAATAAAATAAAAAATAAAAAAAAGCACCAGTTTGATAAAGTAGCATACGTTCACTAAAAAAGGTCAGTTCTGTTTTGATAAGACTAATAGACACAAGAAAAAAGGCAAGGACCATATCTGAGGCCTAGAGCAGTGTAATTTCAGTGATGCTTTTACAATATGCCACATGATATTCTTATATTCAATACAAGAATACAAGGCTGGCCTCTAGTTTAGGTAGGTTTGCATCTGGTGGGACAACTCTAAAGAACACTGATTAATGAATTAGTATCAACATGGGGATTATACGCTACAGAATTTACACTCTTGACTATGAGGTAGGCAAAAAGACAAAAGGAAAACCAGTGTCTCTAAATATCTCAAAATTCAACAATAATGGGCTAAAACTATCTTCACATATGTTTAAATTAATGTAAAATACAGAACTTGGACTCAAAATGTTCAGTTTCTCAAATATGTGTTACTGGTTTGAGCTAAGTAGTTATGTAAGTGAATTTCAGTTGAATGTAATTAACGTGTCAACAGTGAAGAGTTCGCTAAACAGCCAATGGAGTGATGGAGAATCTACTACAAACATCTTATTAAGAGGACATGTAGAGACCAAGCAAGGTTTAAGAACTCACTACTGTTCACAACACATCTGCATTTGGTAAACAGGTATGAGCCTACCCACAGAAGGGCTAGTATTATGCATGCTGAGGTGTAGGATAAAGATGATTACAAAATTAAAATTATGTAGCTTAAATAAAATATTGAGGGATTCTGGTGGATAGGGACCATTCTGTATTTCAAACACATAAAACCTTCAGATGCTTTATAAAAGAGAACTGACACATATACTGCCAGAAGAAATCAATGCTAGTCCCAGACAGATGAAACCCAGAGGTGTCAGCCTCCCTTGGGTGTCTCGGCAAGTCCTCTAAGTCTTCCTTGAAGCTATCATCAGTACTTGGCCACACTCCCTAAAACAAATCCAGTTTTACAAATTATTTTTTAAAGCAAACACTTTAAAGATTTTGTGGGAAGACAAGAATAAGATTAACATCAAACAATGCAGAGCAGAAACCTATCAATATTACCCACACACTTCCATTCTTCCTTGCTGTTTCTCTTCACTGAAGGCCAACTCAACTCTCTTAAATATCTTCCCACAGGATGTCTCAAAATCCACCCATCATGCTCACCCACACCAAATCCTAGTGTGTGGCTGAATAAGGACCGTTTTATTACTTATCCCAGGTATGTACCTTAACCATCTATCCCCAACCTCAAGGAGCTATTCAAAGCATGCCTTCAATCCATGGAGGGTTTCTTTGTAGGTGGAGAGATTTTCCATTGGGACTGAAGTGGTAAGCTCCAAGAACAACTTTGTCTTTGAAAATATAAAGCTGAAAAGAATTCAGCTGATTTTGTTTGTGCAGCAACAAAGCCGCTAAAGGTGCAGGACAGTTCCTTTCCTGTTGCTTGTATTAACCTTGACATACAGCTGTGTACCTTCAATTTGAGAAGCAGAAGATTTCTAGAATAGTATCTGTTTCCTCATCTATAAAATTAGTAAAATAATACAAACTTCTTCAGTGAGGTGCTGTAGAATTTCATAAAATGCCTTAAAGACCAGGGTAACTACCTGGCACAGGAGAAGACTATCTTAGTCTGGGTTGCTATAACAGAGTAAGGCAGACTGGGTGGCCTAAACAACAAGCACTTATTTCTCATGGTTCTGGAAGCTAGAAGTCTGAGATCAAATTGCCAACATGGTCAGGTTCTTGGTGAGTGCTCTCTTCCTGATTTACTGCCAGTCACTTACTTGCTGAATCCCCACATGGTAAAGAGAACTCAAGGTCCCTTCCTGCCCATCATGAGGACTCCATTCCATGACCTCATTCCAACCCAATTATCTCCCAAATGCCCCACCTCCAAATGCCATCACCCTGTGGATTAGGGCTTCAAAACAGAATTTCGGAGGGACACATTCAGTCCACAGCACAGACACTCAATAACTATTAATTAAATAACCTGATATTTATAGATCCTTTAGGACATAGGGTATGGAAAATGGTAAGCACTGTACAAGTATCTACCAGTAAATAAAAAATTGAGCACCCTTCCAGTGACTTTCAATCATACTGTATAGTTCCATGATCCAGTAGTTTCAGGGGTAATTTCAGCTTTTTGAAGAGGAGGATAAACCAAGGAATGCTAAAAAAAAAATCTGCTTGGACTCAACTTCCTATCAGTCTATGATTCAGAGTATTCTGAGTTGTGGAGCTCCCACTTTAGAAACAAGCACAGCATTAATGATAACATTATAGGCTAACACACATTTAAATTTAATAAAAACTAGGAGAGTTTATATTGCACAGCCATAATGCATAATGCACTGCTAAAAATATATGACATTTAAAGAAATTCTTTGTTGTTGACACAAACATAACTGAGTGGAAAATTTCACTAGCATGCCCAGTGGTAAAATAGTTGACATTTTTTAACTCTCATTCTTTGTGTCAACATTTTCTAACAGATTTCTCTGTAATCACCAGAGCTGTACTCAATTAACTCCTCAAACGCTTATCAAAACAACATACTGTTGCTGATTTAAGATTCTAATTTCCTTCTTAACACAAATTAATCTCTAAGTAAATAATTATGTGCCTTCAATATGTAGCAACAATTTCTCAGATGCTCATGTACCTGACCAGTAAAACAACACCTAAATGGGTTGTGAGAAACAAATAAGGTAATAATGCAAGAGTACTTTATAAACTATAAAGTACTATATAATGAGCTTCTCACAAACTGTATCCTTGGAACACTAATATTATGAAGAATCTCAACAAGTGTTCTTTGGATACCAGGCTACATAGTTTAGTAGGTGTATACTCTACTTTCTTTTTGAGGATTCACAATTCGCATGAGTATATCAAAGATCCAAAAGAGTACTACATTTCAAAAGTCTGTTAACTGACTTTCATTCAGCACTTATGAGATGTGATTAACTAGGGAGCCACTTGGTTTGTGGAAATTTGGTGTTCTGGAGAAGACTGCAATATCATACTACACGATGCCAACTATTACATTAGTTAGCAGAACATTTTATTTTTCTAAAAATTAGAACTAGTACCAAATAATGGAATTAAATGGAAAGAATATAAAAAATATACTTTTTGCCTTCCTTAGGAAATGCTCAAATTGTTTTACCAAAATATTCTCCTTAATAAAAGAGATTTTCATAATGGTCTGAAGAACATAACGGGCTACATAACAATTCAAAGTAATATTCTAAAAGGTTACAACTGACAAAATCACAACAGATAATACATTGGCAAATAGCTTAAAATGAAGAATTTGATTTGCAAATGGATATCACAAGTATTCATTTGTAAAATGTAATGAAAACCTTTGCAGACCAAAATCAAAAGGGGCTGAAAGCTGCTTGGTTAATTTCCAAACTTTGACTTATACTGAATTTCTCCTGGATGTTTACTTAATTCCACACCGGAAATACCAGAATACTTCCTAGATATATGGAAGCCACCTGCCTAAAATACAAAATTGAGCCTAACAGATCTTCTCTTATAGAATAATGAATTTTTAAAGCACAAACGAGTTATTAAAAGATCACCTGGCTCATTACTTTCACTGTTTTTAGTAACCAAAATGAGGTCCAGAAAATTTACAGAGAAGTTGGGCTCCATGGGATGTTTTATTTATTTATTTTTTTTAATCTACACTCTTCTGACGGCTGCATTTTTAAGAAAAAAACTGTCTAAAATAACCTAACTTAGAAGAGAGGCTACCTAGAGTATGCAAAAGTCACTTGTAGAGGGTTGATGTGATATTTACAGAAGAAGCAGGCATCTTCCCAGAGAGACTTTAAGGAAATTGATCTGCAACAGAGTTGCCTCTGAGCACAGATCTATGAAGCCAAGTAACAGGAGAGATTCCTTTATTTACTGATAGATAGTAAGTGATACAACCAACTCAGAGGTCAACATTACTGCCACATAACAAGTATCTAGCATGTGCCCAGTAAACTTAACATATATCTCTAATCCTCATACAATCCCTATGAGACGTGTTTTCTGTCAATTTCACAGATAAGGAGATTGAGTTCCCCAGAAATCTAGAAATGTGCCACAATCACACCACCAGCGAGGAAGGTGAGATTCAAACTAAATTCGGCCTGCTTGAACACTAGACTCTTTTAATATAATACAAAAAAGTGAAATCAAGAATATCTACCTGGAGAGAACCACAACTAAAGATTCTCCACCATCCAAACAGGAAACAAAGACTATTTTTAAATGTTAGTATTGTGCTGAACGTTCTCAGCACAAGGAAATAATAAGTATTTAAAGTCACGGATATGCTAATTACCCTGATTTGATCGTGTACACAATGTATACATGTGTTGAAACATGCTGTACCCCATAATTACATTCAATTATTAGGTGTCAATCATAATTTTTTTTTTAAAAAAGATGATGGTAAATTGAAATATCTAAAGCGTCTGCTATGGGCCAACAAGAGTATTGCCTGAACTTCAGATGCGCTCACCTAGAAATTAGGCTTTTCTAGACACCTCTCAAGGTGGGGGTAGAAGTTATCAATGTACACAGCTTGGATTAAAAACAAAGTACAAGCCTCAGAACTATGTTTCTGAATGTGGTGTCCCTTAACCCAGCCCATCTGTACTTGGACTGAAACAGGGCACAAGGACACTGCAAATAAACAAGTAAGTCCCCCAAAAAACTGTTTCACAAAAGTCTCTGTGGGACTGTGAGAGCACAAGCCACCAGAACTTGAGCCAGCAGCACAAAATATATTTACTTATTATGTGGCTCAGGATGGTACCCCTCAGCTTGACATGGAGAACATCACAAGGAATTCTTCAAGGCCACAAGATAGACACAGCAAATTCAAGCCTGGGCATCAGCAGTATCAGCATGTCTGTGGTGGGCGGTGGGCAGTGGCAGAAGCTACGCCACCTCTAAACTCAACAGCTTCAAAAGACATCGCCACTGTGAGCCATAGTGAGAAAAGAGGAAAATGGTAAGAGTTCCTGTGGAACCCAGAGCCACAGGTCAAAGACTGTAACTGAAAGGTCCTCCCTGTATATTCCAGGATGAATTGGGAGGAATTTGAAAGGGATGGACTGCCTGAGACTGGCATGAATAGCATGGTGCAAACTGAGAAAACAGTATTTTGCCATTTATACTGTGACTATTTATTTAAAGATCACTGGATTAACTTCTTCTCATGCTGTTAAAGACATACCTGAGACTGCGTAATTTATAAAGGAAAGAAGTTTAATTGATTCACAGTTCAGCATGGCTGGGGAGGCCTCAGCAAACTCACCGTCATGGCAGAAGGAGAGGCAAACACATCCTTCACATAGCAGCAGGAAGAGGAGTGAGTGAGTAAAAGGGGGAAAGGCCCCTTACAAAACCACCAGATCTCATGTGAAATCACGATCCTGAGAACAGCATGAGGGTAACAACCCCTATGATTAAATTACCTCCCACCAGTTCCCTCCCACATGAAGATTATGGGAACTATAATTCGAGATGAGATTTGGGTAGGGACTCAGCCAAACCTTATCAGTCACCCTTCAGAAAACAAGAATTTCGTAAATATGTGGAAACACTACTAAATATTAGAATACTGATTAAGCAAACAAACAGCTCATTAAGAGTTATGGAATCAGCTACCAAATTATTTTGTAGATGTCAACAAAATGATTCTAAACTTTATATGAGAAAAGATCTAGAGTAGCCAACACAATACTGAAAGAGAAGAACAAAGTTGGAGTACTGACACTACTTGTTCTCAAGGTTTACTTTAAGCCTATCATCATCAACACAGTGTAGTAGCAGTGAAAGAATAGGCAGGCTAATCCATGGATCAGAACAAACAACCCAGAAACAGATCCACATAGATAAAAGTCAACTGATCTTTGACAAAGGAGCAAGGGCAATACAATAGAGAAAAGGCAGTCTTTTCAACAAACGGTGACGGAACTGGATATTCACATGCAAAAAAAAAATTAACCTAGGCACAGACCTTATATCCTTCACAAAAATTAAATCAAATGGATCACAGATCTAAACATAAAACGCAAAACTCCAAGATGATAAAAAGAGAAACTTTCAATCACCTTGGGTTTGGTGATGACTTAGATAGAACAAAGGCACGCTATCCAGGAAAGAATGAATAAGCTAGACTTCATTAAAATAAAAAACTTATACTCTGTGAAAAACACTATCAATAGAATGAACAGACAAGACTGGAATAAAACATGCAAAAGACATAGTAATAAAGGACTATTATCCAAAATATACAAAAGTTATATTTCTCAATTAAAAAAATGTATATTTTTAAAAATACAAAATACACAAAGAACTCTTAAAACTCAACAATAAGAAAACAACTTAGTTTAAAAATGGACTAAAAACTTTTGACACCTCACCAAAGAAGATATGCAGATGGAAAATAAGTGTATAAAAAGATGCTTCAGGGCCGGGTGCAGTGGCTTATGCCTGTAATCACAGCACTTTGGGAGGCCAAGGTGGGCAAATCACTTGAGGTCAGGAGTTCGAGACTAGCCTGGCCAATACGGTGAAACCCCATCTCTACTAAAAATACAAAAAAAAAAATTAGCCAGGTGTTTTGGTGAGTGTCTGTGATCCCAGCTACCTGGGAGCCTGAGGCAGGAGAATTGCTTGAATCTTGGAGACAGAGGTTGCAGTGAGCTGAGATCATGCCACTGCATTACAGCTTGGGTGACAAAAGTGAGACACTGTCTCCAAAAAAAAAAAAAAAAAAAAGCTTCACATCATATGTCATCAAGAAAATGCAAACTGAAGTACCAATGAGATACCACGACACATTTATTAGAATAGCCAAAATCCAGAACATTGACACCACCAAATGCTGGTGAGAACATGGAGCAAAAGGAACTCTCACTCATTGGCAAGTGCAAAATGGTACAGCCTCTTTGGAACACAGTTTGGTAGTTTCTTACAAAATTAAACTTACTCTTACCATATTATCCAAAAACTGTGTCCCTTAGTATTTACACAAAGGAAATTAAAACATGTCCAGACAAAAATCTACACATGGATGTTTACAGTAGCTTTATTCATAATTACCATAATTCCGGCAAACTAAGATGTCATTCAGTAGGTGAACAGATAAACTGTGGTGCATTTAAACAATGGAATATTATTCAGCTCTAAAAATAAATAATCAAACTATGACATGGAGGAAACTTAAGTGCATATTATTAAGTGAAAAGGCCAATTGGAAAAGGCTACATACTACATGATTTCAACTATATGACATTCTGGAAAAGAAAAAACTATAGAGACAGTAAAAAAGATCAGTGGTTGCTTAACATTCAGTAGGAGGGAGGATAAATACGAGGAGCACAGAGGATTTTTAGGGCAGTAAAACTACTCCCTGTGATTCTATAATGCTGGGTAAATGTAATTACGCATTTTTCCAAACCCGCAGAATGTACACTACCAAGGGTAAACCCTAATGTAAAACTATGGTCTTTGAATGATGATGCGTCACTGTAGGTTCATCCACTGTTAACAAATGTACTATTGTGGCGGGAGATTTTGATAATGGAGGAGTCTATGCATGTGTGGGGGCTGGGATATATGGGAAAGCTCTGAACCCTCTCTGCTCAATAGTACTATGAACCTAAAACTTTTCTAAAAACCAAAGTCTGTTAAAAAATTATAGAATTAGAAAGCAATGATTCATTTCAATACTCAAAAGCCCTCCTTTAGCTAGGCACAGCAGCTCACTCCTGTAATTCCATCACTTTGGACTGCTGCGAAAAGAGGGTCATTTGAGGCCAGGAGCTTAAGACCAGCCTGGGCAAAAGAGCAAGACACCATCTCTACAAAATAAAAAACCAAAAAAATTGGCTGGGAGTGGTGGCATGTACCTGCAATCCCAGCTACCTGCGAGGCTGAGACAAGAAAGATCACTTCAGTCAGGAGTTTGAGGTTAGAGTGAGCTATGGTTGCACCACTGCACTCCAGCCTATGCAACACAGCAAGATACTATTTCAAAAAAAAAGGCTTTCCTTTATGATAAGGGTAGACATGACACATGACATAACATGACATAACATTACACACACTCGGGGTGTTTGATTCACCTTGCAAAAGGAAATCTTAAATCTCTTATCCACCGCTACATCCAGAGAATAAGAATCTTTTCTTTCCATATTTTCTTTCATGTACTTTAACAGGACACATGGTACATGATAAGCACACAATAAATGCCTAATGAGTACGATGTATTTTTTAGGACTGGAAAAGTGAGACTACGCAATTGAATACTGCATCCTCAGAAAACTAATGCCTGCTCCAACAGCTCTTGGTTTTGAATTTCACAAGGAAGAGAGGCAGACTTGCTTGTTGATATGTATATTAGCTTTCTTTCTTTTTTTTTTTTTCTTTTTTTTTTGAGACGGAGTCTTGCTCTGTCACCCAGGCTGGAGTGCACTGGTGTGATCTCGGCTCACTGCAACCTCTGCCTCCCAGGTTCAAGCGATTTTTCTGCCTCAGTCTCCTGTGTAGCTGGGACTACAGGCACACGCCACCACACCTGGCTAATATTTTTGTAATTTTAGTAGAGACGGGTTTCACCACATTGGCCAGGCTGGTCTTGAACTCCCGACTTCGCAATCCGCCCGCCAGAGCCTCCCAAAGTGCTGGGATTACAGGTGTGAGCCACTGCACCCAGCAGCTTTCTAACTGTTTGCTCAGTAACACACTGTTTTTTTCTTAAACATCTAACTGCCTAACTCTGCTATCATTCCTCCTGGAATGCTATCGCTACTTAAAATTTCAAAACTTCAATTATAATCACTGATCTTCAATAATAAAGGCACCAGCCTACTCATTGACTTTGACACCTTAATGACTAAGAGTACAAAGTCTTGAAAACTAGACTACATAAAATATATTTAAGGAAGGTAAGCACACAGAAGTTTGTTTAATCCTGATGAAATCATTTCAGAATAAATAAAAACATAACCTCTAACTACCTAACTGAAATCACTGAAACCTTTATTTAATATTATCGACCTTACAGAGGCCCAAAGAAATCACTTTTATGCATCATGTATGTACTATTGGATACAAATACAGAATTCGATATTACTGAAGTTGATAATGTACCAATGAATGTTTACTTTTTATGTAAGAAAAAACAATTCGATATTGATTAAAATATCCAAAAACCAAAATAATTTCTGTGTTTGGTTAATATCAACTCAGAATATTCTGTCTTCCTTCATGTAAGGAGACTATAAAAAGTATTAAACTTTTTCTTTTATCAAGAAGAGCTCAATACTTCAAAAATTGCATAATCCCACATATTGAGTCAGTCATCTTGAAAAATCACTTCAGTTAGAAATACATTTATAACAAACAATATATTTAAACTTGAATTCAAAGGCAGGCTATAATGGAAAAAATAAACAATGTTATCATTTTATTTTTTTCTGAATATTTAATAGGTAACTTTCCTCTGGTAATATAGCTCACTAAAGATGAAACTATATTTTATAGAAAAATAATCTACTTTAAAAAATATTTTATCTATAACCTAGTAAGTTGTAAATCCAAGTCTTTCACAACTATAGCTCTCATATAATTCTGGAACACAGCCCAGAAAGCTATTGCCGAGCCCAAAGCTCCAGTGACAATAATCAAAACCAACTTCTTGCAAATGTAAATGCCATTTTCAAGAAAATACCATTTTCAGGAAAACATTATAGTTTTCTCTTATAGAATGTACACATCATTTCCTTTAATATAAAGAAAACCAACTATAAAAGAGGATGTAAAAGTTAAACTGTTATTTGTCAACAATGAACCTAAGTTACCCTAGCAAAAAACAGAAAGTACACTAGAGGCTTGTTTATGTGAGAAGCATCCAAATAAAAACTGGAAGCCCCAGATAACTTCAGCCTGGAAATTAATGTACAGAGTGTTCAAAAAATCATGTTGTCACCTCATTCCTGCCACTCTTTCCAGAGCAAACTCCCCAAGAACTTGGGGAAGATTAGGGCTTTATATCTAAAATCCCTGTGCACCAAATTTAATCCTAGTTTTACATAACTACACCAAGAATAAAATTCATCAAATTCACGCAGAAGCTAAAAATACACCATTAACAAAATGTTTACAAGTAAGAACTCTATTAAACACAAGATATTATAACCATAAAATAACAATTAAAATAAAAGTGCACCTTCTATTTCTTTTCTAAATAAAAGTTAAATGGCCATGCACAGTGGCTCATGCCTGTGATCCCAGCACTTTGGAAGGCCAAGGCAGGCAGACTACTTGAGTACAGGAGTTTGAGGCCAGCCTGGGCAACAGGGTGAAACCCCGTCTCTACAAAAAAATAGAGAATTTAACTGGGTTTGGTGGTGAGTGCCTGTAGTCCCAGTTACTCTGGGGGCTAAGGTGGGAGGATTGCTTGAGCCTGAGAGGTCGAGGCTGCAGTGAGCCAAGATCATGCCTCTGCACTCCAGCCTGGGTGACAGAATGAGGCTGTCTCAAAAATAAATAATTAATTAATTAATTTAAAACATAATCAGTTCAGTGACTATGTAAGCTTGATTTCCATAGAAATGTATGTAAATTGCCTGCCTGAAATATTTCTAGGAGTTACACTCAAAGAGACAAAAGTAGAAGTTACAGAAGATATAAAGATTAAGAAAACTAGGCAATCGCCAAAGTGCAAGAAAGAGAAAGTATCACTTTGTGTTACCTAAATTTATTTTCTCCTTCTTGACTATGGCACAATGGATGTTAACCTTCTTCATGACCTCAAGAAAAAAGTATTTTAGGGCCATGTTTCAGAATGTTAAGGCCATTAATACAAATCCTCAAAGCAAACTCACCAGAAACACTCTCTTTTATATTTACACTACTTAAGCATTTCAGATGGAATAAGCATCCTACCTCAGCCACCCGTGTCTTGTTTATTAACCCACCTCACTGCTTTTCTCCTACTGTATTAGAGAAAAAATATCCCTGACATTATTCCAAGTTAACTTGTAGAATTGGAAATAGTGTTACTTCCAATTTGATAATTAGATAAATCAGTGTTCAAACATACTTTAAAAGTTATTAGAGAAATACAAGCATTAACTACAGCTTACTGATCTTTAAGATGCACATTGTATAATCAAAACCAAGGATGTAAAACTATATTAAGGCTATATTAATGAGAAAAAAAGATACAAAGTTAAAATGAACCCTTTGATCCTTCTTGAAGACTATCTCTGACATGACAAGCTTGACTGATTTAACTGCCCTCTTGGAATCTCTACCACTATCATGCAGGGGCTGGCCTGTCAATGACAGGAATATTTTTACACTGTGACACATTATGATAAATTTAATATTTTAGTTACTTTGGTTAGTGGGAAAGTAATGATATTAAAAAATCTTTCTGAAATATGAAAGTCTACATTCTTCGGTAAATACAGTGTATTAGATATAATTACCGCTCTCTTCAAAGGTTCAGGGTATTTAATTGCCTCGGGTTTTTTTTTTAAATAAATTTCACTTTTCATATGAAATCTTTCAGCCATAAATGGTGTAGGTGTAAGAAATGAGACTGAATCGAACCCCAGATTATATCCTTAAGTTGATTTCTTTAATCCCTTTTTGTAAAAACAAAACACCAACCTATTTCAATGGATATGTATGACTTAGTCTCCCCTTTTAAATTATCTAGTTAAAACACCTGTTGGGTATATCAGTTAATAATGGTGTTGTAGTTATTAATTCTTTCAACATAAGATATAATTGTTCACTAAGTTATTCAACAGATATTTACTTTGACCAGGCCCTGTCTCCCTAATAGAGGGAAAAATACCATTTCATTGCATAATTGCAAATGCACACATGAAGTAACATAAAGAAAGAAGTGTCCTATGAGAGGACTGAGAGGCAGTATACAAGGAGACAACACCCAGCCTGGCCACTTACTAGCAGTATGTCTTGGGCAAATTCCTTATCTATCAAAACCTCAATTTCCTGCTTTATAACATGAGATTAATACAACCTACACCTTAGTTCTAGAAAACTGAAAGAAATGGGGTATATTTAAAAAAATGAAAAGAGATCATGAAAGGAGAACAAAATGAAAAAATTAAAAATAAACATGTGAACTTCATATTCTTGCTTGTGCCCTTTAATAGCTGAAGGGCTATGCAGTAACAGCTCTTAACTTGAAATTCAGATGCCTCCCAATACAAGTTCAAATCACACCCCCTAGCATTTATCCCTACCGTAAATAATGTTTCCTTGGTTTCCTTTGCCACTAAACTCCCCAAGGGCAGGATCTATGTATGATATGTTTGGATCCACACAACCTTTGACACAGCTCATAGCAGACAACAGCTAATATTAAATAAATCTGCACTTAGGCATTAGAAAGTTAGAGGCAGATGTATTTTTTTCAGGTAGTAATGCAGCCACTTGGTGGGGAACACTACTGAGCCTTTTCATTCATGATGCTTCACTGAGGCATTTATTCCACTGGAGGTGGGAGCACCCCAGGAATGAGGACTTTGCAATTAGAGAAAGAGGACGGAAGAATTAAGACATCTTGTGGCATCTGATAGTAGGCATGCCACATGTGAAAGCAGTTTATAGCTGACTGACATCACAACCAGCAGAGAACAAGTCCTGTTAATGAGAACTCTATTGGTTTGTGGTTTTCTGTGTAATTTTTCTTTTTTTTTAGCTTTGTGGCTATCTAGAAGTGAGAAACATTTTTATACCTAATTATATGTTTTCATAGTTTTATATATTGAAATGATTTTGCAATACATTTAAATCAATATTAGGAATCCATAAGAATTGTCTTATTAGGGATCCAGATATTATTCAACTTTGAGAAAAGTTCTCCCAAACTCTGCTCATGAACATGCCTGGGCAGGACTGGAAACAGGTAAGGGTGGAAGGGCACTCCCTGAGACAGGAACAACATAAGCAAGGTTATCAAGATGGGAAAGCAGGGGAAGTTCTCACACGGTGGCAACGGAGAATCATGGGAAATATGGAAATGCAGGGTGGAAGCCAAATCACCGAGGCTCCTGAATTCCATGCTAATAAAGAGAACAGTATTCTGTAAATAACCAGAGCTACTGATGACTTCTGGCCAGTTACTGATACAATCAAAGCTGTCATTCTGGAGGACTGACATAGACTGAAGGGTGGGAAGTATGTAGAGAGGAAAACCAGGTAAGAGGACATTACAAAAGACTAACTTGTGTAAAAATGGAAAAACAAAGGATGATGGATGGACAATGCAATGCAATAAGGAGTAAACAAGGCTTGGGAAATAACCGGATGTGAAATCACAGGAAAATATGCCAAAATTGAGATGAATTAGCCTACGATAACAAAAGTCCTGTTTATTTATGAAATATTTCAGTCATATAAAAATATCTAGAAAACAAGATAATAAACATCTCTGTGTCCAGCATCCGGCTTGAAAATTAAAACACTGCAGTACCCTGGATACATCCTCCTGAACCAATTCCCTCTCCGCCTCCTCAGAGGTAACCAGCACTCTGAATTTGATGTTTATCCTCTCCCTGCATTTATTTACACTCTTCCTTTATGTGTTTGTACCTATAAACATATGGCATCGTTCTGAGGATTTTTTTTAACTTTATATGAATGTGTCACAAAGCATATCACTTTACAAAATGCATATTTAACTTAGCACTGTTATTGAGATTTATCATGCATTCACTTTCTCTGTACAGTACTTCATTTGTATAGTTCTTACACAGTATTTCACTTTCAGTATATACCTTCATTTATTTATTCATTCCTGCTCACACATGTATTCACTCCTATTCACTCCTGATGATTAATAATTTAGTTCTTTTGAAATTTTGCTATTACTAACAATGTTGTAGTAATTATTTTTCCTAGTACATGTACAACACTGTCGCTGGAATCCATACCTAGGAATGGGATTATCAATTCAAAGGTATGTATACCTTTACTAAGTATTGATAAAGCTTTACCCAAAATTGTTTTACCAATTGATGCTTCCAACCAAGAGTACATTTAAGCTGTCAAGTCAACATCTGGTATTGTCTGGTTCTGAGGGCATCTCACTGTAACCTGCACTTCCATGAAAACAGGTGGTATACAGATGGTATGCTGTTTGGTCTCACTTGGTTTAGGGTATGTAGGTCTTCAATGCTAACATGAATTAATCAGTTTCATCTATCATAGTTTCCATTTTTTCTTCTCGTGTAACAAATTCTTCTCTACTTTAGTTTGTACATCCTGAAGGCATATAAAATTAAGTGAATTTTAAAATGCCTTGTTAAAACCACTCAAGGAATAGTTATATGGGCCAACAATTTAAGGCTTTCTAAATCCTCTCATTAACATGAAGCAAAACTATCTAGGTGAAAAAGTAACAAAATCAAAAAGTACACGGGAAAGAGGGAATATACAAACATGCAAGGTATTACAAGACAGGTTCTGATGAATCTCAAAATGGAGCACATTAATTTCTTTAGAGTATATAGTCCTTCTACCGCCCCTCAGCAAATCCAAAATTGCAGATTACAGCAACAATGGGAAGCCATTTTTACCCATCAAGTTAGTGCAGATAATTACAAGAACACTCAATGCTGACAAGGGTAAGGTGAAACACAGCAGCTTCACATGCCTCCTGTAGGGACAGAAACTGGACCATTTAGGGGGAGAAAATCTATATCTATACACATTATAAGCCTTAAAATGGTTCAAAACTATTAACCTAGTAATTTAAGGAAATAATTAGGAATACAGGCAATGATACATGCATAAAATTTGACAGTTCCAGCACAGTACATGACTGTAAAAGTAGGAGACATCAATTATCAACATTAGTGTGATTAAATAAATTATAGAATATCTGTAAAATATTATGTAGCTACTAAAGTTGGGATTTACAGAAAATATTTAATAAGTAAATACTGAAGCCAGAAATAGTGTAAAGTTACATTTGCAATACATCAACCATTCAAAATATATTGAGAAAAGAAATGTACTCAAATGTTTGCTTCCCTAAATGTCCACAGTATAGCTATAATACTTTATATATAGAGAAGCAGCATTTGAAAATAAATACCAGACCAAAAGAAAGCAATTCCTGTATTTTTCCTATACCGATACTGCATATAAGACTATTGAGACTACATTGGTATTAGTAATACCACATATCAGTCTCAAGATTCAACACCTCAAAATATGTGGGAAATATATTACAAGGAAGTTGTAACTATATTTTTACCTCAAAAGATCTATCAAATAAACTGGAGATATTAGTTGTAAACATCCACACAATATTTAGTTATTAAAACTATCATAAATCTAAATAGCTAATCCTATCAGAAATAAAGACAAACCTTTATACTAAATCATTTCTAGAATACAACCATTCAATTCTAAAACACTGAAGTTTGGTTCTCAACTTATTTCTCCATGGATATGAACCCATTCTAGAAATTCTTCAAAATGGTTTTTAGCTTATACTTTTAAAAGTTAAGGTTGCTTATATGACAAAATCATTCAGATGCTCTAATTTTCTAAGTTTTTTGTTTTAATTTTAAAATAACATTTTTGTTCACTGATGGACATAAACATCAACATATACCCAAATACAATGCAAAATCTACACAATTCTATGAATTACAAAGCCTAAGTCCTACCGATTCTCCAAAGGGGACCACTATTAAGATCTTTTTGAGAGTTTTATATTTTCCAGAATTGCTCTTTCTATATACTACTTTTTAAATTACAGTTCAAGTTATTTCAGATGGGACTGCTAAGTCTACAATAGACATTTGTCAGTTGACAACTTTCCAGAGAATTAATTCTAAAATTCCAAGCATCACCATGTGCACAGTATAAATTACTGTGGAGTCCATTTACTTAGTGCTTAGTTCTGAAAGTCTGAAATAGTTTTTGGCAAAAAGCAGTAAAACTCAACTTGACCTATAAACTGCATTCATCTAAAACATCGTTAAGATGATTTACTACAAAGGCATATTAAGACAAATGAGAGAGTAAACCCACAGTCCAGTTTTTACATTTAAACATAACAACAACAACAACAAAACATATTGTTTCACCTAATGGTGAAATGTTCCAATAATGTGTTATGTACTTTAATATATCAGCTTCCCAAAGACTTCCATTCCCACATATTTAGAAAATGCAGGCCGTAGAACTGGCATTCTATAAATATTTGTTGAATGAATTTACACGTTTCATAAGAACCAGATGTCATAACTGCAACTAAGCCCAACCAGCAAATGATACTATGATGAAAGCAGAAGCTATAGAACACACGCTGTAATCACAAAATAATTCTTATTTTGCAATTACTTATCACTAAACATGAAGGATAGTTTTCTAAGATCAAAACTCCCTTTTAAAAGTATGGAAATCACGTTGTATGCACCACCTACAGATCAGAAGAGCTGAAGTGATAGGAAAGCAGCATGATTATTTCAAGTCCAATGACTGTAAACTTAATCAGAGTTGGCAACTATCTCAGTCAGTGAAGCCTGCTATGACAGAAAACTATACTGGGTGGCTTAAACAACAAACATTTATCTCTCATAGGTCAAGAAGCTCCTGGAGATCACATCAGGGGGCCAGAATGGTGTGTTTCTTGGTGAGGGCCCTCACTGAGTTATGTCGCATATGGTCACTTCTTGGTACAAGCAAGAGAGCTCCTGTGTCTTTTTTTTTTTTTTTAAATAAAGACACTAATCTCATTATGAAGGACCAGCCCTCATGACTTAATCTAACCTTAATTACTTCCCAAAAGCCCCATCTCCAAATACTATCATATTGGGGGTTAGGGTTTCGACATGTGAATTTCAGGGGAATACAAACATTCAGTCTGCACCAGCAACTATATTTATTTATGACAAAGGAGTTTTGTCACAAACATTACCAGAGGAAAACAGTCAGAAAAACATTATCATTGGGGCTCTTTCAGCCTGACCTGAATAATCGTATCATCAAAAGAACTCCACTTAAAAAACTCTTGCCAAATCATACAAGATTCATTATAACTAATTATAGTTTTTGGTCATTCCTAAGGAAGTGGATGTTTCCATGTAAGATGATACCAAATGGTTGCTCTCAAAATGCACTACTAAAACAAGTTTCTAGACTAACATTAAAAGAAGTTTAACTATAAAACAGCAGTAACAATAAGTGTGACAGACATATGTGTGTGCATGTACGTGTGAATATCTAAAACATGAATGTTTACTCTGTGCAAGGCACTGTTTTAAATACTTTACTGATAAAGTGATAGTTTTCATGAATGTGGCAAAGGCCAGATAAGAAGTGAGAAATGCTTATGAAATGGATAAACGGAAAAGAACCAGAGAAGATCACCTCCTCTAGGACTGTGAGATGGACTGGACTGTGGCTCAGCAATACAAGCACCCCACCAGCCTGTGAGAAATGCAGAATCTCAGGCCCCACCCAAGACCTACTCAATGAGAATCTGCATTTTGAAAGTTTCAGAATGATTTCTATGCATAGTAAAGTTTAACTTTAAAAAGAACGAGCTCTAAAAAAATAAGGTCAGCACATGGATTGCAGCAAGGACATACAGTAGGAATATGTAGGTGGGAAAAAAAACACAAAAACCTAACTTCAGAGCCAGACACAATAGAGAATGTAATATGAGAAATTCTTCAAAATTATTAAAGTGCTTTTTTTCTCTTTTGCATTTACATGAATAATGGGAGAAGAGGCAGACACTGGTGTCCTCCAGACAAAAATGGAAGAGTACAAGTGGCTTACTTTCCTAGGCATCCTGTGGCAGAGCCTGCAAGCTTGGGAGCAATAGGGCATTCAGTTAGGAGCAACTGCAGAAGGCAGATGGGGAAAAGAGAGGCAGAGTCAGACCGGTATCTTAATCTCCTCTCTGGGCCAAAGTTGAATTATATGTCAGAGAAGATGAAGAAACTGCTAAAGGCAGGGGGGTCTGTTTGGGTTAAGAAAGTCTCCTAGGCAGCAACACATATTCAAGCAGTATGATGAATTGTGGCTAAGCAGAGGGAATGCCTGAGCTGACCTTTCCCCAACACCATGGGACCTCTGTGGAATGTATGCAACATATAATTTTCCTGATGCTTGAGACAACCAGGGAAGGCAAAGCATTCGAAACAGCTGAGAACCTGGCTACCTCATACTGACTCTACAGGAAAGGGCTGCCTGGGGAAAACCAAATAAGAAGGCCACAGCATCCATGAGATGGAAAGGAAAGCTGCAGCCAACGCAGGGTGTACAGGATTCACACAGACAATGTACTGCTTAATACATGTTCACAAATAAAAAATTACAAGAGGACACAATTTACCACGAGGCAGAGTCAAGACACCAGAAATAACTGAAGCTCAAGAACTTCAAAAACAGTTTTTCAGACTATGAAATAGATACAGTATAATGAAAATGGCTTTGAAAAGGCCAGAAAATAAAGAAGAATAACGGATACTTTTTCAAGCTAAAGATGAGAAATGGTTTTTTGACATAGGAATTTCACCACTAAAATGTAAAGCTCAATATATCAATAGGCAGATTAGTTATTACCAACTGGATAAAAATGAACCTAGAAAATGTGTAAGTAGCACAAAAAGATAAAAACCACAAAGAAGTTACAAATAAGTTCGAATGAGAAGCCCGACCTTCATACAGAAGGAACTCCAGAAGGAGAGAAGTACACGGGAACAGACACCACATTATCTCTTTAAAAAGTATATAGATTGATAAGGTTACACGACTGCCTATTTCTCAATACTTCTATATCAATCAGAAAGTCAGTAATTTAAAGCTGAAAGTAATTCAAAGAGTGACTAGGAAGTGAAAAAGGAAAAATATGAATGCTGCCTATTTTTCTGAATATTCTGAAAAGTTTAAATTAAAAAACAACAGATTAAAAAGTACTTAAGGGGTGTATTACTTGGATTTTATCACTTTTAAAGCTAGGCATGACTTGAGACCAGGACACAGGAGTCTTTAAAGCAGTGTGAAGACACTAGAGAATCAGGTGGATGGAAAAAGATGCTGGAAGCAAGAGAGGACGAATGGATGGAGGCAAGTGCACAGTGTTGATCTTGAATTAAAGGAGCACCATCTTATAGTCCCAGCAACTTTACTGACCAGCATTACTTTTTACTGTAACAAAATAACCCTTGCATACATTTCTTTATCTGATTGCTGATTAATGTGCTCAGTTTGTGAAAATGTAAGTGAGCTAGTACACATGGACCAATTTTAAGCTATACTGAAATAAATGTAATTCTTGGAATTAGATTAACTTTGAAACCATATAAGAAGGCAGTTTTCTTTTAACTCCTACTACATTATATTGATTTTAACTGTAGGTTTACTTACAAGTTCCATTCCTCTTTTGTTGTTCTTCCATGAAGAACAAAATTAGTAAGCCTTCAGCAGCAGCTGTCAAATAAGATGTATGTGCCCAAACAAGAAAAATACATAATATAGATAAGTTACTAGAAAAAATTCTGGACTGTACTTTAGTGAGGCAAGAGTAACAGGAGGAGTTTCATACAATTCAAGACGTAAGTCTCAAGGAACTCCTTTTACAATTTGTTAAAAGGAACAAATACTATCACAGATTCAACAATTCACTGTTTCTCTATCAAGGTTACCACCACTTTTCAAGAGATGCTTCTCCTAAAAGTAAATCCATTATAATCCTGGAGTTCTATCAGGAATCTCTTTGAGTCAACAGTACAGAAAGCTGTCATAAATTCCTCTGAGAAATGGCACCATCTTTTGAATGAACTCAACGTTTCATAATTTACACAAACAGCTTTATTTTCCAAAAAAAAAAAAAAGATTTGCAAGAAATCACTGCACTAATTCTAAAAATGGATAATAAAATGAAGAGGAAATTCCTTTTATAACATTTGTAAAGTCTTCTGATTACTTAAAGTACATTCTCTATAGAATTCTTAACACAGCACAGATATTTACCTGGTCTAGTCCCAGTAAGGAGGCTGTTAAGATAAATCCAAGTCCCTCAAGGAAGTTATGGTGGGATTAGAAACTAATGTTTAAAACTGAATTCATACTTCCTGAAGTCTTCACTATATATACATATACATGTACACACACACACACACACACACACACACCCTTGCTAAGAAAAGCCAGTAAAAAGAATTTAATGTCTATGACCATAAATGGATGAAACTGCAAGGGAGGGCTGATTCCAGAGTTTCTAAAGTATTTATAAAAACAGCCTATAATTATTAAGAACGTATGTACCATGTAGTATTCTAAGTACTTCAGATGCATTAGCTGACTTTGTCCCAAGCCCTGTGAAGTAGATATATTTATTATGCAACATTTATAGAAGAAAAAACCAAAGCTTAAAAAATTTGGTAACTTGCCCAAGATCTCATGGGAAATCTTTTACCACCAGAGTTCGAAGTCAACTCCCCTTTCCTATCTGGAAAGTCTTGCTACAGAGCTAAATAAACCTTGGAGGGGAAAAAAATTCCTTAGACATGGAAAATGTTTGAAAACTAAATTCATACATAGCAAAGTCTCTTCTAAATTATAAGTTTTCACACAACACAAAGCTTATACCCAATCGGGGTTAAATAGTAGGTTCAGAAATACATAAAGGAAATTGACAGATTTATAACCAAAGTAGTATCTGAAAGGCAGGCTACCTCCACCTCCGCCCCGCAAGATCAACAATGAAGTCCCAACACTGACACTCACCTCCCCTACCTAGTATCTATTTTATTCTTTTTCTTCCCCATTTAACATTATGAGGACTTATTTTTATGTACATATTGTACTTCCCCAAGTAGACTGTAAATTCTCTTAAGGATCTGGGAAGGCTAAAGCGTAATTGGACATGAAAAGCATAGAACACACTTTACAAATGTTACCAGTGACCATTCTCACCACATGAGAACAAGCAAGACATAAAGAAGAGACTGGTGGTGAGCTTCTGAGCAGCCTGCTGGCTCCTGAAAGCTGAGGTTTACTAGATTCACATCATCCAGTGTGAAATATATAGTTGTGAGTATATATTAAATGCCTCACTGCAATAGTGTACGCATTTTAAGAAAGCATCTAAATAACACGTGAAGCAGCAAGGCAACAATACTGTTAAAAACAAAGTTCCCAAAATATACAAATATGAAAATCACATTTCACTCTACCACTTATTTACCAAGAATCATATTTTTTTGATCACGTAACAAGATGGTACCCAAAATTAATTTGCTTTTTAGAACTGTGTTAGGAATAATGTAGTAGGTTTTCATTACTGTAATACAGCAAGATATATATTGGGTCAAAATGCACTCAAAATACCCAAACCACAAAGAATATGTACTAATTTTTCCCTTTAAAAGAAAACTAGTCAAAATTAATGTTCAACAATTTAGCAATTCATTTAACCGACAATTATGAAATGGCTACTATGCACCATCCCATCAGGTGATAAGTCTGACAAGATTCATGTTCTGATGGGGCCAATGCCATAGAGAAAGGCAACAGACAATAAAAAATAAAAGTACAAGATGATTTCAGTATTATTAGGAAGGGAGAGGAAGGAAGACTAATTTAGACTGGACGATCAGGAAAAACGTCAATGAAGAAAAGGCAAAGAAGAGCCTTATTCTTTCACATTACGACTTGAGTAACACCATGGGTTCCATATGACATGTAAGAAACTGGTGCTTTTAGTGTTACCATGATAGTCACATAAATTATGAGGGACGGGAGAATGTAAAATTACAATCATTTTGCACTCTCAAAAGTTATATATATCAATGAAGATAATGGGAAGTGTGGTGCTGCTATAACACCTAAAAATGCAGAAATGGGCAACAGGCAGAGGCTGAAAGAATTTTGAGAAGCATAACAGAAAAAGTCTAGGTGGCCTTGACATACTGTTAGTAGAAATACGATGTTAATGTCTCTCCCAGTGTGGGCTCAGAAGGAAGTGAGGAGCCTGGTAGATGAAACATTATCATCTTAGAAAACACATGAATTGTCATGAACACTATTGCTAGATGCATGAACCTTAAATCTGCTGCTGATGAGGACTTGGATGGGAAGAAAGGTGAAACATGTTATTGGAAACTAGAGGAAGGGGGATCCTTGTTATATACTGGCAGAAAGCTTAGCTGAATGAAGTCCAGCAGTTATATTGAAAGCAGACCTTATAAGCTATGAACCTGGACACTAAGATGAAGAGATTTCCAAGCAAAGTATTGAAGATGTGGCCGTTTTTTGTTTTTGTTTTTTCTTGCTGGTTACAGTAAAACGGGAGAGGAAAAAAGTGAAGTAAAAGAATATGAAATGAAATAATGCTGTCAGACCCTCATAATTCCACAGGCAAGAAACAGGCTGATAAAAGTAATAAGCAGCATACAGGTGCTACCACCCTTGATTAGAAAAGAAGGATGACTCCCAAGAGTGGAGAAGTTCAGTACCCAGAGGGTGGAGCAAAGAGTCACAAAGAACTATCCCCAGCCCTTGAAACCTAAAGGAGTTTTGAAAGTGCTCAAAACCCGTGACTCCTTTTTTCTTTCCATTTAATGATAACCTATGCCTGACTCACCATATTCTGGGAGCAGATAACTTGTTTGCTAGTTTCACAGGTCCACAAACAGATATGAATTTTGTCCCAGTATGGATTAAATTCAGAATCTCACCCATTCCTGAGTTAGATCAAGAGCCTGGTTGAGATTCTGCAGTCAGTTGTGGCTGTACTGAGTTGAGACTTTTGGAGATGTTGGGAGAAGGTGAATTCATTTTGCATGCAGGATGGACACCAACCTTTGAGAGCCAGAGGACTGACTGTGCTAGGCAAAATAATGGTCCCCAAAGATAAATATGTCCCAATCCACGAAACCTGTGAATATGTCACCTCACAGGGCAAAATGAGTTTTGCAGATGTGATCTTGAGATGGGGCTATTAACTTGGATTATGCGGGTGGGCCAAATGTAATTACAAGGCTCCTTCCAAGTGAAAAGGGGAGGCTGGAGAGTGATGCCACATGAGAAAGACTCTACCAGCTATTGCTGGCTTTGAGATGGAGAAGGTACCATGAGCCAATGAAAGCAGGCAGCCTCTGAAGAGGTTGAAAAAGGCAAGAGAATGGATTCTCCTCTAGAATCTCCAGAAGAAAAGAAGCCCTACAGGCAACCTGACTTTAGCCCAGTGGAAACCTTTCTTGGACTTCTAACCTCCACAACTGTATGACAATAAATTTTGCGTTAAGTCACTACATTTATGGTAATGAACATTCATTTTAAAATTATTTCTGCCCTATTTCCATTAAGGTTTTTAATTGGTACTAACAAGTTAGGTCAGAAAGCAGTCCGAGCACTAAAAGATTAAGTAGAGCTGACCTTAGTTCATAAGACTCAAATGGAGTCTGGGATCCGAACTTCACCGTGTCAAACTCTGGGGAGTCATACATTGGTTAATGGCATGCCAGAACATGTGACCAAGAAATCTGTAAATACACTCAAGTACACTCAGGTCTTTCTGTGTGAATTTGCTGTACACAGAATTTTCCAAGGCAGTTAGAAACGTATTACAAAATAAAAATTAAGGTTGTGGTTGAATACACAATTTTTGTTTAAAAAATTACAGCAGTCTTTTTCAGGTTTAAATAACATCTATTAAATTCTGTAAGACAGGCATATTTCCTATCACTGAGACATTCAACAAGAGTCATACTTTTTATGCATCAGAAATTGGGGCCAAAAATAAAAATCAGAAAATGAGATCCACCTTTACAAAAAAAAAAAAAAATTTGCAGGGCAAAATCCCATAATTGCAACATAGCAGACCCTCCTCCAATGAATATCCATTATCATTTTCACAACTTTAATTTATCAAATACAATGACTGTGAAAAGCTCTTATAAATATGAAAAAAAATCTTAAACCAAACAATTTGATTTTAGATGCGATGTGTTCACCATGGTCATCACATAATTTACAACTCCTTTTTTGTTTACATAATTTGGCTTGGCAGTTATTTGCTCTCATTGATAATGAAAACAGCAGAGCAAAAAGTTTACATTCCAGCAAGATAATTTTACATAATTAAGAAGTCATTTTACACATGATAAAATAGAAGGGTTGTTCAGAATTCAAAGAAAACCTACAAAAATTCTGCCTTTAAAGTGCTCACAGCAGTAGGAAAACAGGCTGGGCATAAGGCTAACCACCACCAGAAATCAAGTGCAAATATGCTTTAACATATGCCAACAGTTTCTGTTTGGAGGAGAAGGGTGCCCTAAGGAAAAAGTATAAGGGTAGAGGGAAACCAAGTCTAAAAGATTTTATTCTGCAGGAAACGGAAAAGTCAACAAAGGTTTTTGAGTAAGGAAGCAGCATGATACCTACAGTAGAAAGAATAGGCTAGAGGGAAAGACAAGAAGCAGGAAAGCCTACTGGAATTAGGCTGCTAGAGGCAGAGAAGGAATTGAACTATGAATATGAAAATGAAAAACAGAAGGTACAGAAAAAATCACCAATTCCAAAACACACTCTTAAACCACCTGTGGCTTCTTATTAAAGTAACCGCTAATACAAGGTACACCATGAAAGAGAAGCACACAACCCATACTGAAATACCAGGTCCATTTATTCAAGGAAATGGGCTTTTTGACATCTAAGATCCTAAACCAATTCTAAGAAAGTCAAAGCAATGAAAAATCAAAAGCCCTGCAATGCCAAAATTTCTCAACTAGGGGAAGTCACAGGGCAAGTTTAAAAGGAGTGAAGATTAAAGATTCAGCATCCCAAAGAGCTGGCCAGTGGTAGCAATAGAAAAATATCCACTGAACAGAAGAAATCCAATCCCTCAGCTCATTTTCTCCTAAACTTGGAATATTGAAACCAAGCTAAAGAAGGAGATAAGGGTGTCGAATTTTGTATATGAGGGTGAGTGGAGCGGAAGGAAGGATAGTGAGGTGGAATAAAGGAGAATACTGCTCAAAGCTTTGGAAGAGAAAATTAATTGATGATCATTTATTTGTATATCATCTCTTAGGTTCTCAAAACACATAAAACATTTAGCAAGTACTAGCAGTACACTATAGTTACCTACTGAAATAAAGCATAAGCTTAATCTTACTGCCCCTAGAAGGATGATAAATTAAAACATTCTCAAAGATATAATAAAAAATAATTTCCTCAACAAGTAGACATTATATTAAAAAAATTTCAGTATTACTTACTTCTTTAAAATAAGTTTCTGTATTAAGTATTGTCATCCTAATAAGCATTAAAACTAAACCAAAAAGACAAACAACCCAAACTCTGGCCTAATTTCCTTAGTGCCAATGATTAGACTAGGTCCTCTTCTTTTAAGGCCTAATTCACCGCTCAGTATATTGAAATACCTCTGATTTAAATCATATAGACACTCAGTGCCAAAATCTTTACTAACAGTGTGCAAGTCTCATATCTAAATTACTCAGCCCCACTGTCTAAAATGACAATACATTCCTTAAGAAAAAAGCACAATATATTTACAGACTGTCTTTAACGTACTTTAGAGCTTTTACACCTTAAATTTAAAAAACATCATTTGATGAGAAAAACAGAGTAAGTGAAAAAGAACAAGATCTAATGTAAATGGCTGTGACACTGGTTATCCATTACCTAGAAACGATTTTACATTTCTAGTTGATTCTGTTGCCATGTTTTACATGGAATTATTTCAATGAGCTGCTTATACATATGCTTTAAGGATTCAAAAAAGAACCAAAGGTCACAATTCACTACTAAAGTCAAATTAGGAAAACAATGTCTTCAAACATTCCAAGAATTGAATTTCTGGAATAAGTAAGCCAGCATTCTGTTTACAGGACTAGGATGCTGGAACTCTGGGCAAAAGGGTAGAGTAGACCGGGGATAAGACAGAGCAGAGTGCTGGGCCAGCAGGACAGCCAGGATTTCCAGAGAGGTAGGGAAAAGCAAAAGACCAAAGCTAGAAAAGACAGCCGAAAGAATTCAGTCACCCAGAGATTTCTAAAAACCATTCTGAAATATTTCTAATGGTGCTAGTACTGATTTAAAGAAACAAGAATTCTGGTCAGGCGAGGCGGCTCACACCTGTAATCCCAGGACTTTGGGAGGCCGAGGCGGGCGGATCACCTGAGGTCAGGAGTTCGAGACAAGCCTGGCCAACATGGGAAAACCCGGTCTCTACTAAAAACACAAAATTAGCCAGGCATGGTGGCACGCACCCGTAGTTCCAGCTACTCAGGAGGCTGAGGCAGGAGAATGGCTCGAACCAGGAGGCGAAGGTTGCAGTGAGCCGAGATCCGGCCAGTGCACTCCAGCCTGGGCGACAGAGCAAGACTCTGTCTCAAAAAAAACCAAAAACGAAACAGAAATAAGAATTCCATAATTCCTTCTGAAAATGAGGCCTCTGCTACATCTTTCTCTGAACTCACTATGATGACTGATTCTATATTATACATTCAATTATATTTAAGTGTTAATCTAGAACAGTGGTCCTTAACTAAGGCTGTATTTTGCCCCCAGAGGACTTCTAGCAATATGTGGAAACGCTTTTGGAGCTCATAGTTTGGGGGGCTGCTACTACCATCTAATGAGTGGAGGCCAAAGATGCTGCTGAACATCCTACAATGCACAAAAACAACCTGCACAACAAAGAATTCCCCGGCCCCAAATGCCAACCGTGCTAAGGTTAAGACACACTGATCTCTTCTGAACACAAGCAAAAGCCTCCTCCTGGGACCTTTATTCTAGTCCATCCCTAACAGTCACCTAATTAAAGGACAAAACACCACGACCAGATGACTCATTTCTCAATTGCTTTAAACATGGTGGATGGCTGGCTCAAACTAAGAGTCACACAGAAATACACTGAAACAACGTATCACACCAGGAGAGCAAAAACTGCAAGAAAAAAACTTTTTAATCCTTTTATTTCATATCTATCTCATATTCAATTCACAAGAGAAGCAGTCACACTAACCTCCTCAAAACACAGTATTTCTTATTAATGTAAAAACTTAGGCAACAGCATTAACTGAGAAAGACTTATGTTGGGGGCGAGAGGGTGAAAAAAGCCACGCAGGTCTTTAAAATGCAAAGTTATTTCACAGTTTACTTGCAAAATGACTCAGATCATTATTACTTTTAGTCATGCCAACTTTGCTGCTCCCAAGCCTACTAGTAATGGAGAAAAAAAAACCCACCATTTTTTCTGCAATCATTAAACCAATGAAACAGAAGCTTACTGAAAACAGGTTTGTGCAACATTTCTTTTTTATTATAACTGGTATAAAAATAAAAGCAGTCCTTGCAAATGTAAATGAAGATTCTGAGAAATTTTCATCTAAATACCTAGAGTGTGAGAAGAAAACACGCAAACAAAAGAAAACCCTAACTCACAAATCTTAACCTGTGAATATTTTCCTACTGTTTCCCTCAATGAAAACCCTGGTTTACTGTTTTTTATTTTCTTCCCCGTCAAACATTTGGAAAAGACCTCCACGTAGCGTTTCACGAACAGAACAGTGCGAAGAACAAATAAAAGCCTTGCGTGTATCTGGCAAATCTCATTCATCAGAAACGGTGGCAGCGGAGGGAGAACCCTGTTGTCTGGCGTGACCCTCTCGCTCCTTTCACAGCAGTTTTCACCACTCGAGTATCTGCCTTGCCTACTACTAAAGCAAACCTTCCCAACCCCACTTGGGTGGCTTCCATGCCCCCACAGCAAGAAAAATCACGCATCCAGCGCAGCCTTTCCCCAGCGCAGGCGGAATGCAATCGATGCTCCTTGACCACTTAAGGAGTCGCCATAGGAAGTTAACAGGAAAGACATTTCAGCCCCATCTCAGAGACCTCACAAAAGGTGCACTGATTTCATCAAACGTGGCACTCTGGGCATGAGAAAACCACAGTCGAAACATAACCCACACCTCACACGAAAAAGGGTTTTCCGGGAGGGGGCTGGGGACGGCGGGGGGGGTGGGTATTTTCTAGCCGCGAATGCCCCTTCGTCTTTGTAAGATTGAGCTAAACTTCAAAGCAAAGGGTTTACACAGGACCCGCCGCCTCGGACTCGCGCCTGGGCTCTTTGCTGGGTCGCCGAAGGCATCCGAGTGAAGTGACGCGCCCGCCCCACCGCGGGGAGTCCTCGCCCGCCTGGGCGGAGGGAGGCCGGGTAGCCGGAGAGGAGGACCCGCCTCGGCCCCGCACCGCCAGACACAGCTCCCGCTCACAAGCCTCCTCGGGCGCGTCCTCCCCTTCCCTCCGGGTTTCCAAACGCCGAGGGCCGCGCAGCGGTCACCGCGGAGCGCCGCGCCCGGTCCCCCGCCGACCCCGGGTCCCCTACCCGGCCGCTCTTACCAAGCAGCAGCAGCTTGACCTCGCGCGCCGCCTTCTCGCCGTCCTCGCGGAGGTTGCGGTCGATCATCTTACTCCGCTCCACCGCCGCCTTGTCCTCGGCGCTCAGCGTGCAGCCCATGTTGCCGAGAGCGAGAGCCTGCCGCCGCTCCCTCCGCGCCCGAGTGCGGGCTCCAAGCACAGGGGAATCCTTTCTCTCTCGGAGCGGGCGTTCGAACGCCTCCCGACGGGGGCCACGCCACCCCCACCACTTCCTAAGAGGAGTCGAGAGAGACGCCGTCCGCAGAGGGGCAGACAGCAACGGGCGGCTGTTCCTCACGGCCAGGCTCTGCTTCCCGGTCCGGCTCAGCGCCCCCAAGTCCCCGGTTTGGGGTTTTGAAGCTCTGGGTACAGTCGCTGCTGCCCTCCCGCCGGTGGCCGCGCCGCAGCCTCGCCAAGCCCAGCCGAGCTCGGCCTCCGCGCGCCGCCGCGGCCCCGCCCCTGCCCGCCCCTCCCGCCACCCCGCGACCACTCCCAGAGCGCGCGCCCGCGCACGTGCCCTTGGACAGCGCCCCCTCGGAGGGGCGCGCGCGCCCCCCGGCCCACTGCCCCGGCGCCGCGACACCCCCGAGGGCCCGGCGCCCCCTGGCAGCGTCCCCGGAGCACGACACTGCCCCGCGGGCCTGTGGCCTTCTGTCCTGGGCGGGAGTGGGGTAATTTCTTTCCGTTTACTCACTCCGAGGGAGCTGTGCGTACCTGCCCCTTCGGGTGGGGGTGGGAGAGCTGCCAAAGTTGCCGAAAAAAGCCAGTTCTGGGCGTTTGAGCATGCCCAGCGCCGGCAGCCACGCAAGGCTTTTCAAAATGCAAATCCCTGTCGGCTGGCTTTCAGGGCCGTGGGAAACAGGGAGCTGGGGAAGGAATGGAGCCTGGTGAAACCAGAGATGGGCGCAGTGGAGAACAGGAAAGTCGGGGGAGGAGACTAGGAAAGGGCAACAAGGTCAACTTTCTTCCTACCTTTTGCTTCTCTTTCCTTCTTCCTATCCCTCCTTCCTTCCTTCCATTCTCAGGTTTTTCACAAGAACTCATTTTGAAGGATTTCCTTGTAACCTAAAAAAATGGGAGACAAATAATCAAAAAGTACTTTTAAATGGTAAGAGCAATAAAACACACCCACAACAAGCCAATCTCCACATCATAGCAGGTCTCCTCTAGAGCAGCACATAAGCTTCCATGCCAAATTTTGAGCCAATATTTATTACCGTGTTTGTAACTCCTGTACCACTGGGCATGTCATTTTTACAGGCCTTAGCTTCTTTGCCCATAAAATAAGGAGTGCATTTATGGTGCTATGGCTCCATCCTTCCAGCTGTAAATGATCGGCCGAGATAAGTTCCTGTGGCCTGCAGGAGGCATTACTACTCATCACCCAATGAATGAGCAGTGGCTTAAGATCTCATCTCTCCCTGTCAATCGCACTACACCTTTCCCCTACAGATATCACAGGAAGCGTTAACTGATTAGAAAATGGGACTGGTAGCAAGGAAAAACATCTCCTTGATGTATTAAAAATTGGGAAATGTTCTCTGGTTTTCATCTGGAAATCTTATTATCTAAAAATCATTTGAGAAAACTGGGCTTGAGTTTTCTAAGGTGAGGCTGAACTGATGATACAAGCAGAATAGCTTTCGAGTAGGTCACTGAGACCACACTTGTGAGCTAACAGAGACTCTGAGTTACCTCCTTATGGGACATGTCCTTTCTTGTTCTCCTATGGGAGTCACACCACCTGCTGGGCTGATAAGATGCAATTTCAAGATCTGCCTCAACTATAATCTTTTGTAATATAACAACAAAAAGGAACAATCTTTAAATGTACTTACTCACCTTCTACACTGTAATTCTTGGCACTCTAAATGCTAATGTGTATCAGAACTCTGGAATTAAACTTAAGGAAATTAAATTTCAACATACTGTGTATTAACCATTCTTGATTATCTTTTATGGTGAGTCTTTCCTATTAAGTTTGGACCAGAGTGTGGAACCAACAGTTTCAGCAAAAGAAGAAGCAGTGGTGGCTGAATATTGGTAGAAATTACTACAAAACTTATGTTTTGGAGAAATGAAGGTGTAACAGAAGTTTGTCAAATAGGTGACGTTACTTCTGTCCTTTGAAGTTAGTCAAATAGGTGAGTTAAAATGTAATACATAAATGAATAAGAACAGCAAATTAGATTTATACGTAGCAAAATTCCTAAGAGGATGCAGAGTAATGAACCGATCGGTATGGGGGGAAATTCTAAGATAAGAAACTTTTGGAAAAAAAGTGTGAAGGAGGTGATAACAGGATATTAGTGGGGAGTTTAAAGAAGTATTAGTTCGGGCTGCCCTAAAAATACCATAATCTGAGTGGCTGAAACAATAGGAATATATTTCTCACCGTTCTGGAGGCTGGTAAATCGAAGATTAAGGTGGCAGTTGATTCAGTTCCTCAGTGAGGATTCTGCTGCGGCCTTGCAGATGGCCTCATTCTTGCTGTGTGCTCACATGGCAGAGCAAGAACGAGAGAGAGCTTGAAAGCATTCTGGTCTCTCCTCTTCTTATAAAGGCCCCATCTTACAGGCCCCACTCTAAAGACCTCATCCAAATCTAATTACCTCCCAAACGTTCCAACTCCAAATACCATCGTATTGTGGGTTAGGGCTTTGGAGACATTCAGGCCATAGTAGAGTATATTTTGTTTGAGGGGAGTAACCAGCTAAACAGTTAGTATGCGAGATACATGAAAGAGAAAACAATGGTTTTATAATTGTAAGTAGTTTGGCTGTGAAGAATGATAGGATGTGTGGGTCAAAGTTGGTGTAAAGAATGATGAGATGTATGGGACAAAGTTGGAAGACAGCTTTAAATGCTAAGGTGAAGAGTTGGACTTGATACAGCGGGTACTAAGTGCTAGTACAGTGGGTACTTAGTACTAGTACTAAGTGGATACTAATGTAAATTCTCTCCTGAGTTGGGTAGTACATGTTAAAAAACAAAAAAAATTAAAAAACCCTCTTACCACTACATGCAAAACAAATGGGTTACCAGCAAGTGAAATGTGTTAGTAATCCAAATGTGAGATGGTGAGAGTCACTCAAGCTAATAACTTACATAATTATGATGTTGCAAAATATGATTCAACAACCTTGTCAAGGAGGAGGTAGAGCAGATATTATTTATTTATCTATTTTATACAGAGTGAAATTGAAATTACAGAGGTTAAAGCACTCTACTTCAGAGTTTCACTCTTGTTGCCCAGGCTGGAGTACAGTGGCACGATCTCAGCTCACCACAACCTTGTCTCCCGGGTTCAAGCTTTTTTGAGATATAAGTCATATGCCATAGAATTAGCCTAAAGTATACACTTCGGTGGCTTTCAGTATATTCACAGAGTTGTGCAACCATGATTACAATCAATTGTAGAATATTTTCATCACCACAAAAAGAAGCTCTGCAGTCCTTAGCTATTATCCCCAATCCTTTATCTTTCCCCAGTCCTAGAAAACCACTAATCTAATTTCTGTCTCTTTCGATTTGCCTATTCTGACATTTTATAAAAAAGGAATCATATAGTATATAGTATTTTGTGACTGGCTGCCTTCAGTTAGCATAAAGTTTTCAGGGTTCATCCATGTAGCATCCACCAGTACTTCATTTCTTCTTATTTCTGAATAGTACTGAACATTATATCTTAAAGAGAGTTGGAGACATATGTTAAGAGACAAATTAGAACACATCCTGCTGAGAGCCTCAGGTTTCAAAGTAGCTACAAACTATGTAATAAGGAATAATTGAAGAAATTCGGGATATGTAATGTAGGAATGAGAGATACAAATGACTGAAGAGATGTCATAAATCAAAAGGAGTAGACTTTTTTAGCTGGCTTCAAGGTAGTGTTGAAAGCTGTAGCAGACAAAATTTTGCCTTGCTATGTTGTGAATGGGAGCCTTACCATATGGAATTAAGAAGTAAACATGGAGAATGCAGAAGCTGAATAAGGAGACTTTTTCAAGAACCTTAACCATGGAGAGGGGTTGACACATGGGATGGTAGTTGAAGAGGTAGGTATGGAATTTGTTTCATTTCACTTGTAACTCTTCTCAAATATTATTCAACTGAGAAAAAAAGGATTGCTATTGATATGGTTTCACTGTGCCCACATCTAAATCTCAGGTTGAATTGTAATCCCCATACGTCAAGGGTGGGACCAGGTGGAGATAACTGAATCATGAGGTCAAATTCCCCCATACTGTTCTCCCGAGTGAATAAGTCTCATGAGAGCTAATGGTTTTATAGGTAGGAGTTTTTCTGCACGAGCTTTCTTGCCTGCTGCCATGTAAGACATGAGTTTGCTCCTCCTTTGCCTTCTGCCATCGTTGTGAGGCCTCCTTAGCCATGCTGAACTGTGAGACAATTAAACCTCTTTCCTTTATAAATTACCCAGTCTTTGGTATGTCTTTATTAGCAGCATAAGAACAGACTACAACAGTTACGGAACAAAGGAAGAAACATGGCCACCCTACTTTCTGACCACCACTTCAGACGTTTTCATCTCACCCTCTGTTACATTATTACCATCAATTCTTCAGTCCCACAGAGACCTTCCGTCTACCAACCATATGCCTTTTCTCTTTCTGTCATGCCCTACATCTGCTAATGTCTCTCCTTGTGCAACTTATATCCCATCTTCCATCAGGATAATTATTCATTTGCAGTATCCTCAAAACACTCCCACCATTGTATTCAACAGGAAAAACCTCAAATCTGGTTAAATCTACTCTGCCTATGTATGACTACACCTGTTCAGCTGAGCTTGACCGGAGGAAAACACAGTAACCAACAACTCCACCTTTCTGTTTGCTTGGGCCAAATACTTCGAGTTATCCTAGATTCTTTCCTTTTCCACAAGCCTTGGTTATTCAATTTGTTAGGAAATCCTACTAACTTTGTCTTCAAATATGACCAGAATTTGGCCAAATATCACCATCTTTACTGATGGACACTAGAGATATTTATGAAATATTAACCAGCTTTCTGCTTCCTCTACTTCTACCTTGATCTCTTACTGTTTCCCACCTAGCAGCCAGATGCATCCTTTTAAAATGTCAGGGAGAACTATCCATTCACTTTCCATCTCACTTAGAGGAAAATCTCATCTAAAATCCTTATGATGGCATACAACGACTTGCCATTTTTTTACCATGTGCCTCCCCCATAGTGTTTTCTGCCATTCTCCTTGTTGTCTGGTTCAGGCTCACTGACCCCCAGACTGTTCTTTGAACTTGCCAAACACACTCCATCATTGGCCTTGGCATTTATGCTCCCCTGCCTGGAACACTCTTGGGCCAGGTATCTGCTTGACTCACTCCTTTATTTCATTCAAATCTCTGTTCAAATGTCATCTTATCAGAGAGATATCTTTCCTGATTACTCAACAACCATTCTTTATTCCCTTATTACACACTATAATTTATTTATATTTCTTATCACATAGCATATATATGTTTGTGATTATCTGTTTGTTACCTGTCTTCTCTCCCTTGAATATACATGCAAAAGGGCAGAGACTTTCTCTTTCTTGCTTACTTGCTTTCTTGCTTTCTTGCAAAACCTAGAACAGTAAAACTCACAGTAATTGAATAAAGAGGAACTGCTGGATCTAAAGCATAAATCTAGCCTTCTAAATCCATTAATTCATTTATTCAACAATATTAACTGAAGATCTATTATAAGCCAGGTACTGTTCTTAGCAGTGGGAATAAGGTGATGAATAAGACAGATTACATTGACGAGGAGATGGTAGCAGTGGTAGGAGGGAGACATTAAATATATACGTAAGTGGATCAATTTAATTGGATAAAATAAAAATAGTCATAAATGCTATAAAAGTAATCAACCAGTGTTTTACAAGAGAGTTCAGGTCTTCTGAGAAGCAGACATCAAGACAGAATTAGATAAACAATAGATTGGGAGAAGATACTGTGAAGGATAAGAGAGAGTGGGAGCAGGAGTAGCTGGGGAGCACTTCGAATGGGATGCAGCTCTGACACCTGGACAAGCAGAGAAGGAAAGAGGGAGTTTGGGACAGGTTATGGTGCAGCTCGAAGAAAGTCTTGGCCAACCTGATGAGATCTCTGCCCCAGATCCCAGTCCTGAGTAGATATTGTTCATTAGAGGAGTCCTGCACTGGGTAGAAGTGGCGAAGTGGGCTGGGTCTAGTACCCCTACCTTACTCAGTCATAGGCTCAGGGCAGCCTCAGAAGAGAGAGCCTCAGGTCTAAGTGTGAACACTGCAATGGATCTAAAGATGGGGCAGTTGGAGGCTATCAGCCAACTATGCTCCCTGTAAAGGGTCATCTGAATGGTGCACCTTCGTGGCCACAACAAGGAGTTACTCTGACGGAAAGATTAGGTACTTTCAACTGAACGTTCATGAAGATTACTCTAATGAGATGACACGTTTGAGCAGAGAACCAGATGACTAGAGGGAACCATGGTTGGAGGAAGAGGATTCCAGTGCCTTTCAATGGTGAGTACAAGGGCAACAGCCCTAGGGTAGAATGTAAGTTGACTTAATCAAGGAACTCAAAGGTTAGTTTGACTAAAGTGGAGAAGAGAGGGGTAGGAGATCAGGGAGGTGAGGGATGCAAGGTAGGCAGGAACTAGATCCTATAGAGGTGTGTAGGCCATTCAGGTGGAGGGAATTTATTCTACATTGGAATTTGTAAGCCTCAGTTTCTTCTTCAACACTGGAGATATTAGAAGTGTTGTGTTAAGTAAGATAACTCATACCACAGTTCCAGGCACATCATGTGCTCATAATTATAGTGCATTTTTCTTTCTGTTTTGTCAGATCCAAGAGTAAGAACAAAATAGGAAAGAGAAATAGATTAAGGTGACAGAGACAGTTGAGGACTTTGAGGGCCAGAAGGAGGGATGTAGTTAAGATCCAAAGAGGAGAAATTGCCATCAAATTCATGATGCATCCATTTGTATCTTGATGGGCAACAATAACATTTTGCTCATATTTTGTGATTCCTGTCTGCTTTGTGTTTTCATGGTTCTCAAGCTTCCTGTTTTTCTTTTTAAGAATAAAATCCTAAGAATGAGGACATGTCTCCCCCTGCCCCAGCATTTGTTTGCCTTACCAAAATTTCAAATATGCTGTTCTAATAGAGGATCAAGCAAACCTTGGGCCAAGCTTGAAGCATAGGCTAGCTTCTCAAAAAAAGAGCTACCTGGCTTTATTAAAGCCTATGAGTTTATTTACTACATTGGCTTTAAAAATAGCTATCTTGACACCTCCCCCTCTGTTTATGCTTCCTGCTGGCTCAGCTGTTTTTCTTTCACTGTAGCTCTTTGTTTAAGCTGTGAGGCTGACATGTGTGTCTCTTGTTCAGCTCAGCAGGAACTGCAACAGAAGGGTTGACAGAGGACTGGGAGTAGGAGGCAGGCCAAAGGGATTCAGGGAAGCACTGAGTGCTTTTCTGTTCTAATTACTATCAGTGGCAATATTATTACAAATAATTGTATTAAAGGGTTTAGGAAACGTGTTGCATATCAGTAGTTTATTAGACCACATATGGAGTAGGGGCTAAAAGGAATAAAATATGTTTTAAGTTTTTAAGAAATTATCTCTTTGTAAGAGTTCAGGGGCCAGGTGCATTGGCTCATACCTGTAGTCCCAGCACTTTGTGAGGCCAAGGAAGGAGGATCCATTTAGCCCAGGAGTTCAAGACCAGCCTGGGCAACATTGTGAGACCCTGACTCTACAAAAAAGTTAAAACTAAGCCAGAGATGGTGGCATGTACCTGTGGTCCCAGCCACTTGGGAGGCTGAAGTGGGAGGATTGCTTGAGCATGGGAGGTCGAGGCTGCAGGGAGCTGTAATTGCACCACTGCACTCCAGCCTTGCACCAGTGCACTCCACTTTGGTCTGCAGAGTGAGACCCTGTCTCAGACAAAAACAAAACGAAATGAAACAAAAAGAATTCAGGGCAATTGAATGAGGGAAAATATTACACAGGAGGAGCTTTAAGACATGCAGTTATCCAGATCTTCCATATACCCATCTATAACCTTATACAAAGTGGAGAGTCAGGCAGCCAAGTGCTCAAGATCAGATCCTAAATCTCTGAGAAAAGTGACTGGGAAAAAATGTATGTAATGAAAGAAAATCTTTGGTCACCTCTCCTGTGCCTGGCTTATCTTTACCCCCTTTGTTCCCAGCTCACTGTTACTCTAACACTGAAGAAGATACATTAAAAATTCCGTAGGCAGAAGTTTCAGACATGGAATGAGCCTCAGAACATTAACTTTACCTTAAAAGCAATGTTCTGCTCTCCGTGCTTTGCTTGCCTATCTATTTCCAATCTCCGGGTTATAGGCAGAACCTCGCAGGAGGTTCTTTTTTCAATTCAGTGCACTTGGATGGGTTAATGGGTTCAGGACCTGCCTGAGTTAAACGTTGTTTTTCACAAGCAAGCCTGAGCACACGGGCTCACCAACTTTTAATTTGTATTAACTGGAAAGTGCTGCTTAGCTCTCAAGCTTCAGCTGTAAATTCAACCTCATTCTTTTACCAAGGCACTTCTTTGGATATCTGGGGCTGCACAGCTATTGATAAAGTGGTGCTTTAATTCACAAAGTGCTCCTGTTCCCTTTCTAAACAGTTCTGTGTTAGTCCACTCTGGCTGCTATAACAAATACCTTAGACTGAGAAACTTACATACAACTGAAATTTCTTGCTCATAGTTCTGAAGGCTTGAAAGTATATGATCAAGATGCCAGCAGATTCACCATCTGGCAAGGGCTCATTCCTCATAATTGATGGCTTCTATGTGTCCTCTCATGGTGGAAGGGGCAACCAGGCTTCCCCAGGCCTCTTTTATGAGAAACTACTCCATGCTTGAGGCTCTACGTTCATCCCTTAATCACCTCCCAAAGGCTCTCTCTTATAATGCTATTGAATTGGGGATTAGGTTTCAACATATAAATTTGGCAGGGACACAGACATTGAGAATACAGCCTTCTCATTGGGAACTTTTGGATGAGGGAGAATGTTTAGGCTGGCAGAGCACTTTCCAGGCATTTCTTGATCTTAGAAAGGAAAATTTTAAATGATTTTCCTGGATTATATGGTAATTCTGTATTTAACTTTTTGAGGAATTACCAAGCTGTTTTCTAAAGTGCTATACCATTCAATTCCCACCATCAGTGTATGAATACTAATATGGTTAGTTGCAGATTCATAATTAGTTACTTCTGGTGCTGAATCTAGGTCAGAATTTGTGTCACTGCAATTTCAAAAAGTACCAAAAAACAAACAAACATAAACCAAAAAAAAAAAAAAAAAACCAGGATGCTGTGGATTTCATGGTCCTCCTATTCCTTTTTTTTTTCTTCTTATAATTTTAAGATTCCCGTTGGTCAAGGCCAGGTGCAGTGGCTCATGCCTCTAATCCCAGCACTTTGGGAGGCCAAGGCAGGTGGATCACTTGAGGTTGGGAGTTCGAGACCAGTCTGACCAACATGGAGAAACCCCGTCTCTACTAAAAATACAAAAAAAATTAGCTGGGTGTGGTGATGCATGCCTGTAATCCCAGCTACTCAGGAGGCTGAGGCAGGAGGATCACTTGAATCTGGGAGGCAGAGGTTGCGGTGAGCCAAGATCACACCGTTGCAATCCAGTCTGGGCAACAAGAGTGAAACTCCATCTCAAAAAAATAAAACAAATAAATAAATAAAAATTTTAAAAAATTCGCTTTGGTCAAATGATTCTTACTCATAAGCAAAAGGGTATTACCTATCATAATGCTAATTACAAGCATGAATTCAACACATATATATTAAATGAATGGAAAAATGACTAAAAGGTAATCTTAGTGGTTTCACTAAAAGTATTAAGAGCATTTCATTTAAAGAAATGTCTTCTTGATTCCTTCCACTAAGGTATGCTACTATTGTCCTGTCCCTATCGTAACATTTGACGGAAGTTCAGTGTAATAACCTGAGTCCAGTGATAAGACATACAGATTTTAGTTCGGCTCCAAGACTAATTTGCTGTAAGACATTCCGTAAATGATTGTCTTCAGTTTCCTTATCTGTCAAACAGTAATGATATCTGTCTTAATTATTTGGCAAGTTATTGGAGGGAGCATAAGAGATAATGCATTTATAACTCAGAGTCAGTTGCTGCCTCCCTGCCCTTGACATCTTTGGTGGTATATGCTGTGCCTCCACTTCTCCTTTAACACACTTTCCCTCCGTTCCACATCACTTCAGGCCAGACGTACTTAATTTAGACACACACGCACACACACACATACACACACTCTTACTCAATTCTGATAATGTCCGCAGAATGAACAAATAATTCATATTGCACAAAAACAACTAAAAATCACATCTTGAATATTTTTCTTCTTGAAGAGTTTGTGTAGGGTAGAGGTGGTAAAGGTGAAGGGGTGGGGGCCACCATACCACTCAGGAGATTTTTACAAGTTCCTTGCCTCATGCCACTTTGACACACCACATTTCTTGAGCTCTTTGCCTCCCAGTCTCCTCCTCCTTTTCTTTTTTCTCCCCAATCCTCTTAAGAGCAAAATCCAATGACTTTCATTTTCTAAAGCAGAGCACCCCAAGCTGCTCTTCTGTTCTTGGGACTCAGCTGGCACCTACGCCCTCCAGATCTCTCTTCTCTTTCAAATGGCTTACTGAAGTATCTTTTTTCCCCTTTCAACAAAAATAGTTCCATCCCTCAGAGAAATTCTGTTTCTATCTGTTAAGATAATACAATGTCTCATTTCATTCACATGTGAAAGTGCTTTGGAAAGTTAAAGAGAATAGTGGATACCTAAGGGATTTTATATTCAACAACCTTTTTTTCTGGAGGAAAAAGAAATAAAAGGTCTGTAATATATTGGAGAATAGCAGTATTCACCCAACAGCCATTTTAAAAATTTTATTCTTGATCATTCATCACAATTTATATAACTGAAGGTGCGCACATAATCTAAGCATAACCAGATTCCCAGTGAATTTGTAGTTGGAAATTACATAGAGATTGGTGTCTCGAAGTGGTTAGATCTGGAAAATACATGCTCTGTATATGCAAGCAGCCAAATTTTTACTCAAGGATAGGCAGAAGAAATATATCTTTAGATATTAGAAATAATATTTCAGATAAACCGAGAACAAATACAAGAGAAGAGAGGAAAGGTAACTGGTTCCAGTTCTTTCCTGAGATCTTGATGTGCTCCTAGTTTCAGATACCAGAATGCTATTGAATCCTTATAATGCAGTCCTCTCTCCAGTTTTTGCCCCCTCTTAAGCTAGTTTGAGTTGATTTCTATTGATTGCAATCATAAAATTCCTAATACAAGACATAGTTACAAAATGAGGACTTGTTATTGTTATTGCTGTTAAAGTTGTTCTGGGTTTCCAGAAATGGTATCTCTATCTCTCTCTTTTTTTTTTCCCAAAATGTATTTATATGCATCATTGCAATCTTGTGAGATTGGTAGCACAGGATTTATTTTCCCCAAATTATAAATGAGGAAATTGACTTCCAGAAAAATTAATTGGCAGATCCTTGGTTACATAATCAATATGTGGCAGGGCTGGAAGAAGGCAGACCTTCTGGATGTTTCTGTGACACTACAAAGATTATGTAGAGAGGAGTGCCTTCTAACTGAATTTCCATCCTAGTTATATAAAAGTGTAACTGTGAGAATGTGAACAATGTTTACATTCCACTTATTATCTATATAAATTGAATGAAATTATAGTAAATTCCAATGTAGGACACAGAAGGCAAGGCCCTTACTGAGGAAACAAGCAAATGAAAAAGACTAAACTGTAATGCTCTTACCCAGGAAAGTCATATGATTTTATGTATAAGGTAAGTAGCATAACTGGTTCGAACTCTCAAAGACTTTCTATAATTATTAAATATGGTAGTTTTTTCATATATTATAAAATAATTTTTCTCTATCTCTAATTTTCTCTATATTAAACATGAATCTTTGACTGTCTAGGAACCTAATAGTGGCCTGAGGACACTGGGAATATGTAACTCGTATAATACTGAAATATTGAGCAAATAGTCAATACTCAGGTCAAGTACTCAAAACGCTTGGAAAATCAAGACAGTCCTACTTTATTTCCTCTAATGTGGAGTGTATTATGATTCTCTGGAGACAATATTGTTATAGATTCTGGCCACTTGGAGTGGATCTAACAGGTTGGCTCTCAGAAAGTAAAGACCTCTCTGAACTGGACTGAGAACAATTCCATTTCTGTTTGCAAACCCCTCACTAGAGCCTAGATGGGTGACATTAGCACAGAGAGGACACACACTTTCCCAGGAGGGCTGCTGGGGTACCTGTCTTTTGGCTTTTTGTCTTCTGAGATTGTACTCAAGGCATCTCTGCAGAGACAGGCAAAAATGGCCGAAACAGACCAGAGATTTTGGTCCCTTATATCCAAGGGCTTGTATTCTATTTTTAAAAATAGCAGTATTTCATCAAAAATTGTATGATGTTCTCAAGGAGGTGAAATAGTCATAGAATGTGTGTTTAAAGAAAATTATAAATGTTGTAGCATTTAAATATTTTAATTGTTCCTCATGGAAATCTTTATAATATACATTATGTTAATGTATATTGATTATAGTTTATACTCTGTATAATGATTATACTTTATCAAAGTACAGTTGGCCCTCCTTATCATTGGGTTCCCCATCTGTGGATTTAAACAACCTGTATCAAAAATATACGGAAAAAGCACTTCCACAATGTTCCAAGGGAAAACTTGAATTTGCTAGGTGCTGAGTACTATGTTGAATCCATGTGAAGGAAGTGATGTTGTAGACCTTGTATTAGGTGTTGTATATATAGAGATGATTTAAAGTATACAGGAAGATGTGTGTAGGTTATACGCAAATACTAAGCCATTTGACATTAGGGACTTGAGCATCTGTGAATTTTGGTATCCTGGGGGTTCTTGGGACAAATCCCCTGTGGATACCAAGGTACAACTGTATGTAAAATATATACTTTTATAAAGTATAGAAGTTTATGTATTTTTATATGCTTTATAAAAATGATTTTCTAAAAATTTGCCATGCCCTTCTCCAATTATTTTAAAATTCAGCATAAAAGATACTTGGCCCTTATAACCATCCATCAACAATAAAAGTTTTGCTTAATGCATTTATCATAGCATTGTATAAACAGATGAAAATTTAGAAACCATCTAAATACTCACTAAGAATGGCTCTAATATTCCACACAGTGAAATACTAAACAATTACTCAAAAAGGCTAAATATTCAGTGCTATTCAGTAGAAATATAAGCCACGTCTGTAGTTTAAATTTTCTGATAGGCACATAGAAAAAAATAAAAATAAATACATTAAATTTTTAAAAATATATTTTTAATCCATTATATCACAAATGTTATTTTAACATGTTATGCATCAAAAATTTATTAGTAATATATTTTTCTCTTTTTTAAAAATTAAGTCTTTTAATAATCCAGCATATGGACCAGGCATGGTGGCTCATGCCTGTAATCCCAGCACTTTTGGGAGGCCAAGGCAGGTGGATCATCTGAGGTTAGGAGTTCAAGGCCAGCCTGACCAACATGACAAAACCCTGTCTCTATTAAAAATACAAAAATTAGGTCAGGCGCAGTGGCTCATGCCTGTAATCTCAGTACTTTCGGGGATCAAGGAGGGTGGATCACTTGAGGTCAGGAGTTCAAAACCAGCCTGGCCAACATGGTGAAACTCCATCTCTACTAAAAGTACAAAAATTAGCCAGTCGTGCTGGTAAGTGCCTGTAATCCCAGCTACTGGGGAGGCTGAAGCAGGAGACTCACTTGAACCAGGGAGGAGGAAGTTGCAGGGAGCCGAGATCGCACCACTGTACTCCAGCCTGGACAACAAAGCGATACTCTGTCTCAAAAAAAAAAAAAAAAAAGCCAGCATAGAAATCCAGAATATATGTGTCTAAATTCACACATTTTATTTTCAGTAATTGAAGTAAAATGTAGTCATACTAAACAATAAAGTGGTGTTTATTGGAAAAAAATTTGTATATTGCTTCAATTTTACTTTTAGGTTAATAAAATAAAGTCAGCTCTTCATTTGCAATAACTACATTTCGAGAGTTCAGTAACCGTATAGATCTTCATGGGAAAAATCTGAAAATTATATAATAAAATGTTAACTCAGGTGGTAACCAAATGAAGGATTTTATGTATTCTTGATTATTTTTTCTTATAAACATATTCTATGTAACTTCTCGGAAAAGGAAAATGATGGTCCCTTCCAACTTAATATATTTGTTTTACTTTTATTCTCTTCAGATGTGCTGTTGTTCTGTGTCTCCATGGATTATTAATATTTTCTGGATTTTCTAGACAGTTGAGGGTGTTGGACCACTTAACTTGAGTTAGATTGTGATGTCATCCAATTTCAAAATCCTTGGCCCTTTGTATATAACAAATATGCTATACAAATAATCTATTTCTTTAATTGTATATTTATTTAACATTTACTTCTCAAGTGCTATACAGGGTGAGCAGTGGTCTAGGTCTAAGGAAGATCCAAAGTGACAATGTTCTTGTTGTTCGGGAGCATCCAATCAAATGGACATTTAAATAGATCGATGGTAAACAAGAAAACAAATAGGGTGTTTTCAGATGGTGATAAGTGTAGAGCAAAATAACCAGGGTGAGAAGATAAAGGATAGTAGGCAGAGCCCACTTTAAATCTTATAGGAGAGGGGATGTTTGAGATGAAATCTAAAGAATATTTTCATGAGAATGAGCCTGGTGATGCGTAGAGGTGGAAAGAATAGCATTTCAAGTAGAAAAAGGTAAGGTGGATGCTAGAGGAGCAGAGTGGAGGCCAGGGGGCTGAAGCATGGAGTGTAAGCAAGAGAAGATATAGAGGATCTGGGTTTGCAGAAGAATTAGGGGCTTGATTGTGAAGAGACACAATGGCAACCATTAGAGGGGGATAAACAGAGAAGGGATGTAATGTGATTTATTTTAAAAGATCACTGTTGTCACAGTTTGGACAACAGAAAAATTGAAAATGAAAGCAGGGATTGTAATTAAGAAGTTATCACAGTATTTTAGAAAAGATAGGATGATAACTTACAATAGGGCAGTGGCAGTTCAGTTAGAACCAACGGGACCTAATGGTCAATTGGGCATCAATCAAGGATGGTGGCGTGGAACAGAGAGGAATCAAGCATGATTTGTGTGTGTGTGTGTGTATGTGTGTGTGTGTATGTGTATATATGTGTGTGTGTGTGTGTGTGTATATATATATATATATATAAACTGGGAGAGCCATTTTTAACAGGAAGAGGAATGGATCAGTGGAGAGAATCACCAGCTATGGTTTGAACCTTTCATCCTAGTTAGGTATCTAAGAGAAGATGTCAGACAGGCAGTTGAACACCTGAGTCTAGAATTCAGACCAAGGGGATAGGTCCGACCTTAGAATGAGATTTGGAACATGGGAGCACAAGAATGTGATCCAAAGCCATAGGAAAGAAAGGGACAACCTAGGAAGAAGATGTGGACAGTAAAGAGGAGGAGGGAAAGCTAAATATTGAATCAGAAGTAGCAGGAGGATGCAAATCAGAGACTGAGTTCAAGAGATAGTGAGGTAGGAAGAAAAGCGTAAAACTGTTAGATCCAGGAATCCAGGAGGGAAGCTTTCTCGAAGAACAGCATTGCCAAGTAGGTTAAATTCCTATTGAAACTGGCAACTCTGAGGTAGTTGGTGACCTTGAAAATAATAAAGTCAGTGGAAAGGAGAATAAAGTCAAATATGTGTAGTTTGATGGATGAATTGGACAAATGGAGTTGGAGAGAGTAAGTCAGGCAACTAGATAAAGGAGTTTTGCTGAGAAAAGGAATAAAATATAGGACAATAACTGGAGGAAATATGGGATTAGGGAAGGGATTTTTAACATAGAAATAATAGAGAGTATCTGCATGCTGATGAGGGTAGATTTGATAGCACAGTTAGTTCTTTTATACTAGTAGGAATGGTGGAGAAAATGAATAGATTTGCTGCAGGAAATGTGAGGAAGTTTCCCTGTATCCTTTTTTCTCAGTGAACAATGAGGTCTAGTGTGCACCAGCTAAGAATTAAAGGGAAAGGAGAGGTAAATATAAAGTAAGAGAAAAACCTGGGTAACAGTTAACTGGGGGTGGGGTGGGAAAAGGAATATCCTCACCAGGAGCAAGGAGCGGATGTTTCTGTTGTATTCTAATGTTATAATGAATGTGTTATTTTTCAAGACATGAAAGATTGAGTTCGTCAAGTCGTATGACTGACATATTTTCAAAGGTTCAGGAAATTAAAGCTTCATATTAATTTTAGAATTAGCTTTCTAGTAATTGTTAGAATCTAGTTGATTCTGTTTCCATTTAGCTCTTGTTTTTCTGTTCTGTTCTTAGTTATCTGTGAAGCACTTGATTATCTACACTTACATCTAGTCAGACTAAGTATCTAAGTGTCTCCAATAAATAGAGGCATTAGAGTTTTCTTCAGAAGTAATGAGAGGTCTTAGAACTACCAATTCCTGTCCTATAAATTTAGATGTTTTATTACTGCAGGATTCTATAACATTTTCCACAAAGATTTTTCAAAATATACACATATGCACACACATACAAATTTCATTTCAAGATTCAAACAGCTGAATAAGATATTGAAAGATCTTGAAAAATCTTGAAAGAGAAAACACAAAAACATGGATTTAGTCATTATAAGATTATGCAAATGAATAACCTAGTTTGTACTAAAGCAATAGGTAATGCCTTACTAAACGTAGCAGATGACTACAAAGTGAATCATGTGAAAAATTTGAAATAGTCTTTTTTAAACATTAAAAATGCCAGGTTGCCTTAGTTTATCTGCTGTATCTGTACATTTTCAACTGGTGTATTATATGAGCTGGGATTTTAAGTTATGTAGTATTTGTATTTTTGTAAATGACAACACAGTGTTGTCTCATGAGTAATAAAATATATCAATATAGAATGCAAATATATTAATTTTTAGTTTCATCCGTGTACTAAATTCCAGTGGATTCACTGTGTAGTTGAATTATACATTATGTTTGCTGGGTAAATGGGGTTATGAAATTACCTTCCTCTATATTATCTTACTGGGGGCTTCATTGATTTGCCTTGATATCACAGAAAACTAATATGTAGTGAATAATTTTTTTTTCTTGTTCACTAACTTGTTACTGGTCTATCATAATAAGACAAATACAGAATATGTTATATTTTACCTAATATTTTTTCAAAACACCTAAAATAATTACATCCAGAGATCTCAAATGAATTGAACTCTGTACATTTGATAAGAGAAATGCCTTTAATATGGTGTATTAGTCAGGGTTCTCTAAAGGGAGAGAATTCTAGTAGGATAGATGAATATATGAAGGGGAGTTTATTACGACTCACAGCATCACAAAGTGAAATCCTGTAATAGACTGTCTGCAAGCTGAGGATCCAGGAAGCCAGTCTGAGTCCCAAAACCTCAAAAGTAGGGAAGCTGACAATGCAGCCTTCAGTCTGTGACCGAAGGCCCAAGAGCCCCTGGCAAGTCATTGGTATAAGTCCAGGAGTTCAAGCTGAAGAACTTGGAGTCTGATGTTTGAGGGCAAGAAGCATCCAGTACAGGAGAAAAACAGAGGCCAGAAGACTCAGCAAGTTTACTCTTTTCATGCCTGCTTTTATGCCGGCAGCTGATTAGGTGGTGCCCACCCAAAATGAGGGTAGGTCTGCCTGCCCCAGCCCACTAACTCAAATGTTAATCTCCTTTGGCAACACCCTCACAGACACACCTAGGAACAATACTTCGCATCCTTAATCCAATTAAGTTGACACTGAATATTAACCCTCACACTATTTAGAGGAAGCTGTCCCTTCAATTTATATCGATAGCCAAGACTTCCGTAGGCTTCAGACCTATGCATCAATGTCTCTTGAATCTCTCCACTGGAAAACTGGTTTCCGACCAAACTGTGACTATTTTTGTCTCTTTTGAAATTTTCATCCCATGAGGGTCAACACCTTCTGCTAAACAACTAGTTCCGCACATCAACGTATAAAACCTAGCATTGTCTACTTCATATCCTATTGATTTTATTTAAAAACAAACTCTATCCACATTTCTCTCTGACAACTATCATCTGTGTAGATTTTGTTACTATTATGTTATACCTAGACTGCTGAAATATAGGTTTGACCATTTATTTAAATCTCAATCTAGGAAATATATGAGAATGAAAGAGGCCCCCTCCAAAATTATATATTTTTAAATATCTCTTTACAAAAAAATTATTTTTATGCCGAAACTGTAAAATAATTTCTAAAAATAAAAAGTGGCATGTGTCCATGTTCATAAAGCAAAAATTTTAATATTAATGTTAAAAATATAAGCAGAATAATTATTCTTGAAAACTATTCATATTATTTATTCGTTTTTTTTGTTTTGTTTTGTTTTGTTTTGTTTTTGAGATAGAGTTTTGTTCTTATCACCCAGACTGGAGTGCAATGGCATGATCTTGGCTCACTGCAACCTCCACCTCCCAGGTTCAAGTGATTTTCCTGCCTCAGCCTCCCCAGTATCTGGGATTACAGGCGATCGCCACCACACCTGGCTAATTGTTGTATTTTTAGTAGAGACGTGGTTTCACCATGTTGGCCAGGCTGTTCTCGAATTCTTGACCTCAAGTGTTCCACCAGCCTCGGCCTCGCAAATTGCTAGGATTACAGGTATGAGCCACGGTGCCCAGCCCACTATTTATGTTCTTTTAGCAGTTTGTTATACGTGTCTATATATAATGCCACTGAAATTTTTCTTAATAATTTATTTTTTCAATACTGTTTAATTATTTTCAGTTTTCACAAAATTACATACAATTTTCTTCAAAGTTGTGTTTTACGGCTAACAAATTTGGAATTTTTGACAATTTAGGTTAATTTTCTATGTGGACCATTATATTTTGAGTTAAACAAATATTCTCTTGACTGGGCACGGTGGCTCATGCCTGTAATCCCAGCACTTTGGGAGGCTGAGGCGGGCAGATCTCCTGAGGTCAGGAGTTTGAGACCACCCTGGCCAACATTGGGAAACCCCGTTTCTACTAAAAATACAAAAATTTAGCTGGGCGAGGTGGTGGGGGCCTGTAATCCAAGCTACTTGAGAGGCTGAGGCAGGAGAATCGCTTGAACTTGGGAGATGGAGCTTGCAGTGAGCCGAGATCTCGCCACTGCATTCCAGTTTGGGCGACAGAGAGTGACTCTGTCTCAAAAATAAAAACCAAGCAAGCAAACAAACAAAAAACAACAAATATTCTCTTTACAGATGTAAGATGCCCAGTAAGACCTGAGCAAATTTTGCTAAACAGAAGTTATTGTTTATTTTATTTTATTTTTTGGTGTTCAAATGTACAAATGTTTCAACCTAGATATTTTGACAAGTTTTATCTTATTGTCCGCATTTTAAAAACCTTTCTTTGATATGTATTTCATAAGAAAATAACTTGGCTGGACGCGATGGCTCACGCCTGTAATCCCAGCACTTTGGGAGTCCGAGGCAGGCAGATCACAAGATCAGGAGATTGAGACCATCCTGGCTAACACGGTGAAACCTCGTTTCTACTAAAAATACAAAAAATCAGTGGGGCGTGGTGGTGGGCACCTGTAGTCCCAGTTACTTGGGAGGCTGAGACAGGAGAATGGCATGAACCCGGAAGGTGGAGGTTGCAGTGAGCTGAGATCATGCCACTGCACTCCAGCCTGGGCGACAGAGCAAGACTCCGTCTCTAAATAAATAAATAAATAAATAAATGAAAATAGTTTGTCAAATAAATGTTCTCTTTTTTATTCTTTTGTATATTTTACCAAGTTTAAATCTATAGATGTTTTATTCAGTTTTAGTAGAAATTATAAATTAATTTGTTAAAAAAAAGACCTACACCAAAAGGTTTATTCCACAAATTTAAATATTTCAAAGTACAATTATAGTATTCCAAAATTATGTACACCATTTGATCTCTCATTTCTTAATTTATTCAGTCTCTACCTTGGTTATACAGATATATTTTAATGCCTTCCTGTGTTAAGCATTGTTTTCCATGTTACTTTTCTATAAGCCTGAAAAGCTACATTTTTTATTGCTCTATTTGCAGAACATTTTGATTGAAGATTTCCAAACTTAATTTTGAAAAAAATGAACCAAAATTTAGAGGCCTTGTTTTTTTTTTAAAGAAGTTCAATTCACTGTAAACCTTTTAGGTTGTTTTACAAACTAATTCTTCCAAGTTTCAAATATTTTTAAAAATCCTATTGATGATGAGCAGCAAAGAGAAAAAAGGATGTACTGCTAAGCTGAAGTGTGTTATAACTTATTTAAGATAAGCTTTATCACAAAAATTTTGTATTTGCCTACTCTGTACACATATAAAAATGTGTAAATTTTGACATATACATTCTCTGTGTTGATTATAGAACATTGTATTTTTTCAGTTTGCAATTAATTGTGTCTACCACAACCACTTCCAAATAAAGCATATGTCTGTTTTTGAGTTCCTTGTTGCCAGAACGGTTTGTAGATTGAACTCGATTAGCCCAAGTCTTTGCATTCTTCTTTGTATCCACACCCTTGGCATCCTAAGCAGATTGTACTTTCCTATCCTTTAGTTTATTTTGGCCAGTGGCGTATAGACAGATTTGATAGTGTGCTATTAATATTTCTGAGCCTAGGCTTGAAAAGCTCTTCAGTAATTGTGCTTGCCCTCTTAAGCCTTAGCTATCACCATGAGAAGAACAGGTCCTGGTCTAGCCCACTAGTACCATGAGAACAATGACAAACACATGAACTATTATGTCAGCTGAATGGAGCTCTCATCAATGGATTCAGCTGCTACAGTCTGATGCAAAGCTTCTTGTGTCCGGAGTTTATTTCTTCCGGTGGGTTCTTGGTCTCCAAGAATGAAGCCGCGGACACTCACAGTGAGTTTTACAGCTCTTAAAGATGGTGTATCCAGAGTTTGTTCCTTCAGATGTTCAGATGTGGCCGGAGTTTCTTCCTTTCAGTGGTTTCGTGGTCTCGCTGACTTCAGGAGTGAAGCCGCAGACCTTCACAGTGAGTGTTACAACTCTTAAAGGTGGCTCCTCCGAAGTTGTTTGTTCCTCCCCCTGGGTTTGTGGTCTCGCCCACTTCAGGAATGAAGCCACAGACCCCTGCATGAGTGTTACAGCTCATAAAGGTAGTGCGGACCTGAAGAGTGAGCAGCAGTAAGATTTATTGTGAAGAGGAAAAGAACAAAGCTTCCACTTTGTGGAAGGTGACCAAAGCAGGTTGCCTCTGCTGGCTTGGGTGGCCAACTTTTATTCCCTTGTTTGGCCCCGCCCACATCTTGCTGTTCCAGCCATTTTACAGAGTGCTGATTGGTCCATTTTACAGAGTGCTGATTGGTGCATTTTTACAGAGTGCTGATTGGTGCATTTACAATCCTTTAGCTAGACACAGAGCGCTGATTGGTGCATTTACAATCCTTTAGCTAGACACAAAAGTTCTCCAAGTCCCCATGACCCAGAAGCTCAGCTGGTTTCACCTCTCACTATCATATATTTAAATTCAGTTACTTCTCACTATCACCCAAGGCCTCACTCCTGTCCTCCTCTGAGCTACCATCATCTCACTCTTCATTATTGATTCAGATATTAGCTGGCCATCACATAGCCATGAAGATAAATGTTTTAAACTGTTGAATTTGGGGGTGATTTATTAGGGAGTGTTATTGTTAATGTGGCACAGCCAATTGATACAATAGGTTTCTTAGCTGCAACATTGTGTTTACCACAATCCTGGCTCCACCAAAATTTGTATTCCTATTATCACTGTAAAAATGAACCTTTAAAAACTGTGTCTTAACGTATCTAATTGTACCTTAAATGTTGAACTTTTAAACTGATTTTATATTTATGTAATGTTGTAAATGACAGATGTTCACCTCCTCTAAATTTTTTTATTGATTTGATCTTGATTCCATGAATTGGGTGGAAAAATATTCTAAAGGATTATTGGATTCAACTAACAAAATTTCTTATTTAAAGCATATAATTACACTTACATAAAACTGGCATCAGAGCTACTTGCTTCACTTTTTATATGTGCATAAAAATTGGGATTGAAAATAATTTATTTAGAAGAACGTTCATTTGTTTTAAATGAAAACTCATGCTTTTCAAAATGGAATGTAGCAGCTGCAGGTATTAAGTTGTTGTCTTTGGAAACATTCTTCTTAAAATAATGATTGACTTTTGAATAGATATTGATGGTTTCTCAGAGATTTGTGTTTTCTGGTTTTCTAGTGACTACTGACTTTACTGTTGTCCCTATGGTGAATAGTAATCATTGATAAACTTTTTTTTGTGCAAATTTATATTATTCACTTATTTTAAAAATGGAAATGGATGTTCAGTACGATTTTTTTTTTCTCTGCTGCCCAGGCTGGAGTGAAATGGCTTAAGCATAGCTCACAGCAGCCTTGAACTCCTGGGAGTTCAAGTGATCCTCCTGTCTCAGCCTCTTGAGTAGCTGGAACTACAGGCACCCATAACTAATTTTTTTAGTATACATGTTGTCTTAGACCATTTGTGTTGCTATAAAGGAATACCCAAGACTGTGTGATTTATAAAGAAAGGAGGTTTATTTGGCTCAGTTCTGCAGGCTGTACAAGACGCCTGGCACGAGCATCTGCTTCTGGTGAGAGCCTCAGACGGCTTACACTCATAGTGGAACGCAGAGCGGTGCTGCTGTGTAGCAATCCCATGACAGGAGAGGAAGCAGGGGCAGGGAGGTGCCAGGCTCTTTTTAACAACCAGCTTTCCTGGGAACTAATAGAGTGAGAGCTCATTTACTACCATGATGAGTACACTAAGCCATTCATAAGGGATCTGCCCTCAAGACCCAAACATCTTTCACTAGGCCTCACTTCCATTATTGTGTATCAAATTTCCACTTAAGGTTTGGAGAGTCAAATATCCATACTATAGCACTTGCTTTTCATGTTTTGAGTTCATTGCTACCAAAATCTATTGCAAACTAGAAAAGCTTTACCAAACAATGAAATATTTATAGATTTACAATAAATGATGAAACTACTGTACCAAGAGACTATAAAGTATTCTCTGTGTTATACAGTAGAAATATCATGTGTAGCTAACCTTTCATTTGCCATATTTCCTGTTGACCCTGCTGACTGTTGACTGGTAATTTCATGCATTGTCCAGTCTGTGGCATTTGCCATGACAGAGCTGGCTAGTTTACCAACTGTCTGGCAGATGCTATGGCTTCAAAACTTCTCCCTTCACTAACTGAAACTGCAGAGTTGACTGTCCTAGCCACTCACTTCCAAATGTACTTGGTTTTCTCAGTGGGCATATTATATGCTGTTTGAAAGGGAGATGTTAGTTTTACTAAAGGTGGAAAAGCACTAGAAAAGGTAGCTATTGCATATTGTTTTAAATATATAACCATATGCCTGACAGACTGACAGAAGCTGGGAATACAAAGAGTAGATCTAACTCATCTCTGATTATTTTAATGCAAATATTAATACAAATACTTTGATAAAAATAAAAAAAGTCCTGGACAAATGCTAAACAGCAGTAAATGAAGCTTGTCTAAGCCAAGTTTTTACTTGAGGTCACTTGTATGCGGGCGTGCACACACACACACACACACACACAGAGGCAACTGGCTACTAATTGGCCTCCTTTAATCCATTCTTACTTTCATTCCAAGCATTTTTTTCCAAAAGAGAAAGAAACAACAAGAATCAGAAGGGCAAATAGTAACAAAATATCTCTATAACTGACCACAGAAAAGGTGCCCTGAACTCACAAAAACAATCATCTATTCTGTGGGTTTAAGTATAATCTTAAGGCAAAAAGCTATTTATCAGTTTTTCAGGCATGATGGCAGTAGCCATTATAATCATCCATCTAATGTTTTGGGTTCACAATAACTTTCTGATTATAACTTTGCTTCTGACACACATTTTCCCCAGGAAGAGAATATGCTGATTAGCAAACATGAGTATCCTCTCTTCTTGATAATGCAATTCTTTTTTTTTTTTTTTTTTTGATACAAAGTCTCAATTTTGTTTCCCAGACTGGAGTGCAATGGCACCATCTCGACTCACTGAAACATCCACCTCCCAGGTTCAAGTGATTCTCCTGCCTCAGCCTCCCGATTAGTTGGGATTATAGGTGCCTGCCACCATGCCCAGCACATTTCTGTATTTTTAGTAGAGACAGGGTTTCACCATGTTGACCAGGCTGGTCTCAAACTCCTGACCTCAGGTGATTCATCTGCCTTGGTCTCCCAAAATACTGGGATTACAGGTGTGAGCCACCATGCCCGGCCGATAATGCAATTCTTATTTTAAAATAACAAGTTGGCTCTCTGGATTAATAAGCAGTCAAAAATATTTTGAATATATCTTCCTTTGGAATATTGTCTTCTATCTTTTCCTGTTACAGTACATTCTAGAAAGAATAGTCTTTGTCTCTGATTTCTCACTAATTCATTTATTCAAAATATGTTTACAGAGAACTCAATACCTGATGGTAGGAAAACTTCCAGAACATACATTTAGACAATTGTTGAAATAGGACCAATTCCTGTGTACTTTCCATTACATTACAACTTCTTTAGCTTTGGAAGTCTTTTCAATTAATGCAGTGAAAGTGAATGGAGTGCTTAATCACTTCATTATTTAGGGATTTTTGCTTTTGATTCAGTGACAGATTGAATATTATTGCAATTGGGATTTAAAATGCTGAAGAAAACATATTGCTAATCATCCCTTCATATCTTTTTCTATTTTCAAAACAATTTTCCAAACTACAGTACTTTATAATAAAGTCTCTTATTTCTACAAAATCCTGAACTGTGCCTGTTCGTTTAACGGACTCACTCAATGGCCAAATTGCAACATACAGATTCTAAAGAGTATTTAAGATGTGAAAAAGTAAAGTTGAGTATAATTTGAGCTGCCTTTCTTTGGAATTTATTTATTTTCTACGCCTCCTGAGACCTTTAAACTTTTCAATATACAAGGTTTTTAATTCCTTGAGCATCTCTGCTCAAACTCTTAATGTGCACACAAATCACCTGGGCTGGGGATCCTGTTAAAATGTAAATCACAATTCAGTAAGGCTGAGGTGGGGCCTGAGAGTCTATATTTCTGACAAGCTCCCAGGGGTTGTAGATACTGCTGATTCAGGGAATGCATTTGAATAACAAGGCTCTGGAAGACAGACCAAAATGCTAATAATTTCGAATGTTTTATGAATGTATCAAAAACATACAGATTTTGATAAGTACCCTTGGTAATATATATTTATGTGCTCTTAGGAGTAAGCAGTGGGCCCAGCATTGCCCAGGAATGTAGAACCATCAAAATGAGCTTTCTGCTTTAAAAACTGAGAGTATACCCAAATTATTACAAACCAGTAAGTTAACCATTTTATGTGCATTATTATCAGGTATTTAGGTATGTACAACTGTGTTAACATAAGTGATACATTTATGGCTTATCTAGGTTTCTTGACTGTGAACACTAAACTCAGTTTGCATACCATGTTTGTGAAAATATTTTTAAACATGGAAAGTAGTCAAGAATTCAAGAACAATAACATTGATGTCCAATGTGTATATACTCTTGTATGGTTGCAAATTATTTATTACTATAAATATTTGTTACTTTCCACTTGGTTTAATTATTGGATACTTAACAGAAATTTTCTATTATGTAATAGTTTAAAAATAACTTGTTATATTTTTCTCTTTTTAAAGAAAAACAATGTAGTATGAAGAGAAAATTATAAAATATCATGAATGTAATATTTTATTATCAATTAATACGTTGAATGAAGTATATAAGGTCTGTCAGCCCACATACTGCTTCTTCCACCTCCCAACAAACATCAAAATGCCTTGATATTACCCTGCTATTTTAAGAAAATGGGCACTTAAAAAACTCAGTTCTTCTATTTCTATGGTAATCAGAATGCTCAATTTCTATTTGATTTTTAAGTTAAAGCAGTCTCATTTGCATACATACAATAAAAGTTTTTAAGTGTGGCTAGAATCAATCATTTCTACGATTCTATATTTTTCATCTTAACATTCTTGAAACTGACATTGTGCTATAATTTGCAAAACTAAAATCCATTAAGAAATAATCATTGGTAGAAAAAGTAAAAACCAAGAAGACAGATACCACATTTAATGCAACTTTACTTTTTCACAGTAACCCAATGGTCAGGAAGAAAAGCATCACAAAGTAGTTTAGCATAGTGGTAGGATTGATTAACTTGCTAGAAATAGAGAGTTTTTATCCAAGTTTGGATTGGCTCATACCAATTACTGTATGATTTCACTTGGAGATGGAACCAACTACAGGTAGCTATGTGCCTAAACTGAATACATAAATTGTACCTGTGCCATTACTCTCTCTTTTTGTCTAGAATACACTTATATACATAGTAAAAGCAAGGGTAAATAGAAACAGCAATACTTATAAAAATACTTTTTCAATTTTTCCTGGAATGTTTGTGTTTTACAAATGTCTCTATACTTTTTTTTTTTGTAAACAAGAGTCTTATTCTGTGTGTCTCTTAGTATTCTAGCAAACATTTGTGCCATATTCAATTATGAATGCATTCCTTTAATTGAGAGGATTGAATAAATTATATGCTTAGCTGATGAAAGCACTTTCTTTTCTAAATAAGCAGTTTGATATAAAATACTTCAGTAAGTAACTGATCTGTATTTTACTGAATTTAGAAATTTATATCAGGAACTTTTATCTACAGGAGCTACATACTTCTTGTACTAATTTTTTTCTGGAATAAGACAGTGTGACCAGATGAAGTCAAATATAATTTCCATGCAGCTTTTTCTTACACTCTTCAGAGCAAGTACTTAGGCAAATAAAAGCAAAATTGTACCTCAAAAAGCCACATCCTCAATGGATGTCTTTTAGAGGAAGCGCTATTTTTTTTTTCCAACCAAAACAGGATACTTACAGCCTTCAGAGATAAAATAGCAGAACCTACCAGTCTCTCAGCATCTGAAACCACAGTCTGTACCTGTCATTTATTGTTTTGTAAATGAACTAAAAATAAAAGATGGATGGGCTGTGTGAAATCCATAAATTCTGTTAATGGCCTACTAAGAAGCCATGTTTTAGGACACTCTATGTTACTCAATGATTCTATTTCCACATTGTTTTAAAGAGAGCTCTCAAAGCACTTGCTTATTTTGTCATTTTATTTCTACTTTGACTTCAAGGTAAAATAATGATTTTAGCTTATTTAGTTGCTTTCTATAAATGCACTCGGCACATGATTTTGCCTTCTAATTCCACAGAAAGTCAAGAGTTCTCAATTTGCTGTCCCTCCTCACTTAATTCCATGAAAACAAAGCTGCGTCCACATCAGTTATTTCTCTTTCTAGTCTCAGGGGCTGTGCTTATGTCCAAAGCTAATGCTAACTGATGTTGTTCTCTGGATATTTGTACACCCTCCTACTCAAGAAAATCCCTCTACCAATTCTCTCTCTCCCCTCTTCCTGTCTGTGTGTCAGCTCTCTAACTCTTTATGCTATCGCTCTATCTCTTTATCTCATCTCTATCTTTCCTTTTGTCCTATATTTTCAACTTCGTCAGCTCCACTGGCTCTTTCAAACCCTTTCTTTTCTGAGTGTAAGCACTCTTATTCACTTTTGTTCTGAAAGTATTATAACTGCCCCTGTTTCCTTCCTTTTGAAACAAAACTTCTTGAAAGAGTAGAGCACTCTACATTTCCTCACTTCCAATGCAATCATGAGTCTGCTGCTATTTGGCCTCTCACAGTATTTAAGACACCGAAGATGACATTAACTCCCTCCACATAAAACAGTCTCTAGGTAATATTTAACTTGGATTATGTGGCATTTACTAGACAGTTGAGTATTTCCTTCTTAAACTTTCTTTTTTTGGCTTTCTTTCTTGTTTCCTACATTTCTTTCTTTCACTAGTCTTGAAACAAAAATATTTAAGTAAAATTAGTAGCAGAGCTGAACAAATTCTTAGACATAAAAGAAAAATGAATGCCAATCTGATTTAGAAAAAAAAATCATCGAACTGCCCAGATCCTAAAATTATATATGAAAAGCAGTCATTAGCTATACTTCCAATTAGTTAAATATATAAAACTATAATTTTATTTTCAATTATCACCATAGGAAGAACTGTTTTATTATACTCACATGTCATTGGGTGGAAAATATTGCTAGTATTGCTTGAGCTGAACAGGCCAGGAGAAACCACTGAACAGGGAGAGGCAGCCAAACTTTTACAACATTGGTAATGATTATAGGGAAGAGGTGCTAGACTCTGAATTGTCTCAGTTTTCTGTTTCTCAAAAAAGAAAGGTTTAAAAGGAACTAATCTGAGACATTTTTTTAAAAAGCAAGTTAGTATTTCTGTTCCTGCTAAATTCTACATCCAAGTTTTATGAGGAAGAGTGCATTTGTTGCCCAAGACTGCCTTAACAAAGTACAAAAACCAGGTAACTTATAATGACGGGAAGTTATTTTCTCACAGTTCTTGGGGACAGGAGCCTGAAATCAAGATGGCAGCAGGGCCATGTTTCCTCTGAGGCTCTAGGGCAGGATGCTTCCTTATCTCTTCCAGCTTCTGGTGATTGCCGGCAATCTTCAGTGTTCCTAGGCTTGTAGACATATCACTCCAACATCTGCGTCTGTCTTCACATTCCTTCCATTTCTCCTGTGTGTGTATCTATCTATGTGTTCCAATACCCCTCCTCTTTGCCACGTTCCTCTTCCTCTTCCTTTTCATCTCACTCTGCCACATAGGCTCTGGAGTGCAGTGGCTTAATACAACTTACTGCAGCCTCAATCTCCTGGGCTGAAGCAGTCCTCCTGTCTTAGCCTCCTGAGTAGCTGAGACTACAGATGCATGCCACCATGCCCAGGCCTGGCTGATTTTTTTTTTTTTTCTAGTAGAGACAAGGTCTCCCTATGTTGCTCAGGCTAGTCTCAAACTCCTGGGCTCAAGTGGCCTACCTGTCTTGGCCTCCCAAAGGGATTACAGGCATGAGCCACTGTGCCTGGCCTACCCTCTTTTTATAAAGGCACCAGTCCTATTAGATTTAGAGCTCACTGTACTCCAGTAGGACCTCATTTTAAGTTAATTACCTCTGCAATTTCCAAATAAGGCCATATTCATGGATTCTGAGGAGACATTTATTATATGGGGATACTATTTAACCCAGTAAGTACATTTTTTTTAAATGACTGATCACACATTATTTTTCTTCCTCTGCAAACCTCACTAAAACAATATTAAAACCATAAAGTAATAAAAAAGAGTTACCATAACAAATACAAAACCAAAGATACCCATTGGAAACTGACAATACAGGAAACAGTTTTTAACATTTGAAAATAATCTAATATTCTCAATGAGATATTACAAGAGTAGGATGCTATGGAAAGGAAAATAAGAGAATAAAACTATGATAGAAATAAATGACATTATAAAAGGACTGAAAGATAAAACCAGGGACCAAAAGTTAACGCACACACACACACACACACACACACACACGCAGACACACAAAAATGTGAAAATAGTAAACATAGAAAAGAAAGAGGAAAAATTCATGAGGTTCAGCAACTATTTTATACAAAATATATAGAGAAAAGAAAAAACAAAATAGGTTAACTATCAAGAACTATATAAAATAGTTTTTAGAAAGACATAAATCTCCAAATTGAAGGTGTCCAGCACAAGTGGCCCATAAAAAAATAAAGGAAGATCTCACAAATCACATAAAATGTGACATTTCAAAATAGTATCAAGAAGAAAAAGCTTCTAGAGAAAATAACAAAGGTCACCTACAAGAGACAGAAAATCAGAATTGCATTAGCCTTCTCAAAAGCTATAATGAATGATAGAAGACCTTGGAGCCATGTCTTCAAAATTATTGATGAAAATGATATTTGATGAATAATTTTATAGTCAACCAAATTATCAATCAAGGATGAGAATAAATTAAAGTCATTTTTAGAAATGCACAAATATATGTCAGTTACTGATTCATGGGAAGCTACTGGAGGATATACCTGAACAAATAAGGAAGTAAATTAAGAAAGACAGAGGCAGTATTCAGAAAAAAATGATCAATTCTAGAAAAATGTCAGTAAAATTTTAAGGATGACAATAAAAGGAAATACCAGGACAGCTGCTGTGTGGCTTTCCTGGAGAGCAACCTGTCCACAGTGGATCAGGAGAATGGAGAGCTCCAGTCAAGTATTCTTGATAGAGACAATTTTTTAAACCTGATAAAGGGCATCTACAAATATCCCACAGTCAACATCATGCAAAATAACAAGAAAGGATGTCTGCTCTCACCACTTTTAGGCAGTATTGCACTAGAGATTCAAGCCATGGCAAGTCGACAAGAAAAAGACAAGCATCCACACTGGAAAGGAAGAAGTAAAACTAGTTCTTTTTGAAGATGACGTGATGTTGTATATATATAGTAAATCGTAAGAAACCCACTAAAAACTATTACACGTGTATGAGAGCAAATAATAAACAAGGTTGTAGTATACAATATTAATACAAAAATATCTATTTTATTTCTATATACTAGCAATTAACCACCTGCAAATGAGGTTGAGAAAATAATTCCACTTATTCTAGTATCAAAAAAATAAAATTCTTAGAAATAAATAAAAGAACTACTAAATGTACACTTTGAAAACTATGAAATACAGTTGAAAGAAATTTTTAAAAACCTAAACTTATAGGTTGCAAGGTTTACTTATTGTTTGGATTATTGGATTATGTATTGTTTGGATATATAATAAAGATGACAATGAATGCTTGTTATTCATTATTATTTATTAAGATAGCAATTATTTATTAAGAGAGCAGTATTGTTAAGATAGCAGTACTTCCCAAACTTATCTACAGAATCAATGCAATTCTTAACAGAATAACAACAAACGTTTTGCAGAAATTGACAAACTTATTCTAAATTTCATATGAAATTGCAAGAAACCCAGAATAGCCAAAATAATTTTAAAAATGAAGAGCAGAGTAAGCGGATTCACATTTTCCAGTTTCGAAATCTGCTGCAAAGCAATGGTAATTAAACAGTGTGCTGGCACAAGAATAGACATATACACTAATGGAATATAATTGAGAGACCAGAAATAAACCTATGTATCCATGGTCAATAAGTTTTGACAAGAGTGCCAAGACCATTCAATGCGGAAAAATATTCTTTTCATCAAATGGCGCTGGGACAACTAGATGGTCATAGGCAAAAGAATGAAGTTGGATAGTCACTTCATACCATATACAAAAATAAATTCAAGATATTATATATCAAAGGCTAAAATGTAAAAATTTAAACTCTTAGAAGAAAACAAAACAGTAAGTCTCATGACCTTGGATTTTTCAATATGACACCAAAAGTTTGAGCAACAAAAGAAAAAATTGCAAACTGGACTTCAGTAAGCTTTGTGCTTCAAGGGACACTGTCAAGAATTTAAAAAAACAAACCACAGAATGGGAGAAAATATATGCAAATTATATACATGATAAGGGACTTTTATCTAGAATATTTAAAACACTCTTACAACTTAATAATAAAAAACAAATAAACCAACTAAGAAATGGCCAAAGTACCTGAATACACATTTCTCCAAGGAAGACATACAAACAGCCGATAAGCAAATGAAAAGATGCTCAACTGCATTAGCCATCAGAAAAATGCAAATCAAAACCACAGGAAGATGCCATTTCATACCCACTAGGATGACTACGTTTCAAAAGTCAGATAATAACAAGTGTTGGTAAGAGTGTACAGGAATTGGAACCCTCATACATTGCTGATGGGCATGTAAAATTGTCCAGTCATGTTAGAAAACTGTCTGGCATTTCCTCTAATAATTAAACAGAAATACCAGTAATTCCATTTCTAGGTATATATGCAACAGAAGTGAAAACATGTCTACATAAAAAGTTATACATAAATTTTTATTTGTTTGTTTCAGGCAGGGACTCACTCTGTCATGCAGGCTGGAGTGCAGTGGTACGATTTTGACTCACTGAAGCCTGGGTGACAGAATGAGTTCCTGTCTCAAAAAGGTGGGCTCAAGCAGTCTTCCCACTTTAGCTTCTAGAGTAGCTGGGACTACAGGTACACACCACCACACCCCATGATTTCTTTTAATTTTTGGTCGAGTTGTGTTTTTAATATGTTATCTGGGCTGGTCTAGGACTCCTGGGCTCAAGCGATCTTCCTGCCTCAGCCTCCCGAAGTGCTGGGGTTTCAGGCATAAGCCACCATGCCCACCCTTGTACATGAATGTTTATAGCAGCATTATTCACAGTAGCCAAAATGTCTGTCAGTGGATGAAAGGATACATAAAATGTGGTATGCTTATAAAATGAAATATCGTTTGGTTATAAAAATAAATGAAGTACAACACATGCTACAACTTGGATTAACCTTGAAAACATTGTGCTAAGTGAAAGAAGCTAGTCCAAAAGTCCACATAAAAACATATTCTATTTATATGAAAGTCCCAAATAGGAAAAGCTATGGAGACAGAAAATAGTATACTGTTTACTTAGGGTTGGGTGCCAGATGATAGGGGTTTACAGTGGTGACAGCTAAAGGATATGGGGTTTCTTTTTGAGGTGATGAAAATGCTCTAAAATTGACTGTGGTGATGGTTGTGCAGATATGTGAATATACTAAACACCATTGAAGTGTACATTTAAAATGGATCAGCTATATGGCATGTGAATCATATTTTTTAAAAACTGTTTTTTTAAATGATGGTTTATGAATTCTGAGCCTAGATCATGGAAGATACCATGCTTCTGCCTTGCTATTTCTTGGAATGCTCCCTTCGAGGGAAGCCAGGCACCATATTGTGAACATGCTTAAGCAGCGCATGGAGAGGCTCCTGTGGGAAGTAACTGAGGCCACTCGCCAACAACGTGCCCCAAATGAGTGAGACAATTTGGGAAAATATCCTCAAGCCCCTGTCAAGACTTCAGATAACTTGTAACCTTAGCCAGCATCTCGACTGGCACCTCATGAGAGATTCCAAGCGAGAACCACCAAACTAAGCTGCCTCTGAATTCTCAACCCACAGAGTTAATTGTTGTTCTAAGTAACTAAGCTTTGGAGTCATTCGTTCAGTAGCAATAGACAATGAATACAGCGCATTAGAAAGAAAGAATAATCAAAGTGTAGTACTTTGGAGGGAAGGAAGATTATTTGTGTGAACGTATTTAATCTTTATCCCTACTTTGCAGAGCCTCTGGGGCACCATACATAACATGTAATGTAAGAAAGCACTAACACTTAGTTTAACTAAAATTTATGGGCCAGGTGTGGTAGCTCACACCTGTAATCCCAGCACTTTGGGAGGCCAAGGCGGGCAGATCACTTGAGGTCAGGAGTTTGAGCCCCAGCCTGGCCAACATGGTGAAACCCCATCTCTACTACAAATACAAAAACTAGCTGGGCATGGTGGTGCACGTCTGTAATCCCAGCTTCTCGGGAGGCTGAGGCAGTAAAATCACTTGATCCCCAGGAGGTGGAGACTGCAGTGAGGCGAGATTGCGCCACTGCACTCCATCCTGGGCAAGAGAGTCTTTGTCAAAAACAAATAAATAAATAAAATTTACAGTACATCTATGTTAATTATGGGGGCAGGAGAAATAGACAGTAATGAAAGAGCTAAATTCTAATTTTCCATGATGTGAAATCGATAGGTAATATCTAAAATTGGTAGCTTATAAAATAGCTGTGCAAGTATATTCTTTATAAATACAAAGCTATAAATTTCATAGTTCATAATTTGTGGAGTCAGGGCCTGCAAGATGGAGAATATTGTAGTGAACTACTGATGTACATTGTAAGTCTTGCCACTATCTTTATAATATATCCATAAATTATTTTTATGAAGAATAAATATAATTTCAAAAATTCAAAATATAATAGCACACAAAAGTTTAAAAAATTAAAATCGGAAATATAATTTATTTTCTGGAATTTCTAATATATACCATACACTGTGCTCAGTATTATCGTACATTTGTTAAAAGATAATTTTCTGCAAAACACAAAATCATGACTCATATAGATATAAAAATGAACCCATGCTAAATAATTTATTTGCCTTATATGATATGAAGTTAACAGGTAGATGTTATAACTAGTTCAGAAAAAACGAGCGAAATAGCAAAAATTATTACGGAATAAAGGAACGTGGAGATGAATTGCAAATGGAGACAAAACTAATTTTCCACAGAGGGGAGGAACTCAATTAAATCACTACCAGATAGTGCAGAATTTACTTATCTGTCAGCTACCTGTAACTAAAAAGAGCTGCAAAATACCTGAAAGACAATGAACAGGGCTAGAATCTAGTATCCCAGGAAGGTCTCCCGTAAAAGATGCTTAGTTTTCCACTGTAGCATAAAATAATTATTTAATACAACATGTAAACAAATTTTGTGAAGTAGGTGTTCCTTCTTTGTAGAAGAAAACGAAGCTTAAAAATGGATTACATAACTTGTTTATATTCCCACAGTTAGCAAAGGCCTAATAAGGAATATAAATTGTGTGTATACGTGTGATACTGATAACTGTGATTTCTTTTCAATTTCAAAGGATAATTTTATCAGGTTTGTCTGTGCCTTTTTTTTTTTTTTTCTTTTTCAAAGCTGATATTGTCAGTTTACTTCCTGGGATCCAGTCCAAGTAAAACAATTTTGTTTCTCAGAGTTTTTACCTGCAGTGAACATGACCATATCTCTCTAGTTATTTCTTAGGAGAGAGAATTTCAAAACAGCTAGGGAAGGAACATGGACATCCATCAGGCCTTGAAGTGACTATGAAAGGGCATAACAAAGATTCTTCCTTCCTCCTAAAGCAATAGCCTCCCTCTTTATGTATTTTTTTCTCTTGTATAATTACCACAGCCCTATTCACATTTTTCCTCTTTTATATTTTATCTCCCGCTCCCCCCACCGTTTCTGTAAATTTTGTCTCATCCCTGGTGTTTTTCCTCATTAGTCTGATTCTGCCATCCTAGCTCTGGTCTGAACCTGGCTGGACTTGGCGAACTTTGGGTGCACATTTGCTGTAATTAGCTTAGACAAGGGAGGCAAGGAGCAGAGGAACGGTGCTGACTCTCCTCCTTTTGCTCAATTTAGTTTCTATAATATTTTAAACTATGAGGCAATACCTGTGACATCCAGCAGGATCAAACTGCATCCCTTCCAGCCCATACCCTTCTCAGGAGGCCACAAAAACTCCACCATCTTCGCGTGCTACAGGGGTTGTTCGGATAACCCCAATACTTCCAGTAAGATAGACTCTAAAACGAAAGTAACTATCAAACAAACAAGCATAGAGGATGCTTTTAAAAGGACACCAATGGATCTTTAAAAGAAAGGGAAGGGAAGGGTACATGTGGTCAAACTGCTCTTGAGGTTTGCATGTTCAGTCATTCTACAGAATTATTGTGTATCAATTATATGCCAAAGTCATAATTTTATGAGGTTACTCAGAGATTATTAAAATCTTGAGAAATTATTTCACATGAATCACCAGAGACTAATATAATAAAATACGAAAGTTTTAATTGGCACTTTCTGGAAATATCATCTCCTTCAATCCAGGTCACAGCTGGAGGAGGTAGACACTTGGCATAGCCAAGGAGCAAACTAGTCTGATGGGAGGAATTAATCATGGGACAACACATAACACAGCCAGATCACCTTCACATTCTAGTTTGCACTAAGAAAACTGTTGAACACTCACATTTTAAGAGGGCTCATCAGGAATTTTTATATTATTCAGATAAAAGACAAATATTTAGACAGGTTTGGAATAGACCCTCACTTTGTCAAGATTATATTGTTTGTATGTAATATATATAATCAATCATGGTAAGGAGAACAGTGATTTCAGGAAATAATGTAATCAAACTATTATATCCTAATTCAGGGGGTTATTTCTATTAGAGAAACTGCCTGAGTAGTATAAAGAAGCAATGAAAGTATCTATTCACTGTTTCTTTTTATAGACTCTGTGAAATCAGTACCTTTGTGCTATGACAATATTACCTTGAATACTTAAAAATATCAAATTAGTTGTTTAATAATCAGATAAAAGCTTATTAGTCAATGTTAGCTTTAGAAAGCCTTTAGTTACTTCAAGAGATACTGAAAGGATATCCTTGACTGCAATGTTGGTGTGGTAAGCAGCTTCTAAGATGACTGTCAATGATCCACACCTCCTGATATTTATGCTATTTTGCAATCACTTTGAGTGTGGGAACTTAGTGGTGAACTTCTAACAAATAAAAGATGGTATGTCACTTAAATGAGGTTATAAAAGACTGTGACTTCTACCTTGGGTATCCACTCTCTCTCTTTCATGTCGCTCACTCTCAGGCCAGCAACCTAACATATTATAAGCCATCTTACAGAGAATCCTACATGGTGAGTAACTGAAGTCTCTAAACAACAGCCAGAGAGAAATGCAAACTTGCAAACAACATGTGAATGAACCTTAAAATGGATCTGTTTCCAGCTGAGTGTTGAGATGACTACAGCCCTGGCTGACAGTTTAGCCACAACCCTCTGAGAAAACTAGAACCAAAATTATCCAGCTAGGCCACTCTGGATTCCAGGTTCTCAGAAACTGTGAGATAATTATAAATGTTTGTTATTTCTATGCTGCTAGATTTTGAGAGATGTTATACAGCAATAGATAACTAATAGAATATCCTGTGTTATAACAGTATATTATCTTGAGTATCTAAAACATTAATCAGACGACAGCTTATTAGACATCATTTGTCTAATAAAATGATGATAACTTGTTAGTCAACATTAGTTGCTTTAATTATGGTGGTTAGATTTGGAAAGCCATTAGTCTATTCAAAGGAATTCTTTATAAATATTATAGATATTAGCGTTAGTTGAAAAGTATAGGAGTGCACTTTCTCTTCCATGCACTGGCGAAGTTCCTGTGTTGCCAGGGGCCACCATCCTGCTCCTTGTTATTGGTATTGTAAGAAACAGCCATACCCAAAGTCTCGTTTCCACCGAGGTGTTCCTGATGCCAAGATCCATATCTTTGGGTTGAAAGAAGGCAAAAGTGGATGAGTTCCCACTCTGTGGCCACATGGTGTCCGATGAATATGAGCTGCTGTTTTCAGAAGCCCTGGAGACTGCCTGTATTTGTGCCAATAAATACATGGTGAAAAGCTGTGGCAGAGATGGCTTTCACATCTGAGTGCAGCTCCATCCCATCTATGTCATCTGCATCAACAAGATGTAGTCCTGTGCTGGGGCTGAAAGACTCCAGACGGGTATGTGAGGGGCCTTTGGAAAACCCCAGGGTACTGTGGCCAGGGTCCACATTGGTCAAGTCATCAGTTTATCCACACCAAGCTTCAGAACAAGGACCACGTAATTGAAGCCTTAGGCAGGGCCGAGTTCAAGTTCCCTAGATGGCAGAAGATCCATATCTCCAAGAAGTGGGGCTTCACCAAGTTTAACGCTGACAAATTTGAAGACAAAGTGGCTGAGAAGCACTTCATCCCTGATGGTTGTGGGGCCAAGTAAGTTCCCAATCACAGCCCCTTGGACAAGTAGCAGGTTCTGCACTCATGAAGGCTTTTGGCAGCACTGTCTCCTTGGGCCATGCCAATCTGACTTATGCTTACTAATAAACTCTGTTTACTGGCCAAAAAAGAAAGAAAAAGAAAGAAAAATAAAGAAAAGAATGAATACTCATCTATTACAACTTTCCACCAAACTTCCATAAGTGCTGAAAAAAATGTTATATCTCTGCCTGACACTAAAGGATTGTGTTAATGATTTTGCTTACGTTCATTTTAGAAAATAAGTAGAATCATCCTTTAAAATGAGCATATTTAAAAGAAAAGGGTCTTCTGTATGTATTTTAATATCAGTGGGTTGGTTACTTCTTTGTAGTTTTGATGTGGACTCGTTTAAATTTAATTTGAGATCAATGCTAGTTGATGGATTAAAGACAGCTGCTTTCAAGAAATTTTCTCATGCTACCTTATGGGTGGTGCCATTCCTAAATTTCTGTAAGCCATCATGTTTCTTTTTCTAAGAAAGTATTTTGGGCCCAAGTAATATGCCACAGTTTAAATATGCTTGTACAGCCCTCTTATTACATACAGTCAAACCACTTAAGCTTTCCGTTCAAAATCACTGTTTCCAGATCAATGATGGCTCAAGTTTAACAGCCAAAAATTTACATTGATAATGATAAATTTTGGGCTTTATAACTTATTTCAAATACTGTATTACTTTCATTTGTCTGTGAGTTTAATCCCAGAGACAAATAAATTTGCTCATTTTAGAACTATCATATAGCAACATCCCAATTCAAGATGTGATTTTTTGAAAAAGGAATGTAAGTTAGAGTTCTATTATATCATTTAATAAATTTTTCACAAAACAGTGGCACCTAGTGGTCTATACAAATCCTTCTCCCAACTGTTTGTAATTTGTCTTTACTCTTTAGTTTGAATCTGGCATTAATTGGCTACAGCTGGTTCAATTGCTAGTTCTATTCACTAGGATCTCTTGCTTTACAGATTCAAATTTTTGCCATATTAAAATTATCTTTTGTTTTTTATTTGTGTACTTAGCCTAATGTCAACAGCATTATTCTTACTATTTTGATGTCATTCTACCAGAAATCTTTGTATGTAGTTAGGGTTAATGAGTTACTGCCACCAAAATAGATGAATTACTTTAAAACATCAAACAAGAGACTACCTTAAAACAACAGTCTATAAAAAGAGATTCACTTGGCTGGGTAAGGTGGCTCACGCCTGTAATCCCAGCACCTTTTTTAGGTTGAGGCAGGTGGATCACCTGAGGTCTGGAGTTGAAGACCAGCTGACCAACACGGTGAAACCCCATCCCTACTAAAAATACACAAAATTAGCCAGGCATGGTGGCAGCTCCCAGCTACTTGGGAGGCTAAGGTAGGAGAATCTCTTGAACCCGGGAGGCGGAGGTAGCAGTGAGCTGAGATCACGCCATTGCACTCCAGCCTGGGCAAAAAGAGCAAAACTCCATTTCAAAAAAAAAAGAGATTCACTTTTGGAAGTAATAAAATTTGCCTTTTTTGTTTCTATAATAGAACTGAATAGTGTAAGCTATTTTAGCACTGCTTATCACCACTTGGTATTATTAGTATATGAATATTCTTTAAACCCGCAGCCTAATAAACCTGTCTATAAACCTGACCACAATGTATTCATGTTGAGAACTTCCTGAATTCTGCTTACTAGAAGAAAGATGTTGATATTATCTTTTATTTACTATGACCAAGTATGGCATGCACCAGTTTGGTTTAGGAAAAGCAAATAAAATATTGTCTTTCATATATGAAGAAGTTATTAGTAATAATTGAATATATTTTCCTATCAAAGTGATACCCTTATAAAGATTTATCTGCACGATCTAGCCAATACAAGACACTGTAAGACTGCTTTCAAAATTTGTTTGAGAACATTTCGTTCCCTCATGAACATCATATGTGAAATTCAGCTCTCATTATTACTGTACTCTAAAAATTATTTTAAATAAATCTGACGGAAATAAACTCAGAAGGCTATTGAATGGCAATTATTAATTTAAACAAATTTATATTCACACCTAGTTCCACATTTGCTGTGTAAAACAAGGAGGAGTTCTGTAATATTGTCTTTCTTGATATGAAGGCTGGTTATACTTTATACAAATTTATTGAGTTATATAACTTATTATTTATATATGTATATTGTACATAATATGTATATTATACGTAAATAAAATTTACATTAAATGACTGATGGAGGTGAAAATTGAGAATTTTCTAAAGAAAGTTCTTCATATTATAAGCACTATTTCAAACCTTTGGGCCTAATGGATGATACTTATTGAACTAATCGTATTACAATCACTTAAAAAATATATCAAAATTTTTCCTGTCGGTATAATTTAAATAGATATTAATATTTATTTTTGTACTTTTCTTAAAAGAGCTCAATTATTTGTATGTAAAATAAACTGTACACTTTTTAATATTGATCATCTATTCCAGAATTTAGAATTACTCATTTAGTTAATACCAGATCGTGTCCAAAGTTAGGGTTTTAAATATGTTAGGTAGACTCATTTATTCTTGAGGTAGCTTTAAAACAAGTAACATTACCAATCAGTAGTAGCCTGCCATAAAATTTAGTGCCAAAATAAGTTTTCCTTTTTTTTTTTTTTTTTTTTGAGACGCGGTCTCGCTCCGTTGCCCAGGCTGGAGTGCAGTGGTGCGATCTCGGCTCACTGAAAGCTCCGTCGCCTCCCGGGTTCATGCCATTCTCCTGCCTCAGCCTCCCGTGTAGCTGGGGCTACAGGCGCTCGCCACCACGTCCGGCTAATTTTTTTTGTATTTTTAATAGAGACGGGGTTTCACTGTGTTAGCCAGGATGGTTTCGATCTGCTGACCTCGTGATCTGCCCGTCTCGGCCTTCCAAAGTGCTGGGGTTACAGGCATGAGTCACTGCGCCCGGCCAAGTTTTCTAACAATGGTATTTTATTTGTAAATCTGTATAGACCTCACAGCTAATTCACATACAAATATTATTCTAGTCAGCTGGGTCCAAAAATAATAAAAACGGAAATGATAAAAAATCCTTGCTGCAGGAGTTCAAACTGAAACTTTATGAGGAAAAATATTATTTTATGGTTAGATATTAAAAAGTCATGAAATTTGCCTTAGTCATCAACATTCTAAACATCAAAGAGATTGAAAAGTAAGGTTTGAATAAAATGTAATATCAGGTTATTTCTAATTTGAGAAATAATTTAGGAAATGAGTGAGAAACTGTGAATATTCATAAAACAATGAACTGATAGTCCCAAATGCCTATGTATTTTCAAGCTATTCCACAATTGTAAGCAACATATAAGTTGATATTCATTTTAAAAATAAAAGCTATCAGATAGTATTGATTTTCTTTTCTTTTTTTTTTTTTTTTTTTTTTGAGATAGGGTCTCAGTCTGTCACCTGTGCTGCAGTGTAGTGAGGTTATCATGGCTCACCGCAGTCTTGACTACCTGGGCTCAAGTAACCCTTCCATCTTGTCTGGAGTACACAGTGTACTCTAGAGTACTGGGGCTACAGATGTGCACCTCCAGGCCCAGGTAATTTTTAAACAATTTTTTGTAGAGATGTGGTCTCCCTATGTCGTCCAGATTGATCTCGAACTCCTGGCCTCAAACAAGCCTCCTGCCTGGGCCTCCCAGCCTGCTGGGGTTATGGGTGTGAGTCACCGAGCCTGGCCAGACAGTACTTCTAAATTACTGTTTTCTTCTTCTCATTAAAAAATTACTTGAAAGTATTGAAACATAGATGTGAGTTCTTGCTGAGAGGAGAAATAAATTCCATTGGTGTTCAGGAGGCATTAACTATTAAATCTGCTGATGGAGTTCTATGCGGGTTTGTCAAACACCATCCACATGTCTCCTCAGAGCTTCCTGGACTTGCCTAGCTTTCAGACCCTCTATTACTGTCCTCACCACAGCTACCACTGCAGAATTTGGGATCTCACTTCACCAGAGGCTGCCATAGGGACCAGGACACAACAAAGAGGTGCAGGCCAGGGCAAATTCTGACCAATAGTTGGTAAGAGACACAAAAGAGACAGCAGATAAATTTCCTATTTTTCCTGCCAATGGACTGTTTCATTACGCAAGTTTTCCAGACATGTCATTTTGAGGCCTGTCAGATAGTGATAGATACTATATCCCCTTGCATTTTTTTTCAATCTTCTTTGCCTCACTTTCTTTATCTCTCACTTTTAGTGCCCTAAGATCATACTTTCAATTAATTAGCATATTAATATATAGGCTTCCCTCCACCTAAAGAACCAAAATTAAGACAGGGATCAAGCTAATAAGGAAAATTAAATACTACTAATCTAATCCATAGATGTAAAAAGTTTTTAATAATGAAACGACAGGGTTTTGCCATGTTGCCCAGGCTGGTCTCAAACTCCTGGGCTCAGGTGATTCTGCCACCTTGGCCTCCCAAAGTGCCGGGGTTACAGGTGTGAGCCACCACACCTGGCAGGTCACTGGTTTTAACTAGGGTTATAATTAGTTAACACAGGTTAATTTTTAACTACAACTACATTGTAACCTCCACTTTCGGCTAATACACCTTCCTAGAGTTGCCATTTATTGAGATAGGAAGACTGTGGACAACAGTTTTATGTTGGTGATGGTGGTGGAGAGTTATTAGTAGTTCAGTTTTGGATACTTGAACTTGAGGTGACTATTGGTATTGGGCATCCAAGTAGAGATATAAATAAGGCAGTTGTTTATATGAGTCTGAATTTTGGAGAGAGGATCAGCATGAATGTATTAATGCAGGGACCCTTAGCATATAGATGGGATATTATATTATACTATGAGATTAGATGAAATCCCATAAAGACTGAATATTGACATGGGGAGAATATCTTGAAGGACAAAATCCTAGAAGGTTTCCATATTTAGAGATCAGGTAATGAAGATAAAACATCAAGGAGACTGAGAAAGTGTCCGGAGAGAGAGAAAAACCCGGAGAATGTTATATTTTAAATGTTAAGAGAAAAAAATAATATTTCAAGGGGGAGAAAGTCAGTTAATGGGTTCAATAATGTTGAGAGGTCAGTGAAAATAAAAAGGACTAAGAATACAGGCTGGATAGTGCAGTGTAAAGTATGATGGTGAATTTAATAGAAGCGTATTTTGTGAAAAATCGATTAGATTTAAGAGCATATGGGAGTAGGGAAAGTGGGCACAGACACAACACATTCAAGGGATTTTGGTACAGAGGGAAAGAAAGAAAGAAGATACAAGTAGGATTTCAAAATTTTCAAAAGCCATTCTGAAGGTAAAGGATGATTTGGGGGATGTTTACACTGGAAGTTGGGAGACCAGTTGAAGGTGTTGCTGATTCAACCAAGCAACAATGAAGGGCGGCTCTAAGGTAGGGGCAATAGCAATGGAAAAGAAAAAATGGGGTTGAAAACCATGTAGAAAGAAGATGGAGAAAGTGATAAATTGGATGTGTGGTCAATGAAGACAGGTAGGGCAAATTAGTATTTTTTGAAAATCTACTACGGATTTCATGTTAAGTGCTTTTATATATTACATAGACAAAATGGATAAAGTGAGAGCCTGAATATTTGGCACAGGGAGGAGCCCAAGTTAGAGCAGAGGTGCAATTACTTCTGTAATTGAGGGAGGGGAGCATTCGTGTGGTGGCAGATTACCATTCAATCTCCCCCCACAAATCTGTGAATTTAGTATTGCTGCCCCACTGTTTTTTTTTGAGATGGAGTTTCACTCTTGTTGCCTAGACTGGAGTACAATGGCACAATCTCAGCTCACTGCAACCTCTGCCTGCTGAGTTCAAGAGATTCTCCTGACTCAGCCTCCTGCATAGCTGGGATTACAGGCATGCGTCACCACGCCCTGCTAATTTTCTATTTTTAGTAGAGATGGGGTTTCACCATGCTGGTCAGGCAGGTTTTGAACTGCTGACCTCAGATGATCTACCCACCTCAGCCTCCCAAAGTGCTGGGATTGCAGGCATGAGCCACCGCACCCAGATACTGCCCCATTTTTATAGAAGAGGAACTTGAAGATCAAATAATGTTTTTTACATGCCAAAGAATACCAGTTAAGTAGTCCAAGAGCTGTATTTAAGCCAGATTGTTTTGGCTTCAAAATACACAGTTTTCTCATTCTAGATCGAATTCCTTCAATAGAACTAAAGGAGCAATAGGACTACAGGATTTCTGGCTTGACCAGTTAGGTAGCTAGTGGGATCATTAATGAAAGTATGCAATATTGGGTGGAGGTAAAAGATGATGTGTGCAGTTTTGGATATGATGGTTGTAAAAGACCTGTGATGTAAGCAATTAGATATGTACAGAAGCATTTGCACATGCCACTCCAGAGATCGAAAGATATATCCTCTGATGTAGATACAGAGTCAGAGGCATTCATCTAACCTTCCAGTGAGAGGGAATAGAATTATAAGAGAGGAGGACTTACATAGAACTTTGGAGATTAACCATCTTTTAACAGAGGCAAAAGGGCTCACAGAGGAGACTAAGACTAATCAGATAGTTCAGTACACCATCAAAAGAAATGATTTTCACAGACGGTAAGAGAGAAGAGAATTTCAAAAGGATCTAGTACTTAACAGGAAAACACAGCAGTTTATTTAAAAATGTGCATTGAAACATTTTCCTTGATGCTGGAAATTAGATCATCAGGGATCCTTGAGAGAAAAGCAGTTTGTTGGAAGGATGGAGGTAAAAAGGAGCATTGGAATTTATTAGGACTACTCTTTCAAAAAACTTGTCTGAGAAAGGAAGGGCATATAAAGAGGAATATAGAGTCATACACCATTTGGATTTTTAAAGATAGGTTAGCCTTAAATACAATTTTATTTTTATGGTTATTTTTTAAAAATCAAGTGCTAATTATGTGTTAGTGTTCTTGCACTTTATGTGAAGTGTTGTGTTTCCTTCTCACAAAACAATTTTTGAAGCATCCATGAGATAACTCTCCTTATTTTTAAGACAAGCCTAGTAAAGCACAGAGAGGTTACAAACTTGCCCAAGATTAACTAGCTAGAGTTAGAGCCAGGATCAGACCCGGGAAGTCTGACTCAAGAGCCCTTGTATGTAACCATTGCCTCTTGAGTAAGAGTTAGGCGGGGTAGAGATGGAAAATCCTGGAGAAAGAAGACAAAATGAGTGGAGTGAAAGCCTGAGTGTCTGGAACAGGGAGGAGCTCAAGCCAGAGCAGAGGCGCAGAGTTACTTCTGCAGTTCAAAGAGGAGAGCATCAGCGTGGTGGCAGATGTTTCCAATGTAACTAGAAAATTATTTTTTTCTGCACACAAAATAGCTAATGTAAATATATATATTTTTTCCTAACAGTTTAATTTTTTTCAAGTTTATTTACTTTGTAAGCCATTTTTTTCTTTTGTAGAAAATTTACTAAATACTAAATACCTATACTAAATACTATACTAAAGTCAGGGAGACTTTGCATTTTCTGTTCAATAGACCAGTCTGTTCATGCATATTAGTTACTGTAGCTTTATTTTACATTTGATTTATTTATAAAACAAATACTGAGCATCTACTCTGTGCTTGATGTGTTGTTTTGATATACATGATGAGTAAGATCAATAGACACATACATGCTCAGACCCCCACTTACAGTATATTCCAGGGATCAGCAAACTTTTCTTTACAGGACTGTAGAGTAAATCTTTTAGGCTTTATGGAGCCATTCTGCTCTGCTGCAATCACTCACCTCTGCCACCGTAGCTAAAAGCAGTCAGACAATATGTAAATGAAGACTGTGGCTGTATTCTGATAAAAATTTATTAATAAAAACAGGCATGGCCTGCAGGCTGCAGCTTGCTGACCCCTATTCTAGGCTGGCAATACAGTTATCTGGATGATGAACTGTCAAATAACAGTGAAAAAATATTTTGGAAGTGAGAATGGAGATTTAAGAAACTTTACTTCTTTTTTTCTGACCGAACTCTAATTCCATGATGTTTGTGGTTAAGGTAGAGTAACAGACATCTTGGTTTGTCCCAGGCAGTTCAGGTTTATGCCTATGATCCCAGCCTTATGATAAACAGAACCCCCACCACCACCACGCTTTTCACTCTTTGAAATTTTCCAGTTAGTATGATAAACTGTACAGTTGCCCTAAATTTAGGAGCTAAAAAAAAAATCTTTCTCAATAGGAAAAAGAAGCAGATCTCAATTAAGGCAAAGCTATGGCAGGAAGATATAAAGGACATATAGGATTTTCTTTACTGAAGGAGATTTTCCAGAGGCAATATTAGGAAAGGGTGGGAAGGGAGGAAAATTGGAATTTTTATTTAATTGGGTGCATTAAAAATGAAGGGGAAATAAAAGGGAGAATGGGAAGTAAAGAGAGTCTGGGAGAGGAATTAAAGCGATACACTGTTTTACTTGATCAATATTACATATGGAATATTATTGACAGCCTGTTATGTCTCCTTTAAGAGAAGCCTAGCCCAGATTCTTGTTTTATACCTACTGGGAAGCAAGGCAAGTTTGTTCTTCAGGCAAAAGTTCACAGAGGAAATAATCTAATGAAAGAAGCTATTCTCAGAATATTTACATTCCTATTTTCTAAATGTAGTTGGTTTTCAGAAAACATTTAGAGATTGAGATAAGCATTCAAATTTAGAATGTTTATCCAAACCAGGTCTTTAAAGCTACACTCATTATACGTATTTCCTGTTGATTTGTAAGTCCAGTATTTTCTCTCTACCTGCTGCCTTCTCTTTTCCTAGCAAGAGCAAATATCATCTCCTTGGTAAAGTTTTCCTGGTATTAGTCACTCTATCTTCTGTACTCCCCTATGACACTGAACTCACACATATACTTAGAAATAGATTTGCTATGAAGAAAATGATGCTTCAGTTTCAGGGTAAGCTCCTTCGGAGCCCTTGCCATGTGTTCATATGGGTATACGCTTTTGTGACTTTAGCAAATGTAAGATTTTTTTAAAAACTGCCATTCGATAAGTCACTTTGCTTCTCCTATTTAACACTCCCTAGTGCTTGTGGTCTGGGGGAGGCTACAAGCATTTCTGGGATCTAAGGCGATACACTGAGCATGGAATTAGGAGGTTGTGTTTACGTGCTTTAAGTCATTTCCAAGTGCAGTTGTATTACTGCTGGCCTAGCAGTTCATGTAGAAATAGTTTCCAGGAGGACTCCTGCTAACTCCTGTGCTGGTTCACTCAGCTTTTTGAAACACCCAAAAAGTGCAAGTCAAAGGTTATGTGATGGTTTGCAGGTATCCTTTACGCAAATTTATACATGTGAAAGAGAAAGAAGGAGGATGCAGGATTTGTCTTAGGGGTAGGGAGCTTCCTTGGCTGAGGTCACAGCCTTCTCTGGGAAGCCTGCATCGTGTAACTAAGGCAGGAGAGGTAGATGGCCAGCATGGGACTCTTCAATGGGCTACCACTGGCCTGGCAAAGGCAATGTTAGAACTGCTTGGCAATTCCACTCGTTCTGCAGCCCAGTTCTGCTTCCTCTCTTTCCCTTTCACAGTTATTACTCTCTAAGAAACATCTTATACTCCAGCCTCCTCCTCAGCATCTGCTTCTGGGTAATCTAATTTATGACAATGATCTTGGTTTGGCAAATTCTGTTAAAAATAATTTTCAGATAAAAGGTAAAATTATGACTCTCATGCAGATGTAATCATGAACAATATGTTAAATATAGTGTTTATTTTACTCATGGTATTGGGAAACCAAGCAGATGTTACAATTGATTTAAAATGAAAGTTAAAACAGCCAAGAGTAATATAGCTGTTTAGACAAATTGCAACAACCTTTAGTGGCTATAAATGACTTCCTACAATTAAAAATTAAACATAATGTTTACTCTAATATTTGCTTTATTATTCAAACATATGCTTTCTAATAGAAATACAATCCTAATCAGACTTATTTAAACAATTACATAGAAAAATATGATCAAATTTAGTATCCTTGAAATATAAGTACTGAATTACATATCAACTAATATAAAAGAGTGTGGAATATAGATAAATGCATGATAATTTAGAATAATATTGTCAACATGTTAAAAATGTATACAATTGTGTCTGACCAGACATCTCTTCGGGGCACAATTCAATTTTCTCTTGCTGCAGGATTACAAATTCACAAATGTGATAAGGTGTCTGTTGAGTCATTTTCAAGTCCAATTAAAAAGGTATAAATTCTGTCATAATTAAAACTTTTAGAAAAATGTGTCAAGTCTTCTGGAAATTTGTGGACTTTAATATTTTATAACATTATTGCTTGAATTTTCCAATTCAGATGTTTGAAGTGTGACAACAGATCTAAAATGATTGATGCGAGTAAGTTTAAATTATGTGTTTGATATTTTAAGGGAGCTATTTATTCCTCACAATCCAATGATGTGTATGGGTAGTTATTTGTACAAATTTTTCACATTGAATGGAAGAATAGAGTCCTTTGTATTCAAGAAGATATTTGGGAGCCTAGTCTAAAGATACAGAATTGCTCTAGGAAAACACAATAGAAAACAGGCTGTATTGTTCTTCCTTAAAAAGTACAAAAGACAATCAACAAGTGAACTAAAGTATGGTAATTACTGAGAATGCTTAAGAAGATTAAGCCACGGAAAATAAATGTTCTTCTGTGGATAAGTTTTCTGAAAAATCTATTAAGGGAGGTGGCAAATTCCTGCTTTCTACCTTGCACAAAGCAATCCATTTGTGTAATCTACCAAATCATATTTCTTGATTGAGCTTATAGAGCATGGAAGGCACAATTGATTACTGGAGAGATAACAAATATATGTGACAAAAAGAAAAAAAAGAAAGAGGAAACAGCTAAAATGAAGACAATAAAGATGCCATTTGCAGAAGAGCTCTGACTTGTCCGGATTTGAAGAAGCAGACACCTATGCATTCAATTTAGTTTACAAGGCAGCCTCCAACAACGAAGATGAATTAAAGACTCAGGGAACAAATGCCATTGATGTTAATTCCTTTACAGTTATCATTCTCTGTAAAACTGCTTAGAGATTGGACAGATGAGACCTAATCTTTTTATTCATGTTTTTGTAATTTTAAAATCAATTGCTCTCTGCTGCTGCTCAGATACTGACAGCTAAATCCATATTGTAAATAATGAGAGTCTAGATTTCAGAAGAAATATAAGAAACAAAGCAAAAACCATTATTCTAGATTAATACTTTTTAAATCAGGAACTTTGATGGCCAAACAATCACATTAGAATTTATCATTATAGTTTTAGAATAGGGAATGACTTGCTAGCATGTAAAGCACCCTTGCATTGACCTCAGATGATAAATCATTTTTTTTTTTTTTGAGATGAGTCTCACTCTGTTGCCCTGGCTGGGGTGCAGTGGTGCAATCTCGGCTCACTGTAGCCTCCACCTCCTGGTTTCAAGCGATCCTCCTACCTCAGTCTCCTGAGTAGCTGGGACTACAGGCGTGTGCCACCACGTCTGGCTAATTTTTAGATTTTTAAATTAGAGACGGGGTTTTGCCATGTTAGCCAGGCTGGTCTTGAACTCCTGACCTCAGGTGATCTGCCTCCCTTGGCTTCCCAAAGTGCTGGGATTATAGGCATGAGTCACTGCGCCTAGTCTCAGATGATAAGTTTTTGATGACTGACTCTATTATTGATGAAAATATTAAAAGGGTTTTGTACTGGGTTGTAAAATGTCATAATCCCACTCTTTAGATCAATAGAATAATGAATTTTAGTAATTATTTCACACAGGTAGTGGAAACTCTCTTAAGTTCCTTCCTTAAAGAAAAAAAAACACATTATCTTAAAACCAGCTAGTTCATGCTGTCTACTAATTATGATTATTAACATGGCCCTTGCCTTAAGGATGAGTATATAATATGAGGACTAAGAAATTTATTAGGCTCATGCATATGCATATTTACCACAAACACAGTGACGTGACCCATTTCAGGCAATGAATTCATAAAGGCATCTTATTTTTGGGATTCCCGCCGGCCCTTTAAATTTATTGAGTGGCAATATGTCATCCCTTACTCATCCCTTACTCATAGATGCACACTTACACTGAACTATGACTTGATTTTTCTGGTTGTTTTTGGTAATCAAAATCCCTATGCACATTTACCCATCTCAATTCCAAAATTAAGCAAACTTCATTTTTAGTTTCTTCTCTTCCTTCCAGTGATTTCTTGTTTTGTCATCTTACGGCTGCCTTTGCTCTCAATAACTCTGTCTTATTTAAGAAATAGTTTTTTTGAGCATTTCTTTTGTACTCGTCACTGTGCTAGGCCATCGGTGTTCAACAGTAAACCAGATACATGGTTATTTCCTTCAAGGAGTTTGCAGTCTGCTTAGGGGAAAAACATAATAAACATTTCAAAACAAACTTAAATAAATAATTGTCATGAAATAAACAAATGAAAGTAACCTAAATAAATTATTGTCATGAAATACACAAATGAAAGAAACATGTACAAATCTCTGATTATTTTCCCTCAGGAACACCCAAAATCTGATGGTACCTCTGCAGATATTCCCATTCTAACCTTGTGGAAGAAGCAATGCTCCTTATTCCCCCTAGTACAACTAAAATTAAGTTCCAAAATTTAACCAAGTTTTACTAAAGGTCTGGGAATACTTGAATGTATGGCATAGAATGAGAAGCCCCTCCTGAAGTTTTAGAGCCCGCGGGACAAACCCTATTTGCAAAGTCCATACCTATTGCTGCATGCTTCAAGAGATGTAGGGTTTGTTTTCACCCATGTGAATCTGCAGTCATTTCTACACCTTACCATCTAGGCCCAACTGCTCTTGGACCAATAAACATTTTCCAGTCAGAGGCCAATGCCTTGGATGACTGAGTGTAAGACTATTCTTTTTGTTCCAGGAAGTGTGCTCTCAACATTAAGAACTAATCAAGACACTCACAATAGCTCACATTAAGCATCCAAAACCCAGATTATTCAGCCTTTAATAATACTATTCTTAGGACAAAAACCACTTACTCTGAGTAGCTTTCCTCCAAATCTAGACCAATTCCTTGTTGGAAACTTCATTGTGTTATGAGCAGAAGAGGTCAGTTTTGTGTGTCCAACCTGTTATTGATTTAGACAAATATAGCCTTTCGGGAACTTCTTGGGCAAAAACACATAGATATCTCAGGAACAAATAATGATCTTCAGTTACAGATTGATCTAAATTCAAATTTTAGTACAAAAGATTTTCTCAATATTGGGAGCACATGCAATTTGAATTTATACGTGGATTCAAAGCATCTGATTTTAAACCAGCTTATCAATGATCAGGACTTGTAAGAATAATTTATAGGGAGTTGCTTTATCTGTTCTTGTCTACAAAGTATCATCAAAAGTTCACTTTTAAGAAAAAAGTAAATAATTTCCTTAAAGATATTTCATTATTCTCCTAAAAGGGTAAAAACTGCTTATAAGTTCCTCAAATCATAATTTTTCCAGTTCAGATCCATCAGGTACCTAATTAACCATATTTGACTCTAAGCATAACTGTGCCATGTAAGGCCTGAGTTCTTATCTTTTTACCTCTGTGCTCTAGCATCTAGTCAGTGACTGCCTGCCAAGATTTAATAAAAGCCTGAGTGAATTACCTATCAATTAAAGTTCAACCACTTAATAGTTTTATGACTAGGCCACTTATTTAACCAATCAAAGGCTCAGTCATGTCATCTCTTAAGTTTGCAATGGGGTTATCGGGAGAATTAAAGGTCTAGTATGTCATTAGAGCTTGCTATTGTTATTATTGTTGTTTTTAATGAATTCTATGACTCTGATTAGAGGTAGATTCAGGAGCAGTGGACTCCAATCAGGAAACAGAGAATCAAGCTGAGAAAAGGTCCCATGAATCAGTAAAATGATTTATTCATGTTGAAAAAGCCATAGGCAGGAAACCACGGGCATAATGACAGGTTCTAAACGTGACTGGACTGAGGTAATCAGGAAACACTATTACAGCCAAAGACTTCCACACATATTCTCTTTGTTATGGAGTCTTAGATTTAAAAAAATTATTGATTACTATTGTCTAGCAATGGGTCCACCCTTTTATATTAGTAGGAAAAAGACATATTGGAGATGCTTTGAAAGGTGGCCTTATACAAATAGATTTTTATACTTGCAAACAAGCCCCAGATCCCGGGTCTGTTATTGTTTTTCACAATTTCAAACCAATTTTTCAGGCAAATTTTAATGAACATATGAAATGTCACCAATAGCAATATATTAGTGATAGACTGATGTTTTGAAAAATACCTGCAGACAAGGAGAAGCTTTCTTTATGTCAAATGTATTACAGTTTTATTCCTCTTACTACTTCATTTCAGTTTCCCCTGGAAAATGTCCTGGAAAGGTATCGAATAAAAAATGGATGATTGGGTAATGGTTACCCAACAATGTTAATACACTTAATTCTACTAAATTGTATACTTAACAAGAGTTGAAACGGTAAATATTATGTTACATACATCTTAAAATACCACAATTTAAAAAAATGGATTACTGGGTATAACAGTAATAGATTCATGTATAAATATGATTGTGCTAAATAACAAAGCCCACATTTATTTTTATTTTTTAGAGACAGGATTAGGTAATGATGGGCAGAAAAGTGATAGAGGGCATCAACATCTCCCTTTTTTCTCTGTCTTTCCAACATCTCCCTTCTTTCTCTCTCCAGCCAGCTTCCATCAGCTACCCCTGCCTGCTCCATTGACTCCAACATCATAAACTTTGAACAGTTGGGGTCTTTTAAAAGAATTAATCTGAATCTTTTAAAAGCTATATTTCTCTGGCTGGGATGAAGGAGTGAGGCTTTAAGTTATCCCTGTGAAGCTCAATGAAATTTTTGGTTAGTACATGGCCAAACAATGAAAACACATTTAAATGCCAATATTTTTGCTCATCGATAGCTGTAGACACAGGGTTAGGATTTGCTTTCTCTTATCTTTTAAGAGATTGGGTCTCATTATGCTGGTCTCAAACTCCCGAGCTCAAGCCATCTTCCCACCTCAGCATCCAGCGTAGCTGAGACTGCAGGCACACACCCCCATACCCAGACTCAGTTTACAGTTCTGAATGTAAAGAAAAATTTGTGCTTCAGTGGAAAACTACAGATTATTAGGCCCTAGAGAATACCTCTTCATGTTATCTGATTCTGATTCTTTGGAAGCTATTTTACCACTGTGTTAAATGTAGGTAACTGATAATAATGCAAAAAAAATTATTATCTACAGACATATGAAATTTTTCCTTTCTGGAGAAATGTTTAATTTACTGCAATTTTCCCTCCCCTCCTTCTGGAAAAACAGTTTTGCACCCATCTGCACATTTACTTCAATATTCCTGATCTATAAATGCATCTGTTCATGATTTCTTGTTTGAACCAGTTATAATATCTGCCTGTTTTTAAAAATTTGATTGAGTTAAATAACAATGAACAACTGTTTATTTTTATATCTGTGTGAACGTCATGATTTTACCATTGTGTGAAAATTATCTGTTAACAAGGACAAGAAAAGATGTTTATTTTCCTTTAAACATAAGGGAGAGAAAAAGAGTACGTTTATAAATTTGTCTTTTATCATATTTGAAATTATATTTTGTAATAAAGATTGTATTATTAACTGAAACATATATAAAAATGTTGAGTAATTTTCTCAAATCCATATTGCCTTTGGAGCCCTGTTTTAGTACAAAATTTATACTGTGGCTCATCTGTTAACTAAAATTCCAAAAGATTGTGCAAAAATGAACCATAGGTAGCATCTTACATTTTTTTCTACAGAAAAAATTTTCCACAGTAACTAAGAAAAAAAAGTGTGGCACAGATTTTGACAAAAGCTCATTAAGTAAAATTTAAAGTATTTTCAATAAAATATGATTAATATATTTTAGTTCCAAATAAAATATGCTCCTTTTCTCATTTAAACATTTTATAGATGGTGCAAGTGTGTGTGTGCCCATGTGTGCAGAGAGAGTGCGTGGGGAGACATTTTAAAAATCACTGCATTTCAAAAACACATGCTTTAGCTTCTACAGTGTCTTTAATGAGGACTTTTGAGATGGATTAAACATTTCCTTATGACTGTAATGCTGCAAATATGAAAAAGAAATCATGTTACAACTGGATATGTCAGAGAGGGAAAAAAGTAGCAATAAGTGTTGCTATCAGAAATTTGTTTACCTGCGTACCTTGGAAAACATTCAATGGCTGACTAAGGATTCTAAATATTGCTAAATATTTCTAGTAAATGTATGCTTTTAGCATGCTACATCAATTAAGAGATCTGGAGGCACTGGTTGAGATAGTAAATATTGACAATAATCTACAGTGAGTTTTATCATTAACTATGCCACTGGAAGGACCCTCATCAATCTCTTTCATTCTCCCAAGATATGTATATTAGTCAGTTCTCCTGAGAAAGAGAGCCTATATATGTAACATATATAGATATATATGTTCATGATATATATCTCCTATATGCCATATATATCCTATATATTCCATATCTATATACTATATATTCCATATATATATATATATGGAATTGACTCTTGCTATTATGGAGGCTGACAAGTCCCAAGATTTGCCGTTGGCAAGCTAGAGACCCAGGAGAGTTGATGGTGTGGTTCTTATTTGGAGGCTGGCAGGCTCAAGGCTCCAGAAAAGCCGATGTTTCAGTTTGAGTCCAGAGGCAGAAAAGAACTGATGTTCCAATTCATCACAGGCAGACAAAAGAATCAAGCCTTTATGTTCTCTGTGGTCCATCAATTGGCTGGATGAAGCCTGCCCACATAGTAAAGGGAAGGTCAATCCCCTTTACTCAGTTTACTGATCCAAATGTTAATCTCATCCAGAAATACCCTCACAGACACATCCAGAAATAATGTTAGAAGAAATGTATGGGCACTCCATGGCCTAGTCAAGTTGATACATGAAATTAACCATCATAGTAGGTTAGCAAGGCTCAGAGCCTGAGAGATTTTGTGTTAACACATCTTTAACATGTTCCTAGAAATCTGTTTCTCTAGACAGAAGGGATCTAGAATATTCACTTGCACACAGAGTGTTCCTAGTCAACATTAGCTTCTACACATTCTAACGTGTATGCTTTGATGATTTGGGCTTGGAGTTCTGGTAGGGTCAGTTGGTCATGTATTTACATTTGATTTTGAACGAAGATAATGTTTGCTTTCCTATTAGTCCAGAGTTTCTGAAATCTGTTACTTCAATTCCAGAAACTGTTGATAAATAAAATAATACTTTAGCTGGGAAATAATGTAAAGAGGGTAGGAAGTAAATATTTTCTCATCTAAGTGGAGAATTAGGACTACAAAAAACTATATAATATGATATACTGATATTAACAAAAGTGAAAGAATGAGACTCAATATTTATCTTGTATTCATATTATATAGTGCCCTCGGAACTTCTTATAAATTGAATTAGTTAATTCTCATAATAATCCTATTTGGTGGGCTTTGTGATTCCTAGTTTATGGATAAAAAATTGCTTAAGAACCATAGTTGAAACTGGTACCCTGGTTTGTTTCATTTCAGATGCACTATGTTCTTCCCACTTTATCATGACTCTCACAGGATCTATGGATTCTGCATTCTCTATCATTGCCTTTTCCTTTTTCAAAACATCAAATATGAAAATCATGGAAAAGCTAAATATTTTAATGTGTATATTATTGTTTCCATATTTCATAAACATTCAAAGTATTCTTTAATTTGGAATATTTAACATATGAAAGTATGCCATCTTCTGATTTGTGTGTGTGGGTGGAGTGTATGTGTATGTGTGTATATGTGTGTGTGTGTACCTGTGTATATATATATATATATATATATATATATATATATATATATGTTTATATTTGTAAACTTAGTTGTTGTGAATACTTTCTAGAATCTGGCCACCACTAGATTAACTGGTGAAATTAAGATTTTTGACTTACAAAATTGAGGAACAGAACTTGTATCCATGGTGACTTCACGAATGTGCCGACACCTGGCAAAGCTCACTGGGAAACATCTTGTCAGCCTCTTTCAGAAATGCACATGAAAAGAGAAACAGGATAATGAGAAATTCATTGAAAAGCAACTCATGAGTAATAGAAAATTTAAAAAGTACAACTGAACTCATATTTATATCCCATGTGCCAGTCACTGTGGAAGCAACGATGAAAGAAATATGATCCTTGCCCTCAAAGAGCTAATATTTTTATAGGGAGAGCTAACACATACATAAAAATCACAATGAACATTAAAAGTGATGGGCACTGTAAATAAAAACACAAGCCAAAAATGTTCTTGAGGGGAGAAATTTGAATCGGTGCTTGAGTAAAGGTAATATTTCTGAGGGAACATGGGTAGGTGGGGCAGTGAGAAATAATGTGAATAAGTGCCCTGTGGTGGAGGTGAGTCAATCAGGAATGTCGCATGAGAGGGCTGCATCCCCCACTACCAGCCCTCCCACTGACTGGTATGTTTAAGAGTTGGAAGTAATTTGACCTTCATATGGTTAATTCCAATAGACGAATTTTAGTTATTCTCTGTGATGTGTCAGCAGACATTGAGACTTAATCACTTCCTGCATTTAGAAAGGCTTCCTTCCTTTAGCTTCTTTGAGTCTTCTGTCTCTGAAAATTCCTATCTTCAATAGCTGCCCTCAAATTTACACGTCTATCACATGTCTCCTCCAAGCTCCATTTGTCTCCTCTAAGTGGTTCCATAGGCAGATAAAAGTTTTTATACCTGAAATTGAAAGTAAACATGTTCTTTCTCCTCCTCCTCCATTGCAAGCCTGGAATCACTCCAGTTCTTTTTCAAAGCAAATAGCATAATCATCTAACTAGTTGCTAAAATCAGCAATTCAAGAGTCATCCTTGATACCTCTCTCTCCCAGATAACACCGGATCCGGTGCATCCAAACTCGTGTCAATTTTACCTCCCAGCTATCTCTCAAATCCACCTCTTCTCTCTCCCTCCCTCGTTGTTCTTTAACTAGGCTGGCTTATTTTGGCTTCTAGAATGTACCTTGCTTCTTTTTGCTTTGAGGATTTTGCACATGCAATGTATATTATTTGGAATTTTCTATCCCAACCATCCCACCATTAAAAACCGTTATTGTTTTCAGACCACAGCTAAAATACAACTTTCTTTCTTTTTTCTTTTTTTTTTTTTTTCTTTTTTTGAGATGGAGTTTTGCTCTTGTTGCCCAGGCTGGAGTGCAATGGCTCTATCTGTGCTCACTGCAAACTCCGCCTCCTGGGTTCAAGTGATTCTCCTGCCTCAGCCTCTCAAGTAGCTGGGATTACAGGCATATGCCACTAAGCCCAGCTAATTTTGTATTTTTGGTAGAGATAGTGTTTCTCCATGTTGGTCAGGCTGGTCTCCAACTCCCAACCTCAGGTGATCTGCTTGCCTCAGCCTCCCAAAGTACTGGGATTACAGGAGTGAGCCACCGTGCCCAAATACAACTTTCTTGATGATAATTATTTTTCATCCTCCAGATTAGAATTTTTTTCTTGGTTATATCTTCTCATAACTTCTGTAGTTCTCCTTTGCATCAGTGTCACAATTATACTTACAAGGTTAATTTTATAATTACTTATCAAATTAGTTCATTAGTCACCAGTAGGCTATAAATTACATGAGGGAGAGAACTGGCTGTCTTGTCCTAATGCATAATAGAAGTTAAATATAAACTTGATGAATGAATGGCAGAATGAATAAACCAGAGGCAGGGAGGCCGGAAAGGAGGCAGTAATTTAGGCTTGTATTATTGCAGAAGTAGGTAGGCTGGAATAGATGGAAAAGTTTTGAGGTAAAAAATGCATAACACAAACTTAGCAACTAAAAATTAGTTTTGAAGAATGGTTTAAGAACATAAGATGTGTTTACTTTTTGGATGCGGGGATTTAGGCAAAGGGAGAATCAAGGAGAACTCCTAAGTTTTAAGGTTGGTTGTTCATTGACTCTTTAGTGTGAGAAGTGCTCAGGGCTGAGACCAGAGGCCAGGGAATATCAACAAGAAGGGGTTGAGGGCAGCAGCCAGAACCGAGAGAGGATAAACCCAAGGGAAGAGAAAGTCTACATTGTGAATGATGTAAGTATACTGTTCCTTATAAAGATTCTGCTCTATATAATTATTTAATTAATTATTATGGACTCATAGATTCCTATTTTATTCAATAGATTATAATAAATTTATATAATAATTTATTTTGAGGATGAAATTATCCCAGACATGGCCACTGGGAGCCCTTTCAATCTGGCTTCTATATCCTTTGGAGATGTTCCCTTTCATTGAGCATTTCTTGACTTTCTCACACAAATATATTTCAGGCTTATCTTGTATCGTTTTTTTCTCCAGGCTTGAAGTCAGTAATTTTTTTTTACTAGGAGTTCTGGTTCTTTTTAGTAGAAAATAGTATTAGAAGTCAAGATCTGGGTGCTGGTTGTACATTTGCACACATGTACAAAATGTATGTATATATATGAACTGAATTGTGTCACTCCCCCCATTCATACATTGAAGCCCTAACTCCCAATGTGCTTACATTTGGAAACAGGCCTTTTTAAAGAAGTCATTAATTAACTGATGTCATAATTGTGGGATCCTAATCTGATAGGACTGGGGGCCTTATATGAAGAGGAAGAGAGAAAATCTCTCTCCCCATGTCCACATACCATTGAAAGGCCCTGTGATGACATGACAAGAAGGAAGCTGTCTGCAAATAAGGAAGAGAGCCCTCACCAGGAACTTAATTGTCAGGCAACTTAATCTTGGACCAGCCTGTAGATGTGTGGGAAATACGTTTTTCTTGTTTAAGCCATCCAGTCTATAGTATTTTGTTATAGCAGCCCAAGCTAAGATAATATGTGTACATACACACACACACACACACACGTACACATATACATCTGTTTTTTAATCTACTTACCTATCTGTAGATCTAGAGCATGAGATAACACTGATATCTCCAATTCCTATCTAACACTACTGGATTAATTCTAGCTTTCTCTCTTTTCCTATTGGCACCTCTTTTCATTGACAGTGAGAAACTTAGCTCTCATTATACTTAATGTATTTACTAATTTTATCAATATCCTTGTATGTAACTAATGTCCTGCTACTGTCACTATTTTTTCTTACACAGATAACTTTCTTTTTCTACAAGAGATATGATACTTTTTACCAGGCAGATATCTGCACGGACACCTGCCTGGCCCCTCTCAGACTCTGACACCCTGAACCAGACAAAATTTCTGTGCAAAAGCCCTCCTCACTCTGCTTGGGTTTCCACATCCAATATCAGGCCACCTCCCAGCATAGATGTCCTCCTCACTCTGTAAGGGTTATGACACTCCATGCAAGTCTATTCACCTTCTGAACATATGCTATATACACCCCACTGGGGTATATGCACTAGGAGGTGCATATACTACATAGCTCAGATGCACCAACAGCTTTTGGGCAGGATCATAAGGGAAAAGCAAACTACATACTCTTTGTAAATCCTCTTTTTATAATATATCATTAACATTTTCTGTATCACTACCTGACCTTCCTCTACATGACATTTTGATATTCCATTTTATTAATGCTCCTTTTATAGGATGTTCCTTTTTCTTCTATCATGGGAATTATTGAAGATATTTAAGTAGGTAAATTTGATTTTATGTAGATCACATAATCCATACACACTACATCTCATTTCTAGGAAATTTCATTTCATTCCTTTAGGAAGAGAAATGTACTTCTTTTATTTATTTATTTATTTATTTATTTATTTATTTATTTATTTATTGAGATGGAGTCTCACTGTCACTCTGTCACCCAGGCTGGAAGGCAGTGGCATGATCTCGGCTCACTGCAACCTCCGCCTCCCGGGTTCAAGCGATTCTCCTGCCTCAGCCTTCTAGTGACTGGGATTACAGGCACGCACCACCATGCCTGGCTAATTTTTTCTTTTTTTTTTTTTTTTTGTATTTTTAGTAGAGACGGAGTTTCACCATATTGGTCAGGCTGGTCTCATGATCCAACCCCTTCGGCGGCCTGAGCCACCGTGCCTGGCTGAGAAATGTACTTTAAGTGAAAATGTTGAGATTGGAGCTCCAGCTTTGCTGTATAATCTTCCTTACCCAGGACCGTGGTTTCTCCTCTTAAAATAAGGGCCTTGAGTTCATTTTCTCATCAGGGACTTCGTGCTAGTTGTTACTTCTGCGTGTATCATCCTACCCCAGGATGTAAAGTTGGTTTCCTTTGTTTCTTCAGGCCTAAATTATCTGAAGAATTAGCATGACATAAGTATTTTTCTTTACTTCTTTCCTGTTTGGTGGGCAGAGGTCTCAAATTATCTAGGAAAGTGTCACCCAGGCTGGAGTACAATGGCGTGATCATGGCTCACTGCAGCCTCCACCTCACAGGCTCAAGCGATCCTCCCACCAGCCTCTGGAGTGGACGGGACTACAGTTGTGCACCACCAGATCTAGCTAATTTTTTTTTTTTTTTTTTTTTTTTTTGAGACAGGGTCTAACTCTGTCACCCAGGCTGGAGTGCAGTGGCACCATCTCAGCTCACTGCAACGCTTGCCTCCTGGGCTCAAAGAATCCTTCCACCTCAGCCCCTCTAGTAGCTGGGACTATAGGCAGACACCATCAAACCCAGCAAACTTTTGTATTTTTGGTAGAGATGGGGTTTTACCATGTTGCCCAGGCTGGTCTCAAACTCCTGGGCTCAAGCAATCCGTCCTCTCTAGCCTTCCAAATTGTTGTGATTGTAGGTGTGAGTCACTGCACTAGGTTTTTTTTTTTTCAGTTGAGACATAATTGCTCATTTTTATGGGGTACAGTGCAATGTTTTAATACATATATACACCATATAAAAATCAAATCAGAGTACTTAGCATATTCATCACCTCATGCATTTATCGTTTCTTCGCTGTGAGAACATTCAAAATCCTCTCTTCTAGCTGTTTTGAAATATACAATACAGTATTGCTAACCAGTGTCTCTCTGTTGCGAACACCAACATTTATTTCTTCTATTTTACTGTAAACTTTGTATCCATTGACCAATCTCTCCTCATCTCCACCCCAACTTCCTTCCCCTTAGCCTCTGTGGTAACCACTATTCTCCTCGGTATGTCTATGAGATCAATTCCTTTAGTTTATACATCTAAGTGAGATCATGAGGTATTTATCTTTCTGTTCCTGGCTTACTTCACTTAACATAACGATATGGTTTGGATTTGTGTCCCCATGCAAATCTCATGTGGAATTGTAATCCCCAGTGTTGGGGGAGGGGCATAGGGGCAGATATCACCCTGGCTGTTCTCATTATACTGAGTGAGTTCTCAGGAGTCTGTGTTTAAAAGTGTGTAGCACCTCCCCCTTTGCTCTGTCTCTCCTGCCACCATCTAAGACGTACCTCTTCTCCTTCCCCTTCTACCATGATTGAAAGTGTCTTTAGGCCTCCCCAGCTGTTTCTTGTACAGCTTGCAGAACCGTGAGCCAATTAAGCCTCTTTTCTTTATAAATTATCTAGTTTCAGGTATTTCTTTATCAATGTGATAACAGACTAATACACATAATATCCTTCAGATTCATCCATGCTGTTGCAAATGACAGGATGGCTGAATAGTATTCCATTGTGTATACATAGCACTTAAAAAAAAATCCATCCATTGATGGACCCTTAGGTTGATTCCATAGCTGGGCTATTTGTGAATAGTGTTGCAATAAACATGGGGATGCAGACATCATTTTGACATATTGATTTCATTTTCTTTGGATAAATACTTATTAGTGGGATTGCTGGATTTTGTGTGTGTGAAAACTCCATACTGGTTTCCATAATGGCTGTACTAATTTGCATTCCCGTCAACAGTGTATAAGAGTTCCTTCCTCTTTCTTTACATCTGTGCCAGCAATTGTTATTTTATTTTGTCTTCTTGATACTAGCCATTCTAATTAGAGTGGGGTGATATCTTATTGTTGTTATGTTGAGCAGTTTTTTTCCATATGCCTGTTGGCCATTTGTATATCTTCTTTTGAGAAATACCTACTCAGGTTTTTTGCTCATTGAAAATTGCATTTTTTTTTTTTTTTTACCATTGAGTTATTTGAGCTTCTTATATATTCTTGATATTAACCTTTGTCTGATGTATAGTCTGCAAATATTGTCTCCCATTCTGTAGATTGTCTTTTCACTCTATTGATTGTTTCCTTTGCCATACAGAAGATTTTTAGTTTGATGCAATTCTATGTGTCTATGTTTGGTTTTGTTGCTGGTGCTTTTGGGATCTTATCCAAAAAATTTTCACCCAGACCAACGTCACAAAGCATTTCCCATATGCTTTCTTCTAGCACTTTTATTGTTTTAGATCTTACGTTAAGGTATTTAATCCATTTTGAGTTGATTTCTGATTATGGTGAGAGATAATGGTCTAGTTTTGTTTTTCTGTGTGTGGATATCCAATTTTCCCAGCACCCTTAATTGAAGGGACTGTCCTTTCTCCATTGTGTGTTTTTGACATCTTTGTCAAAAATCACTTGTCTGTAAGTGTCTGAATTTATTTTTGTGTTCTCTAGTCTGTTTCATTGCTTTATGTCTCTGCTTTTATGCCAATGCCATGCTGTTTTGGTTACTACAGCTTTGTAGTTAAAGTCAGATAGATAGTGTGACACTTCCAGTTTTTCTTTTTTCTTAAGACTTCTCTGGCTATTGAAGTCTTTTGTGGTTCCACATATTTTAATTTTTTTTCTATTTCTGTGAAGAATGCCACTGGTATTTTGATAGGTATTGCATTGAATCTGTAGATCGCTTTGGGTAGTAGGAAAAGTCTAACAATATTAATTATTCCAATTCATGGGCATGTAATATCTTTCTATTTATTTGTGTCTCCAATTTATTTCATCAATGTTTGTAGTTTTCAGTGTAGAGATCTTTCATCTCCTTGGTTAAATTTATTCCTCGGTATATATATTTTTTGTAGCTATTGTAAATGGAATTGTTTTCTTGATTTCTTTTTCAGATAGTTTGCTGTTAGTGTATAGAAATGCTACTGATTTTTGTATGTTGATTTTGTATCCTGCAAATGTACTGGATTAGTTTATTAGTTCTAACATGCTATTTTTGGGTAGAGTTTCAGGGGTTTTAAAAAATATGTAAGATGATGTCATATGCAAACAGGGGCAATTTAACGTTGTCATTTCCAATTTGGATGCCATTTACAGTCTTCTCTTGTCGAATTGCTCTGGCTAGGATTTCCAGTACTATGTTGAATAGAAGTGATGAAAGTGGGCATCCTTGTCTTGTTCCAGATCTTAGAGGAAAAGATTTCAACTTTTCCCTGTTAAGTATGATTCATTCGTTGTTTGACAAGTTTTCTGTAATTTAGTGTCCTCCTGTGGATCCCTTCAGTTTTTACCTCAGATGATCACAGATAACAATGTGTTGGCATACAATAAGAGCTTAATAAATATTTGTTTAATGAATTAATGAGTGCAGTGATGGAGGTTGCAAATGACATTTATCAAATAGCAATCATATTTAAAAATGCTGTCTTATCTTAATAAACGTAATATATTGCCTAAACATGCAGTCATGTTAGGGGAAATAGTTGAAAATGGTCATGATGATTGAACTGATGGCAAATATCCAAAGCACCTTGGGAAAATTTTATGGCCTATAGGCCATCTAGAAGTATCTGATGTATAAGTCTCCTCACAATTCCTTCTTATAGGAACTTATGGCTGAACATTAAATGATTTTCATAAATCTAAAGTATGCTGTCTTACAGGAATGCTAAAATACAGCCCTTCTCTATTGTTCTACCTTGCAGCTCTTGTTTATTCATATTCTCAATTTCCTATTGTGCTTAAGAGTTTCTTTCTCCTTATAAACTCAATTTAGCATGACCCTCATGACCCTGAATCGTTCTCATGGCTTTATTTCATCTTTAGTTTTCATCAATGACCTTATTTTTTTCTGTATGTTTCCAATTCAAATTTCTGTGAATCCTCTTTCACAGAATATTCCCTACAACTGCCTGAGCTATCTGAGAAAATGCCATAGGATTCTGTCACAGCCACCTGTGGCCTGGGAGAAGTGTCACTTGGTCATCAGTCAGAGCTGTAGATGACACAGGACAATGGTAAAGACAGTTATTAAAATTGCTATGTCTACCCTAGTATCAGAGCAGCAACAATAACAACATGAAAAGACAACAACAAAACAAAAATTGAAAGCTGGAAGTATGTTGATATCACAGTTGCATATGGAAAATTCAGAATATCCAACTGCTTTTTCATAAGTATATAAAGTCAATTGTCAGTATCATGATGAGGATGATTCTTCAGTGATGGAATGTATAATATTTGTTTTAAGTTCTTTCAGAAATAGAACACAGTTTGCAGTCTCTACAGGCTTTTCCATTTCTGGGACAAGATTATCTGATTTATATGTCCAAGTTATGCTTTTCAAGTTTTTATTATAATAATTCCTGCTATTTTTGACTTATAATAACATACAGACTTACTGAATTTGCCCTTAGAAAATATCTCTTATCCATCTGCAAATAATGTTTTACCTGTAGAATTAATGAATATTACTCATATTATCATATTAAGTATCATAAGTTTTAGAAGATGAGAGGTAGAATCCTAATTGGTTTCATTTTCAAAATATATATACATAAATAATATTTTGTAATTCTGTGACAAGTATACCACTCAGGTATTTTTCCAAACCAGAGGCTACAAGAGGAGAGAAAAGGAAAGAGAGAGAGAAGGAGAGATGTGGGTAAGAGGTAAGGGGAGAGAAAAAGAGAATCAAGTGCTGGACTGAATGGAGAACAGATGTTTATCAAAATGTGGTTCAATAACAAATTTCTTAAGGCTTTAAAATATGCCTTCAATTTCATTAAGCACAATTTTAGGCATATCTCATCAACTTGGTACATATATTTACAATCTTTAAATAGAATTCTAGTAAAAATCAGGAAATCAAATACACACATACATGAAGACTAGGTGGCATACTTATTTCCTAATTGTATATTTACTGTTTTAATTTCCTACAGAATTCAATGCCTTAGACTTAGAAGATGTCTCCTTGACCAGGTCAGTGTTTGAAAATGATCTCTGGATTATGAAATTAGAGGCTGTGGATCACTGGCTCTGAGACAAAATATCTAGTGCTAAAGTAAACAACACTGACTCTCTTCCAGCAGACTGGTGGGAAGCACATGAAATCCCTATACATGTCCTGCTTTATGTATGCTGTAATTCAATCCTGGTTCAGATTAGAGACGGCATTAAGCTGCCAGTGTAGCCACTAGCTTTTGGTTGGGCTCCCACATCTCTTTAACCTGATTTTGCTCTAGTATTTACACATAGATTCAACCTATGCCCTTATGAAACAAAATGAAAGATCCTAATTCTCCCAATGTAAGAGAAAATTCATCCTATGTTTCATTTTATTTATTTATTTTTTTATTTTAGACGGACTCTTGCTCTGTCACCCAGGCTGACGTGTGGTGGTATGATCTTGGCTCATTGCAACTCTTGCCTCCCGGCTTCAAGCGATTCCCTGCCTCAGCCAGACCCAGGACCCCACTACGCTTAGCAGCCTCAGGACACTGCTTCCTGTATCCTGGCCACTCTGGCTCCAGCCTTGGTTCAAAGGGTCCATGTGCAGATTGAGCCTCAGCACCAGAGAGTATGAGCTGTAAGTCTTGGTGGCTTCCACTTGGTGTTAAGCCTGCAGGTGCACAGAGTTGAGGCTTAGGAGCCTCCACCTGGATTTCAGAGGATGTGTGGAAAAGTTTGGATGCACAAGCAGAAACCTGCTGCAGGGTCAAAGCCCTCATACAGAATCTCTAGTAGGGCAGTATCAAGGAGAAATGTGGAGTTGGATTCCCGACAGAGAGCCCCCAGGGATCACTGCTTAGAGGAGCTGTGAAAAGGGGTCCTCTGTCCTCCAGATCCCGAAATGGTAGATTCACCGGCAGCTTGTACCCTGCACCTGGAAAAGCTACAGGCATTCAACTCCAAGTTCTGAAAGCAGCCCTGGGGGCTGAATCCTGCAAAGCCACAGGGGCTGAGCTGCCCAAGTTCTTGGAAGCCTACGCCTTGCAGCAGTGTGCCTTAAATATGGGAAATGAAATCAAATGATATTAAGAGTTTGAAGCTTTAAGAGTTAATGACTGCCTTGCTGGGTTGCAGACTTGCGTAGGATCTGTAGCCCTTTTCTTTTGACTAACGTCTCCCATTTGGAATGGCAGTGTTTACCCAAAGCCTATCCTCCCATTGTGTCTTGGAAGTAACTAATGTTTTTGATTTTACAGGCTCATAGGTGGAAGGGACTCTCCTTGCCTCAGATAAGACTTTGAACTTTGGACTTTTGAGTTAATGCTAGAGTGAGTTAAGGCTTTGAGGAATTATTAGGAAGGCTTATGCCATCCCCTTGATGAAAAGTGAGCTCTTGCTCTGAGTTCACATGAGATCTTGTCATTTAAAAGTGTGTGGCATCTCTTCCTCCACTTTCTCTCTTGCTTATATTCTCACTATGTGATGTGCCTGGTCCTCCTTTGCCTTCCACATGATTGTAAGCTTCCTGCGGCCTTCCCAGAAGCAGATACCTCTATATTTCCTTTGCCGGCTACAGAACCGTGAGCCAAATAAGCCTCTTTAATTACCCAGTCTCAGGTATTTCTATGGCAGTGCAAGAATGGTCTAAAACATCTCACTTTATATTTTTGCTTACTTTTGCTGTCTTGACCTGTTAATGTCTACTAAGTTCAAGATCTTCCACTTTCATAGTATGTATGTGGGGGTGTCCATTACCTGTAGTTATTTTTATTCATAATTATATTGAGGTATAGTTTATGGACAATAAAATTCAGCCATTTAAACTTTTTTATTGAGTTTTGGTAAATGAATACAATCTTGTAACTATGTGCAAAATCAAAGTATGGAATATCATAATCACTCCCAAATTTCTCTCCTATGTTTTTGTAGTCAATCCTTTCCTCCATCCCAATTTGCAGTCAATCACTGATTTGCTTTTTGGGTTGTTTTCCTTTTCTAGAATATTTTATAAAGGTGATCACTCAGTATATAATCATCTGTGTGTACTTTCTTTTAGTTAGTATAGTATTCTTGAGATTTCATCCCAGTTATGGTGCCAGTAATTTATTCCCCCCCCCCTTTTTTTTTGAGACAGAGTTTCATTCTTATTGCCCAGGCAGCAGTGCGGTGGCACGATCTTGGCTCACTACGACCTCCTTCTCCCGGGTTCAAGCGATTCTCTGCCTAGCCTCCCTAGTAGCTGGAATTACAGGCATGCGCACCACGCCTGGCTAATTTTTGTATTTTTAGTAGAGACGGGGGTTTCACCATGTTAGTCAGGCTGGTCTCGAACTCCTGACCTCAGGTGATCTGCCCTCCTCGGCCTCCCAAACTGCTGGGATTACAGGCATGAGTCACTGCACCCAGCAATTTATTCCTTTTTGGTTTTTGAATGATGGTCTACTACATTAAAGTATGTCATTATTTATCCAGTCACAGATGATGAGCATGTAGATTGCTTCTAGTTTTTTGCTATGATAAATAATGTTAAAAACACTTCTTATTTTTAGAATTTTCTCTTTAGCTTTGGCTTTCATCTGTGTGTTTAGGTGTGGATTTCTTTGAATTTATACTAATTTTGGTTTGTTGAGGTTTTTGGAACTACATGCTTTCCACAGAATTTAAGGTATTTAAATTATTTTGTATTCAAAAAGTTGTTTTACATTTTACTCTTTCTCCTCTGTTTCTAGGATTCAAATTCCATAAATGTTGGACTGTTTGATATCACCCCACAGATCTTTTTGTTTACTTTGATTCAGTCTTTTTACTCTTAGTTCTTCAGAATGGATATTTCAATGAGTTATCTTCAAATTTACAGATTCTTTCTTCTGCAATGTCAGATGTGTTATTGTTCACATCTAATTTCTCATTTCAGTTACATATATCTTCTATTTCTCTGTTAAAATTCCTTATTAGTTTATTCATTAAAGTGACATTTTCATTTAATTATTTGAACATATTTATAATAGATTCTTTGAAGTCTTTGTCAAATTCAACATCTGGAACCTTTCAGAAACTGCTATTTTTTTTTTTTCTAAAAATGAGTTATATTTTCCTGTGTGTTGGCATGTCTCATCATTTTTGCTTTAATAAATTGACCTTTAAGATAAGACTTTGCAGTGATTCTGGAATCTCTTGATATTGTGAGAACTTTGGCTTTTTTTTTTTTTTTTTTTTTTTTTTTTTTTGTAAACAGCAAAATCTATCTCCCTCCCCCTTTAATAACTAGTTGCTCTGCCAGTTCCAATTTCTGCTCTTCAACACCTCAAACTTGAAAGGTTTCTGCTTTCTGCTTCCTAAGCTGTGTGCAGGTTGGGGAAGACTGTGGGTCAGAGGTGCAACAAGCCCTCAAATCCCACTAGGAGCAGTTATGTCTTTCAGGAGTACACCCACCTCTAGTTTCTGCCTACATTTTCATCAGGCTTATGGGATCTTCCCTCTGCACACATAGTTTAGTGGTCAGCTGGAGACTTGGATAGAGTTTATAGACAGATTTTGTCTCACTTTCAGAATTTCTCTGTTAAATTTCTAGTTGCTCTCTTCCTCTGAATTCCATCACTTGCCATCTTGAGCTGTTCAGGCTGCTGATTTCTACTTCCTGACTTGAAGGAAAGGGTGGGTTTGAGGAATGTTCCAGAAAGAAAATTACAGACTCAGAGTTCTTACCCAAGGAAATAGTATCCTTCCATGAGTACATTCTTCTCAATATTTTGCCTATCTCTGGTCATTTTCAGTGCCTCCAAAGAGTTGCTTTTAATATTTTTGTCTGATGCTTGTCATTGTTCTCTGTGGAAGAGACCACCTGATTTCTTCCTGCTGTCATTACCAGAAGTCCTGTTTTTCTTTGTTAGAAATATTTTGATCTAAAATTTTAACCATGGAAAGGTTTATGAGTGTGATTTCTTTTTTGAAAATTACACTATTTATTTATAACTACAATGTAGCCTACTTTGTCCTTTAGCATGTTAATATGTATATTAAGAATTGTATTTTTATTTTTATGTATTTATTTTTTAAGACAAGAGTCTCACTCTGTTGCCCAGGCTGGAGTGCAATGGTGCGAGCTCAGTTCACTGCAACCTCCGCCTCCCAGGTTCAAGTGATTCTCCTGCCGCCGCCTCCTGAGTAACTGGAATTACAGGCACTTGCCACCATGCCCGGTTAATTTTTTGTATTTTTAGTAGAGACAGAGTTTCCCCACGTTGACCAGGCTGGTCTCAAAATCCTGACCTCAGGTGATCCGCCTGCCTCAGCCTCCCAAAGTGCTGGGATTACAAGCGTGAGTCACCGCGCCCAGCCTGTATTTTTATTTTTATATTGTCTTTTTGTTCCATCTTTTTCTGAAATAACTTTCCTATTCACCTACATTCCTGTGTCACTTTATTAAAGAGAAAATAAAATAGAAAGCCTGTAGTTGGATTAGAAAAATCACCCAACCTATGAATTTGGTCTTTAGGGAGTTAAATTCATTTACACACTTAGTGTTATTATTCTTTTTTTTTTTGAGACGGAGTCTGGCTCTGTTGCCCAGGCTGGAGTGCAGTGGCCGGATCTCAGCTCACTGCAAGCTCCGCCTCCCGGGTTCACGCCATTCTCCTGCCTCAGCCTCCCGAGTAGCTGGGACTACAGGCGCCGCCCGGCTAGTTTTTTTTTTTAGTAGAGACGGGGTTTCACTGAGTTAGCCAGGATGGTCTCGATCTCCTGACCTCGTGATCCGCCCGTCACGGCCTCCCAAAGTGCTGGGATTACAGGCTTGAGCCACCGCGCCTGGCCATGTTATTATTCTTATATTTGGTTTTATTTATATTGCCTTATTCTTTGCTTTCTTGTAGGTTAGTGATGGGATCTTCACACATTTTCCAGAACTGCAATAAAATAAACAATTTTTTTTTTGAAAGAAAAACCCCAAGGTATAATGTTAAAGAAAGAACAATAGATATGCCTTGTGAGAGAGCATATTATCTCTACATGAAAATGTTTAATAGGAGCACAAATAATTAATGATCAGGAAAATCTTAAAGGTCATTTCAGCCTAAAGGTGAACTTTTAGTCCAGGGGATATGTAAGGTCCATTAATACTTGAGGATTTTTGTTACATCAGATATAAAACTGTTAAATTCAAGTTTAGCTTTGATTTCAGAATAGAGGCTTCAATCCAACACAACTTTTTGTGTTCTTTTTAAAAATGTATTATGAAGATAGGTTTTTCTTGAGAAAACTAACCACATAGTTTCATTTGAATAAGAGCATATTTAGAAAATGTTACTGAATCAGAATCCAGTGACCGTCGTATTTCAATTACAAATAACATTGAAGGAAGGTTTCAAGTCTTTTTAAAAATTTGACAAATGTTACTTTGCCACCTAGTGGTTCATCCTGATATTTAGTCTCAAAAATTTTTTTGAGTCCTTGTAAGTAATATGTGATTATACACTATACCAGGAGATCTTTGCTATGTTTATATTTAGGATGAAATGATTCTGGGAAAAATTTAGTTTATAATTTTTGCATTGTACCTGGATAGGCACATAATATGTAAAATATTATTTTTTATTAAACACTATCAAACTGTTACAATTAAAAATTCCCTTGAAATTTTTTTTGTTCCTTTGAGCTCAAAAGATTCTTTGAAAAAATGTCTATTGCCAGTCCTTTATTATAAAAAATAAAAAATCTAAATTAGTTAAAATAATGTTAGAAAAGGTGGGAAACAGCTCTGAATGCACAAAATGAGGCAAAGCATGCCTGTTTTGTAGTGGAGAAAGAAAATCAATAGAACTTGTTCCAGACAGACAGAATTTGCATGTCTACAGACAATCATTTTGCATTTCTATCAGCTGTCTACAATTTACAGTTGCAAAATACCTTCCATAGAATCAGATCAGATAATACTCAGAAAGCAAGTTACAGACTCGTGTGGTGTTTTGCTGAAAACCAAAAATTTTTTTGACATATTTTACAAGTTCTGTCTCCATTTTGCAGATGTCCCAATATATGAGATTTCTGCATACTGTGTTATTTCATTACATATTGGGGGGCTAGAATCAGAAGCTATAAGGCATAAAACAAGTAGCATCCAGTTTCTATTTCTGTTGGTTGGTAGAGGAGAAGGAAAGTCAATAGAACTTGTTCCAGACAGACAGAATTTGCATCTACAGACAATCATTTTGCATTGCTATCAGCTGTCTACAATTTACAGTTGCAAAATACTTTTCATAGAATCAGATCAGATAATACTCAGAAAGCAAGTTACAGACTCGTATGGTGTCTTGCTGGAAACCAAAAAATTTTGCGACATATTTTACAAGTTATGTCTCCATTTTGCAGATATTCCAATATATGAGACTACTGCATATTGTATTGTTTCATTACATATTGGGGACTAGAATCAGAAGCTATACGGCATAAAACGAGTAGCATCCAGTTTCTATTTCTGTTGCCTGGTAGACATGAAGTCTACAACCAGCTATCTTCTCCCGCAGTGCCTTCGGTTTTAATGAGCTCTCCTTGTGTTTCTGATGGAGACTATGAGTATCACTGGTTTAAAGCAGCAACTGTCCACCCTGGCTGCACATTCAAATCACCTCTAGAGCTTAAATCAGGATCTTTAAGAGTGGGATTCAAGAATCTAATGTATAGCCAGGGTAATGAACTATGGACTCTAGAATAGGAGTTTGCAACCCTAGTGACACACTGGAATCATCTGGAGAAATTTTAACAAATGCTGACGTCAACCTGCCTTGAAAGTGTTTCTTGTCAAAAGTTTTCTACGGGTTTTTACTTTTTAAAATTAAACTGAAAAGGAAAGATAATTGAGTTTAAAAGGAAACCTTTAAAATATACTTAATATATTTAAAATGAGGAAAGCTATATAACAACCTCATCTGTCTTTTGATTAATCAATAGATGTAGGTATTCATAATCAGTTCACTGCTCTATAGGTGAAAGGTGGGAAATAAAATAAGGATGTTGGAAGCCAAGTGAGTGGGAGAAAAGCAGATGGAAAGGCTCAGAGCGAAGGGCATTGCCTGTGAAATCCAAGTCTGGCCATAGTGCTACAGGGTGGGTCCTGGAGAATTTATAACACTGAATTAAAAGCACTTGAACTGGGGAGAAGATCTACAATGAAAGTTACTTTTTACAGAAAGGAAATGATGAAAATAGTAACAATCACCATTTACAAAGCATAAATTAAAAGAAAACTGTGTGACTTGAAAACATTTTGTTTCTTAATAATCATGAAATACCACATGGTAGGTGTAGAGAACAAAATATTAAAAATATAGGATCATATAGGAATGCTATCACTAGAGAATTAAGGCCTTTAAGCCCCATCTCTGGCCACATTTATATTACTTAAGTTCCTGTGATTGATAAAAAATAAATTCAAAGGCCAATTTATTAATCTGAAGTGAACTTTTTTTTGAAAAGGACCAGATTTGCTTCCATGTAACATGATCAAAGTGTAAGCTCTAGACATGGTACATAAAAAAATCAAATGATAATCAGTAGTTTCCTTAAGGAATATGGACTCTGATTCAAACACTTAAAACATCCAGCCAGCCACGAGCGGCGGCTCGCGCCTGTAATTCCAACACTTTGGGACGCCGAGGCCGGCAGATCACCTGAGGTTGGGAGTTGGAGACCAGCCTGGCCCACATGGAGAAACCCCGTCTCTACTAAAAATACAAAATTAGCCAGGCGCGGTGGCACATGCCTGTAATTCCAGCTACTCGGGTGGCTGAGGCAGAAGAATCACTTGAACCCGGGAGGCGGAGTTTGCGGTCAGCCGAGATCGCGCCATTGCACTCCTGCCTGGGCAACGAGTGTGAAACTCCGTATCAAAAAAACGAAAACGAAAACAAAACAAAACCAAATATCCAGCCACATCTCATAGTAACGGTAATTTTGGTGATGGAGTTAAGCTATACGTATCACTCGTTTACACTGCATCACTCTACACATCTAAGGCATGCCCAGATGCCTTAAAGATTAGAGTTTTTAAGGACCTTAACTAAACCATCTTATGGCCATCAGAGCAATGTTTCTTAACTCTAGCTGCATGTTAAAATCATCTGGGGAGCTGTTTTATTTAATTGACGTATAATTGAAGTACAAAAATCTGCACATATTTATTGTAAACAATTTGATGAGTTTGGACATGTGCATACTCCTGTGAAACCAGCATCACAAAAACAGTCAAGGCAGTAAGCACATCTTGTCTCCCCCACCCCCTTTCGGTGGTGAGAATACTCAACATGAGATCTACTCTCTTAAATTTCTTTAAGTGCATAATACAGTATTAACTATAGGTACAATATTGTATAGCAGATCTCTAGAACTTATTCATCTTGCGTGACTAAAACTTTGTAACTATTGAACAACTCTCTATTTACCCAACCCCAAGCCCCTGGCAATCACCATTCGGTTGTCTCTTCTATGAGTCTATTTTAGAAGCACACAGTATTTGTTCTCTTGTGATTGGGTTATTTAACTTAGCATAATGTCCCCCAGGTTCAAGTATGTTTGCATCCTTGTCATATATGGCAGAATTTTTTTTTTTTTTTTTTTTTTTTTTGAGATAGAGTCTCACTGTCGCCCAGGCTGGAGTGCAGTGGCCCCATCTCGGCTCACTGCAAGCTCCGCCTCCCGGGTTCACACCATTCTCCTGCCTCAGCCTGTTGAATAGCTGGGACTACAGGCGCCCGCCCCCACGCCCGGCTAACTTTTTTGTATTTTTAGTCGAGACGGCATTTCACTGTGTTAGCCAGGATGGTCTCCATCTCCTGACCTAGTGATCCACCCTCCTTGGCCTCCCAAAGTGCTGGGATTACAGGCGCGAGCCACTGCGACCGGCCCAGAATATCCTTTTTTTCTTTTTCTTTTTTCTTTTTTAAAGCTTGAATAGTGTACCTGTGTGTGTGTGTAAATTTTTAAAGTCTATTCATCTGTCAATGAACACTTGGGTTGCTTCCACGCTTTAGCGATTGTGGATAATGTTGCAATGAAAATAGAAGTGCAGATAATCACTTCAAGAGCCTAATTCAATTCTTTTTTATAAATACTGAAAAGTGGAATTGCTGAATAATATGTTAGCTCTATTTTTTATTTGTTTTGAGGACCTCAGACTGTTTTTCATAGCAGCTGCACCTCCAGAGATTCTAATTAAGTTAATCTGGGATGGGCTCCAGATAGCAGCATGGCTTATAATTTCTCCAGGTGATTCTAATATGTCTTAGGGCTGCAAATCCCTGCCCTAAAGTTGATAGCTCTCAGTCCTGAATATAAAATAGATCAGTGATTCTCACAGCTAGTATCAGAAACACTTAGGGGGTTCATTGAAACATAAATTGCTAAACTGGCATTTTTAACAGTTTCCCAGGTGATGATGACGTTGTTGCTGATACTGCTGGTCCAGGAACTGCCCTTTGAGAACCGCACTTTTAACAATGTTAGAATCAACTTTGTCTGACTTGTCTTTTATGATCTATTTCTTTAAGCTCCCACAACTGACTAAAACCACTTTTGAAAATTGTGGTAAAATAAGCATAAAGAAAATTTACCAACTCTTGTGATTCTTTGCACAAAAAGTCCACATATGCATGTTATCATATGTATGTTGATTTATTGTTTTTTGAAAATATGAAGGGATTATATTCCTTTATGAATTTTTGGTACTATTTTCTAATATTGAAAGTTACTTACACATCTTGACAAAACAAGGCAGTAGGGTGCAACTTTTCAAGAATGTTCTGTGATTAGGAAAAGTAAACCTGGGAATGGGGACTTGTAGCAAATGAGCCACAAGTAGATAAATCTTATTGCAAATTATTGTAGCTATATTTTTAAGGACATTTAATAATGTTAATTGATATAAAACTTGTGGTTAGCAGAATATGGCCAATTACATTATTGCTATTTTAAGTCATTTTTCCTAGTGATAAAATTATACCATTTTGTAGATGGCCTTTAAAAAGTCTCTCTCTGTTGCCCAGGCTGGAGTGCAGTGGCATGATCTCAGCTCACTGCAACCTCCCTCTCCTGGGTTCAAGCGATTCTCCTACCTCAGCCTCCCGAGTACCTGGGATTACAGGCACGCACCACCACACCTAGCTAATTTTTATATTTTTAGTAGAGACGGGTTTCGTCATGTTGGCCAGGCTGGTCTCGAACTCCTGACCTCAGGTGATCCACCCGCCTCGGCCTCCCAAAGTGCTGGGATTACAGGCGTGAACCACCATGGCTGGTCAAAAGTTTTGTACATACTTATTAAATAAAACTTAGTTTAATTCTGGACTTTGTTAACAAGCTGTTTGACCTTGAGTTGGTCATTCAACTATTTAGGTTTCATATTATTTTTACAATGATCTATGGGCTTCCTTCTATGTATATTTATTTTTAATTTTTAAAATCAGATGTTGTAAAATACAAATATTTATTTAAAATGTATTTAAAATGTATAATAATAATAGTATGAATACCTACATTCTACTGTCCAGTTTATAAAAATTCTTTTATCATATCCTTTAAAATCCCTATGTATCTTTGTGTAACCTATTCTCTTCTCTTTCTGCTCAGAGGAAACATGATCAGAATTTAGTGTTTATCATTCTTTTGCCTGCTTTCATAGTTTTCATAGTTTTACCACATGTTTGTATAATCACAAATATGTTTTATTTTAGTATGCTTTGAATGTTCTATAGATACGTTTGTAGCATGTGTTTTCCCTTGCCGTTGCCCTGGGGAAGCAGGTGTATATATAGTTTACTGGACCAACCTTGAGTACCTTGTCAGATTTCCTACCTTTCACAGTATTCTGTTTCACTCCTATAGGTCAGTGAAAACTAAAGCTCGATTCTCCTTCCTTTGTTTGGTTGCTATTGTCAAGGTGAAAATGGCCTGTTGCTTACCTGTTTCTAGTTTTCTAATTTAACTTTGTTTTCACTCTCTGATTATTCCCAATTTTCTTGTTAGTTCCTCAGTCCATTTAAAAACATGGTTTTAATTGTTTATTGATATTTTTAGCAGTGCTTTGTGGCAAAGATAATAGGAATTGAGAAAAAGGTGAATAAGTCAGAATTCCTGATTTCCAAAACCTGGAATCCAGACTATGAGAAGACAGTCATGTAAATACACAATCAAAATATTTATATGTTCAAAACTATGTATTGACCTACCATCTTCAAACATCCCTTGACCTGAAACAAGCAGAAAGAGGGAAAAAATGAGGTTAGAAAAGAAATAGAGAACAGAAAAATAAAAGAAAAAAATAAAATCAGAAGTTGGTTCTTTAAATAAAAATTAACAAAATTGACAAACCTTTATCTATACCGACCAAAAAAAAAGAGGTGAAGACTCATGCAACTAGAATCAGGAATGAAAAAAAGATCACAGTTTTGAAAAACACTTTGGCAGTTTCTCAAAAGGTTAATCCTAGAGTTACCATAGGATCCAGGAATTTCACTTTTGGGTATACACCCAAGAGAGTGGAAGCATATGTCCATGTAAAAACATATATACAAATGTCCATAGGTGCATGATTCATAATAGTCAAAAAGTGGAAATAATCAAAATGCCCAACAGACGAATGGATAAATAAAATGTATAGTCATACAATACAATATTATTTGGCAATAAGAAAGAATGAAATACTTATTCATGCTGCAGCATAGATGAGCCTTGAAAATATGATGCTAAGTGAATGAAGCCAGCCACAGAAGACCACATATTGTTTGATTCTATTTATTGGAAATGTCTTAGCATTGGCAAATGCAGGGAGAGAGAAAGTAGATCGGTGGTTTTCTATGGCTGGTTTGGGAGGTTGTGGGAAATGGTAGGATGACTGTAAAAGGGTATGAGGTTTCCTGTTGAGTGGGAAAATTTTCTAACATTGATCGTGGTAGCGGTTGAACAATTCTGTGACTTTATTAAACACCATTAAATTGTATTATTTAAATGGAAAAATTGTATGGTATGCGAAATATATTTACAGAAAGTTACTGAATGTGAAATCATCAGAGCTCAATTTCAAACCAAGTGTCATATTTATAGATACTTAGACACTTGTCTCAGCAAATGAAACAACTTGGTTTATAGCTATCAAAGATTAGATAACAAATTTTGAGTAGAGGTGATGTGATGTTATGTGAATGACAGATGCTTCAGGGCATAATATCAGATAGATCTTAGGTGAAAACTCTATTTTTATTAGTTTTGCATATTCAGATAAGTTTACTTAACATCTTTACATTTTTATTTCCTAATTTGTAAAATAAAAAAATGATTTTTGTTAATATTTAATAAGTTAAATCATAGAAAGAACCCAGCCTACTCTCAAGAAGGTAATTTAATAGTGAGAAGAATTACCTTGCTTCATTTGTTAAATTGTTATAGACTGTGTTATAGTGGCAATATGAAAAAATAAACACCTTGGGTACATTTTTACACACACCCATACATACAATATAGCTTGTTGGAAATTTACCTCTAAGTCATAGACATAGAAACTCTAAGAGAACGTTTTTGAATACAATGGAAAAGAGTTATCTAAATATTTATTTTCTAATGATTGGTCCATTCCCTGTGTGTGCATTTTTCTTTTTGAATCTTGCTCTTAAACAGAATCAGAGAATATTAAGGCAGCAGCCAGCTGCTTTTCAATCCTAGCAATCACCCTCTGGAGCTCTTATTTGTGCTTTGAATCCATTACTCTGCTGCTGTGATGTGCCTCTTTCACTGGAAGCACTCGAGGGGCCTTTTCCTGGCAGGTTAGGCAGCATCCAAGCAGAGAGAACAAGGCGGCCTTAATGGTTGGCTTAATGGTGTGTTAAGCGTTCATCTCTGCTGAATTGAACACAGGCCTTGGCGTAAGTGTCTAGCTTTATTGGGTTGCTGTCAACCAACATGCATAGAGTACTACATTTTGAAGAAATTTGTGCTTTGAGTGGAGCAGAGTAAGAGGAAAATATCCAGAAGGATGTTGTGAGGTGATCCTGGGTGAGAAGACCAGAATGTATATTCTCTTTGTTTCCAAGCGTTTTGTTAAAAATGTACGCATGTGTAAGGTACTTTGCTTTGAAATCATTTTTATCTTCCCCTGGATTAAGATATCTAGAAATACTGGATATTTGGATATCTGATTTTTTTATTGACATCTCCATAATAAAAGATATCAAATAATTGTAAGTATTTACTTTTGGTTATTTTAAAATGTTTAATTGGAGAGAAAAACTATAATAATTATTTTGCATTTATAAAATGCTTTTAAAAATATAAAGTTCAAAACAGAAGTTAGACTATTTTTAGTTTGTGAAATATATTTTAAATAAGTCCATTGCTTATCATATTAGAAATATGGCAATATTAGAAAATATATTTCCTGAAAGGTAAATAAGCAAGTCATAACTCTATTAGCCAAGTACTCCCAACTTCGAAAATAAACTGCCAACATATTATTAATATTATAATACTAAGACTTATTTATAATTTTTGAGCAATGAGAAAAAGAATTAAAATGTAAGCTTGCTGAAGAATATTAATGACTTTGGTGTTGTTATATTATGATTGACAAAGTACTAATAGACAAAGGAGGATGATATATGACAAAAGCCAAACTTACCAAATTTTTGCTCACATGCTCACCATAGACCTCAAGAGCTGGAAGTCAATGCTGTCTCCCACAATTTTCAAGTGAGATATAAATAAAAAAATACACAATTGTAGGCATAACTGATATACTGTTTTCCTTCTTCACTTGAAAACCTCATCAACCTTTATAATCTTTACATGGATTTTGTATTAATTATAAGAGCAGTAGAATGACAAATTTTTACAACATTAGCATGAGGTGAAGAGGTTGAGTCTAATGTGAATATATAAACATTTATTAACTGTACCTCAAACATTTTAAAAGCAAAGGTATGAATGGTAAATATTCTCTTTCATGATCTGATTCCAGTAATGGCGACTTACGTAGAGATCTGCATGAGTTATCACTTCCTCTTCTGATGAGGAAGGTGGGATCCTCCTCACCTGGTTTCAGAGACTGACGTCTCATTTTCAAAATGCTGAGATGGCAAATATGAAAGAGCATACATTTTAGTAATAACCACATTTTCTCATTCACATGTGTGATTTTTCTTTTTTACCTTATATTTCAGATAGCAATAGAAACTATTTCTACTTCCATTATTCATACAATCCATTGAAGCTCAGTGGGTGGAAACTCTACAGGGAGATAAGAGCAGAAATCAACTTCACAACCAACATCAGATCTCATGTAGATTGTAACTTCAACTCTTAGTAGAAGGCCACTGGATGACAGCTCTGCTTTGTAATAAACTGTGTTAAAGTAATAGTGATTGCTTTACTGCAACATATATATGAGATATATATTTCATGCATATATATGATATATATGTATATATAATTGTTCTTTAGTCTCCAAAGGCTCTAAAGTTGCCACTGAGTGTAATTTTGCTCTTTCTTTTTGTCTTGAATGTTTCATTACTTAAAAATATTTGAGTATTTGAAATGAATGAATAGGTAACCTCAAACTTACTTACAGGCTTTGGAAATTCTTTCATATAACTATATATATAACTATATATATATAATTCTCTGTATATAGAAATATATATATAGTTGTTTTATCGTTTTGCTTTTTTTTACTCTGCACCCCAACAGAAAAAATTCATTTGTTTGTTTAGAGACAGAGTCTTTTTCTGTTGTCCAGGCTGCAGTACAGTGATATGATCATAGTTCACAGCAGCCTCCAACTACTGGGCTCCAGGAAACCTCCTGCCTTAGCCTCCTGAGTAGCTAGGCCTAGTGGTATGTGCCACCATGCCTGGCTGTTTTTTTACTTTTGTGTTGTAGAGATGGGGTCTTTCTGTATTGCCTAGGTTACCCTTGAACTCCTGTCCTCAAGTGACCCTCCTGCTTCGGCCTCCCAAAGTGCTGGGATTGATTACAGGCATGAGCCACTGCACCAGGCTAAAGTGTTTATTTTTAATAGAAAAATGATAACTGTCAATATGAGGTTCAATGTGACATTTTGATATATATGTATATATTGTGGAACAATTATATCAAGCTATGGAAATTCTTATATATAAAGAAGGTAAGATGATTGTTACTAGATGGCACTTATTATTTGGAGTACCTCTCCTCTCTCTTTCTCTCTCTAGTGTGTGTGTGTATATAATATAAGTATGATATATATATACACTATATATTATATATATACATATTGCATTCACTTTAAAGGTAACATTAAGTCATATTATTATAGTATTAATATAAAAATAATATAAATATAATGGAAGTTGTTGTAAACCTCCTCAGAACTTGTCATGTCGTGCACCATTGCTCATGATTACTCTCCATATTTGTAAGAGGTTCACAAAAGACATGGCCAAGTCAGTGGATTTTTAATTGAAGTAATCACGTGTTGGCATTTCATATTAGCACACAATCTGTCAAATGCATTCACTGGTCCAACAGATACTTTCCACGAGGTCTCACTAAACAATTTAAGTTAGCCTTTACCTCAGAATTTAATGATTTTTGGAATATTCTTACATCATTATGTTTGAGAAGTAATTGGTGACACTTGACTCAGGATGTATTCCAGTATCTTCAAAGCAATTGAATTATTAGTAGCATCATGAAGCTCTTCATCACACAGGCGTGATTTCAGTCCTATTGAAAATTTATAAATTATCCTTTGTTGTACTGTGCAATTGCCTTATTGTTGAAAAATGTTGATGAATAGTTTGTAAGTAAAAACTTACAGAAACCCTAAATGATCTTCATTTAAATCCTTTGATCGAATTTAAGGAGTCCATAAGACATCCAAAATAATAACCATGATAAGTATAACAAATTTTAACATTTAGGTGGGAAAATTACGATTAAAATATGTACTAACATTTTTATAGAGCATTATGTGAATTGTATTGCATTTAACATGTTTATAAATATCAAAGGGCTATTTCCAGAAAATGTCAAATTCCTAAGATTTATTTAATTTTCAGGGTAATTAGGGGTAAACTGCCCTAGGAGAAAAACTAAATGTCTTTAGCTACCTTGTAGCCTAGGTAACAATCTGAACTCTGTGATCATGCACATATTCACCTGTGGGCGCACATGTATGTTCAATCCATATCTGTGAGTAAGGGATGTATTTGGGTAGCAAAGACAATTTTCAGATATTAAAGAGGAGAGCTAGCCTTCCTCCTATGAACAATAATATTTAAACATTAGCCTGGTCCCTCTTTGTGGAGACAGTGCTGTCAAATTGATATGGACAGGACGCAGGGAAATACTGGGTAGAAGAGGGTGGTTCCTAGGTAAAGGCCCCAACTTCAAGCCTGGAAACCTGTGGCCCTAAATGGAACAAACATTCCTGTTTTTGTGCCCAAATGTTGCCTTTTGGCCTGCCACACCCCTCTATCCTGTACCCATATAAACCCCAAACCCCAGGCTCCACAAGCAGATGAGCAGACAAGCAGCAGAACAGAGAAGCAGATGAGTGGCAGAACAGTGCAGCAGAGGAGAAAGGAGAAGGATCATCTGAACGTGAGAGGAGTTTGACTGGGGATGGTCGGAGAGGGGATCGGCCAAGGGACAGCCAAACTCCAGGAGATCATCTTCCCACTCTAACCCCTTTTCAGCTCCCCATCAATCCTGCTGAGAACCATCTCCACCTGACAAAAAAAAAAAACAACCCACATTTACCATCCTTAATTCTTCCGTGTGTCCCTGAGTGCATGGTGGCCAAACAGACAAGCCACACTCCTGCTGCACGTCCTGTGAGAGGGGTCAGGGAACACTCCCATTTCAAAATCTTGACATTTGAGGAATATATTATTTTCCTTACTAATCATCCTTTTCAAGTGATCTTTTCAATAATGTAGATGTGGTACAGCCATTTAAAAAGCTAGGCCAACTAATGACTACATTTTGCCTGTTTGATCCTCACATTGGTTATCAAACCTTAACATGGCAACTTTCCCTCTTTTTCTTCACTGTGAATAATTTAGGTTTTCAGAACTCTCAATTATCCTTTACAAAGTGAATTCCCAATATACAAATAATAAACTGAAAAGATTACCTTAGAATTTATTTGAACTTTATGTGCCCTGTAAATAGCTTTGCTTAAAATGTAACCCAGTTTGTACCATCACTAGAAAATCCCTGGGTAAAAATGTAAAAATCTGGCAATTTTTAAAAGTCAAGGATAAGGTCTTATATATTGAGAAGAAGCTATGTTTTTATTATCAGAAAGAGTGATTCATTATTTAAGGGTTGTTCTAGTGTTTATCTGATTTTGTTTTGTTTTTTTTTCAGTGTTTCCATCCTTAAACATTATTTTATTCATCATTAAACAATACATTTATTCATAAAGTACACTACATTCACAATGAAAGAATTTTTACCTTGTCCTCCATAAGCAAGTCAAGTGCAATTTTTAGAGCTTATGTTCTTGAAGATTAACAGTAAGCCAATCTTATTTTCAAAAATATAATGGCAATGGTGTAGTGTTATGCATTTTGAGCAGGATTACCTAGTTAATAATTTTATATTACTCAATGTAGCCACTAGATAGCAGTATAAGTCTTTGGAGTCGGATATGAAATACACATAGATAATTTTACAATTATGTATTTGATAATAGCTTGCACTTAATCTCACCAAAAGAAGAAATCTAAGGTGAAAAATTAATGCTTAAAGTCTAAAATATTTCTGAGATGTGTTCAACTTTGATTTGGTATTTTTCTTCTTAAAATTAAACGATAACCTGGAAGCTAATTTTAACTTGATAATTACCTCAATTTATTTTATTATTCATTAAATACAAAAACATTATATAATTATTACTCAGTATGATACACATCAGAAAAATTTGAGATTATTATTGAATATACATTATATTTTCAATAGTATCATTAAATTATGTTAATGAAAATATATTGCTCTTTCAAAAATGTGAGTATGCTTGTTTCAAATAAATTTTTAACTTGCACATATATCGAAATAAAATGTAGTGGTTTAGACTTTTGATCCTGTTGAGGATGAAGCTCACATTCTTCAAATCTCATAGAAACAATAAAGGAAACAAACATGAGAAGAATCCATAGCATTGTTGGAAATCATAAAAGGATGTTATTAATGAGACGGAAGCATTGGTGAATTTTTGGAAGGTGTAAAGTAGAGGGACTTCAGTGGAAATAATTTTAAAATAAAATGAAATAAAATGCACATATGTGTTCTGAAAAATCCAAGATAGGCAAAGAAACAGAGGAGATGAACCAATTTTCCTAACAACAAAGCTTAGCATGGGAATAGGAATGGGAGGTATGCTAACTAATGAGATTTAGAGACCTGAAACTGTATTGATACACAGCCTCATGCAATAAGAACAGCTGTCTGCAGTGTTTACTTACAGATTAAAGCTAGCAAAAATGCACTCTACATTAAGTGCATGATGCTTTTTGGAAGATCCTACTTTTGGGTATTGGGGCTTGAAAGAGACTTGAAAGAGAAAGTATTTTGAGACTACCACAAAGTATTTATAAAATGAAATTATTTTTGTAACAGGAAGGAAAAGTCCCAGAGCTTAATATAGGGAACGTGTATTAAGACTGGAAAAACTGTGCACTGGGTTAACGAACATTGCGGTTTATACATATGTGAGTGACAATACCAAAGGGACATAGGTTTCCTTAGGAGGCCAATGTAATTAGGCAAAGGGGGCAAGTCCTTTACAGAATATTCTCTATTAGACCTGCAATTTTCAAATTAGCTTTTATTTCTTGAACTGTACAATTTTTTTTTATTATTTTTCAAAGTCTTTAAGACCTTGAGTTTACAGCTTAACCATTCATCACTATCATATATGACATAAATAAAAAAACTTTTGGCAGGGTGTGGTGGTTCATGTCAGTAATCCGGGCATTTTGGGAGGCTGAGGTTGGAGGATTGCTTGACACCAGAAGTCTGAGACCATCCTGGGCAACACTGGGAGACTCTGTCTCTAAAATAAAACTAACTAAATAAATAAATAGTTGGGCGTAGTGGCACATACCTGTAGTCCCAGATACTCAGGAGGCTGCAGTGGGAGGATCACTTGAGCCCAGGGGGTCAAGGCTGCACTGAGCTGTAATCACATCACTGCATTCCAGCCTAGGCTAAAAAGTCAGACCCAGTCAGAAAGAAAGAAAGAAAGAAAGAAAGAAAGAAAGAAAGAAAGAAAGAAAGAAAGAAAGAAGAATGAAAAGAAAAAAGCTTTTGCTCAATAACTTTGTCAAACAATTTAAGTACTGTCAAGTGATTGCCAAAATTTTAATAATAACTAACATTTATTAAAATCATACTGTATGTCAGTCACAGTCCTAAAAACCCTCTTTAGACTCATTTTTAAAAATTGTTTTTTGTATAACCCAATAATGGAGGTCCTACTTTCCCCGCAAGAGCACTACAGCAGAAAAGCTAGATAATTTGTGGTGACGTATAACCCAGGTATGTCGGTTTTATAACCCATACCTGTACTATTTGTGGTAGACAGAATAATGGCCCTCCCAAAGGCTATGTCCTAATCCTTGGAAACTGAATATGTCATATTTCCACAAAAAAAGGGTGGAATAATATGATTTGGCTGTGTCTCCAACCGAATGTCATCTTGAATTGTAGCTCCCATAATCTCCACATGTCGTGGGAGGGACATGGTGGGACGTAATTGAAACATGGGGGCAGGTCTTTTCCATGCTGTTCTTGCGATAGTGAATAAGTCTCATGAGATCTGATGGTTTTAAAAGGGGGGGAGTTCTCTTGCACATGCTCTCTTGCCTATCACCATGTAAGAAGTGACTTTTCTCCTCATTTTCCTTCTGCCGTGATTGTGAGGGCTCCTGAGCCATGTGGAACAGTGAGTCAATTAAACCTCTGTCCTTTATAAATTACCCAGTCTCTGGTATGTCTTTATTAGCAGTGTGAGAACAGACTAATACAGTAAATCGGTACTGGTAGAGTGGGGTACTGCTATAAACATAACCAAAAATAGGGAAGCTACTTTGGAATTGGGTAACAGGCAGAGGTTGGAATAGTTCAGAGGTTCAGAAGAGGACAGGAAGATGTGAGAAAATTTAGAATTTCCTGGACACTTGTTGAATGGCTTTGACCAAAACGCTGATAGTGATATGGACAATGAAATCCAGGTTTAGGTGTTTTCAGATGGAGATGGGGTGCTTGTTGGGAACTGGGATAAAGGTGACTCTTGCTATGTTTTAGCAAAGAGTTGGTGCCATTTTGCCCCTGCCTTAGAGATTTGTGGTACTTTGAACTTGAGAGAAATGATTTAGGGTATCTGGCCGGAGAAATTTCTAAGCAGCAAAGCATTCAAGAGGTAATTTGGGTGCGTTAAAAGTTTAATGCATTCATGAATATATGGTTTGGATTTGGAACTTATGTTTAAAAGGGAAGCAGAGCATAAAAGTATGGAAAATTTGCACCAACAGAGAAGAAAACCTCATTTTCTGGGAAGAAATTCAAGCCTACTGCAGAAATTTGCATAAGTAACAAGGAGCCGAATGTTAACAGCCAAGACAATGGGGAAAATGTCTCCAGGACATATCAGAGACCTTTGTGGCAGCCCCTTCCACCATAGGCCTGGAGGCCTAGGAGGAAAAAATGGTTTTGTGGGCCAGACTTAGGGCCCGTGTTTTGTGTGCAGCCTAGGGACTTGGTGCTCTGCATCTCAGCTGCTTCAGCTGTGGCTATAAGGTGCCAAGGTACAGCTCAAGCAATGACTTCAGAGGACACAAGCCCCAAGTCTTGGTAGCTTTCACATGGTTTTGAGACTGCAGGTGGATGGAAATCAAGAATTGAGGTTTGAGAACCTCTGCCTAGATTTTGGAAGACAAATGGAAACACCTGGATGTCTAGGCAGAGGTGTGATGCAGAGGCAGAGCCCTCATGGGGAACCTCTGTTAGGGCAGTGCAGAAGGGAAATGTGGGGTCCAAGCCCCCACACAGAACCCCTACTGGGGTACTGCCTAGTGGAACTGTGAGAAGAGGGCTACCATCCTCCAGATGCCAGAATGGTGGATCTACCAGCAGTTTGCACTGGGCACCTGGAAAAGCTGCAGGCACTCAATGCCAGCCCATGAAAGCAGCCAGAAAGGGGGCTGTACCCTGCAAAGTCACAGGGTTGGAGCTGCTGAAGGCTATGGGAGCTCACATCTTACATCCACATGACTTGGATGTGAGACATGAAGTCAAAGAGCTCATTTTGGAACTTTAAGATTTGACTGCCCCAGTGGATTTCAGACTTGTATGGGGCCTGTGCTCCCTTAATTTTGGCCAATTTCTTCTGTTTGGAACAGGAATATTTACCCAATGCCCTTTTATCTAGGAAGTAACTAACTTGCTTTTGATTTTACAGGCTCATAGGCAGAAGGAACTTGCCTTGTCTCAGATGAGACTTTGGACTGTGGGCTTCTGAGTTAATGCTGAAATGAGTTCAGACTCTGGAGGACTGTTGGGAAGGCATGATTTGTTGTGAAACGTGAGGACATGAGATTTGGGAGGGGACAGTGGTGGTTTGGCTATGTCAAATTTAATCTTGAATTGTAGCTCCCATAATTCCAACATATTATGGCAGGGAGCTGGTGGGATGTAACTGAATCATGGGGGTAGGTCTCTCCCATGCTGTTCTTGTGATAATAAATAAGTCTCATGAGATCTGATGGTTTTAAAAAGGGGGAGTTCCCCTACACACGCTCTCTTGCCTGCCACCATGTAAGATGTAACTTTGCTTCTCCTTTACCTTCAGCCGTGATTGTGAGGCCTCCCCAGCCATGTGGAACTGTGAGTCAATTAAACCTCTTTCCTTTATAAATTAGCCAGTCTCAGGTATGTCTTTATTAGCAGCATGAGAACAGAATAATACAACATGGCAAAGAAGAATTAAGGTTGCAAATAGAATTAATGTTTCTATTTAACTGACTTTAAAATATGGAGATTATCCTGGATGATCCAGATGGGTCCAGTGTAATCACAGAGGTCTTTTAAAGTGAAGAAAGGGAAGGCAGAAGAGAAATAGACAGATAGCAGTATGAGAAGGACACAGTCCATTATCTCTGGTTTTGAAGACAGAGGAAAAGGCCACAAGCCATAGAAAGTGGGCAGCCTTTAGAAGTTGGAAAAGGCACAGAAACAGATTGTCCTCTAGAGCCTCCAGAAAGAATACAGCCCTGCCAACACTTTTACCAAGTGATTCAGAAGGATCTTATGAGGATAACGCTCTGAGACTTAACATCATTAATAGAATAAATGCATATGTTTGGAATCCAATGCTATTTGGATAACTAAGTTCTAGTGAAAGTTAGCCTTATTCATGTTAGACAACAAACATGAACAGATTAAATAGCTGGTACATATAATAAAAGCTAACTAAATTTTCAAGAAAGAGATAGAAGACTTCTAGGAGGGAAGGGGGAGCAGATTTTGGAAGAATATATCAAGACTTAGGATAATATAACAAATGAAGTTAGACAAAAAAGTGTGGATGAAATGATATAAAGTTATAATTTCTCTTTTTTCCCAGCCCAAAATACTGAAAGACCCCTGAACATTCAGAAGTTCTCTTGACAACAATCAAGATCTTTTTGACATCTTCAGTAAATATAATAAAGGTGATTCAGTATTTTAAGGCACTGAATCTGTATTTGAGTACAGAATAACCCAGGTTAAAACAGCTATGTACCCTACACTTTATTTTGAATCAAGTTTACATTATGTCAGAGATTCTGAGACAAGTATCATCATTTAGATAATTTAGTAAGCAGCTGCATATATATTTGACTATGTGTATGAAATAACATTAATGAATAGAGTGGTAAATCTTTCCCATCCTGGAAAAATCAGCAATGGAAGATTTAATGATTTAGTTCTGTGAACATTACATAAAGAGATGGATGAAGATTGATTGTGTTATGTTTATTACATATTTTCTACTACTTTAGAATAAAAGAATCATGATTTCTGAATAGAAATTGCACTTCATTGGATTATTTAGTTGACGCTACACGGGAAAGAAAAGTAAAATATCTTAAACTAGGAAGCATGAGTCTGTTTTATATGAAGCTCTAGCCTGTAGCAGCATTTTGAACTATTTTTTCTTGGGTACAGCATACTGTCAAAATCATTCTTTTGTGTGAACAACAAACTATATAAATGGAGAGGAAGATTTTGCCATTGGTATTGTACTTTCTGTTCATATTTCTGCATTTTAAACACTTGCCAGTGTCTTTGTGTAAGAATACAACTAAAGCAAGGCTAACAGGTCAGAAACCTGACCTACTTTCTTCATTTTTCTGCTTAATAGTGCATGGAAAAGCTTTAGAAAAGTAAACTTCAGTAGTTTCAAAAATTTTAAAATTGTAGACACAGACAAGGAAGATGTATTCTAGTCTCAGCCCTACCTAGAAAACAACAAGACAGCTATTTACATATGACACCTAGAAGATTTGTGAATAATATTTTCAGAAAATATTCAAATATGCCTGCCAAAATGAAGAATGTTTTTCATAGAGAAACTCCAGTTACTGATTGTTTTCTCTTTGTTATAAAATCCTAGTATGTAGAACTTAATTTATTCATTCATTTAACAAAATTTATTGAAAGACAATTGCAGGATATTAGCTGTGTGTTCATTCATAACATGGTTTTTGCCCTCAATAATTTTTCTATAACATCATCACCCTCATAGTTATGCATCCTATAGTAAATGCTGAGATACATATATTCACAGGATCCTAGGAACATTGGAAACCATTTCAACAGTAACATTTGAGTTTAGTTTTGAAGGACGCCTTGCAGTCTTTCAAGTCTTTTAAGGCAAGGAGAGTGAACATGCAGAGTACGGTAATAGTGCAGAGCACAGGGCTATGCAGGATGATTTGGGACTAAGCTAGAATGTGTATGGCTAGGAAGGATGATTAAACTTTAGACCAGTTAAAGTAATAATAGCAGCTGTAATAGATACTTCCTAAGATATTAGTGGTTTAAGAATAAAGAAGTGATTTCTCATTCACCTATAGTCCAAAATGCACATTCCTAGTTGTGCTGGGTGGGGGCTCTGGCCAACTTGATATTTCAGGGATCCTGACTGGTGGAAGTGCCCTCATCTTTAACTTACAGTTTCTGATGTAGTGCTAGGCATCAATAAAGAGCTGACAGCCTGGCCCAGAAATGGGTTAGATCACTTCTGCCTCTATTGTATTGACTAGGACTCAGTCGTTTGGCCATGTCTAATTGCAAGGAAGCCTTGGCAATGTAGTCTCATTGTCTGCCCAGGAGGAAAAGAAAATGACAAATAGCTGGCCAGTCTCTGCCATGGGCTTGACATGCTATTCTAAGGGAGACTGGTTATTTTCTCATGTGCGGGAGTCTTACTATCAGATTTGCTACTTATGAGTTCACTTGGGTAAAATATAAAGGTTATACTAGAATTGGATACGACTAGTGAGGGGGAAGCTAGGTCATGGAAGCTAGTGATTAGAACACAAAGGCAGTGGCAGCATCTTAGGAGAGCAGAGGTAAAATATAGAACACATTTGTGGGATAGAGTCAGCTGAATTTGGATGCTGAGCTAAGGTACAGGGAAGAGTAGAGGATGACTGAGCATATTATTGAGAGAATGTATTGATGGTGATATGATTAACTGAAGTCAAGAACATGTCAAGTAAGGCAGGAGTACATATAAAAAAGACAAGCGCAGTTTTGGAAATGGTAAGTTGGTAGTTTTCACATGACATCTGAGTGGAAATGTCCAGTGAGCGAATGAAGCCACAGACTTGAATCTCAGGACAGTGCATGAAACATGCTTCCATGGGGAAGAGCAGTCAACAAATAGTCTATAGCTAAATGATCAGAAGCAAGTACCCAAAAGTGTAGGTGGAGTGAAATAAGAATTCTGTAGGTCCTACTTCCCCTACCTCTGTAAAACATGGAAATGAGGACTCTCCACATTGGCCATAAGAAACTATCTGTCTCACTTGAGTTGTAGCGATTACATCATCCGCATGAGGCATTACAAAATCATCACTGACTTTGAGTGCCTTTGGCTATTGTGGGGGAAGGTCTCCATGACCCTTCACACCCATCTCTGCTTTTAACAATTCTCTGTTCTACAAGAAATGCTTTTCTTTACTTGCTACATAGTTGTTCTGCTATAATTTCTCCAAAACTAAAGGAAACTGCTCCTTGCACTGATTGAAAATTCTACACAGTCACGCTTTACAGTGCGGTGCCTACTGCCTGACATTGTAATCGCCTCTCAGAGAATTCTAATGATAATATTCTTTACCAAGTGATTGCTTTGTTCATGGTTGCCACATTTAAAAACACAATAAAAATTAAAATAAAAAAACAAAGTCAAAATCTAAGACAAATGTATCTTTTTTTTTACGATGAAAAGAACAATATATCTAAAAGAGCTTTCATGCTGATTTATAGTGTACTCTTTCCTTAAATTGTTCTCCCTCGGCTCCCCTCAGTTTGAAAAAGTAGTGCTATTTTATCATATGAGACAATACATTGAATAGAACTAATTTAACTTTAAAGTGCAGTTGAAATTTATTATTTATCACTTTCCAGACAGATTCATTTAAGATAGTGATTCTGATTTTACCAGCCTATTCAGTAAGTCTCTGCTGGGTGTAAGGGATACTTCTCCTGGAACTTGACAACAGAGGAATGGAACCGCTCCTGGCTCTACAATTATAAAAGGAGTCTGATTTGAGTTAGAAAAAGTCATGAAACTCACTTAGAAGCACAGACTGACCCTCTGAACACAGCAAGACTAGACTAAAGCTAATGAATGACTGGGTCACTCAGAAGAGCCGTAGTTGGCAAAGCACCAAAGAGACAGGCTTATTTCTCTAGAAGACGGGGCCCTGACAAAGACTGAATCCCTCTCAGTGACAGATATCAAGTGAACTGTGGAATCTGCTATCTCCCATTATGGTTTAGTGCCACTGAATATACAAATCTTACAAATAACCTTTCTTGCTCTGATTATATAATCATCAAGCAACCTTTTGATTATAATTTGGCTTCTAATGCCTTTTTCAACAGCGAGAGAATGTTCTGGCCAGAGAATGCATATCTTCATCTTCTCTCCCCTTGGCAGATGTATTCCTCCATGTAAGCTAATAAATTAGGCAATTTAGTTCTAGTTCATTTCATGCGAGTGAATTGGTATGAATGTTTTAAAATCATCTGTTTTGTGATGATAAAAATCAAACTTCTGAGACTTGCAAAGTGGAGAACCGAAGCAAACACCAAAAAATATATGATCCTTTCAGTTCTCTTGGAAGAAAGCGAACAAAGAGAAATTACTCTTTCAACATCCTTACAACCAATGTCATTTAAGTCTCCAGATTAACAGATATAGTAACTTCAGCATAGGAATAGTGACAACTTGTGAGCATGATTGCTATTTATCCATTAGAATAGCTAACAGTTACACAGCCTGTGCAAAATTAAACTGTTTAGTTCAAACAATGAATAGAAGGTGCAAATTTTATGAACCTGAACACTTTCAAAAACACAGATATTTATTATTTTGCCAACCAGAGTGTTGTGATTGACTCTCAGACACATCCCTTCCCCACTCCTACCGTGGGTGAAGTGTGAGTTAATTTCTTCTCCTAGGATAGCTAAATAACGTGGCCTCAAAACAACAACGACAACAACAAAAACCCAGAAAACAAGCAAACAAAAAAACACTACAAAGAACCAAAATTCATCAAATATAAATTCCCCCGAATATAACTGACTAACTCTCTTATTCACACCCCACATAATTTAAATTTTAGTATTTAAGACCATATTTTAACTGGAGTGAAAAACACACATTTTAACTTCTTTCATTTATTATCCTTTCTATCACGCTTTGGAAAACAAGAGTACAATAGTCTAGTAGAGACTCAAGTATTTCATAGAACTGCTCTGACCAGTAATCATTATTTTTGTACCTAAAAATGCACTGTATATGAAGGAAATTAATTGAAATACATAAATTTTAAGTAAAAACATGTTAGAAGTAAAATTAAGCTATTCTGATCATAAGTGAAAACGGAAGAATAAACACTATTGGTCTGGTCTCTTATTCTCCAGATATTAATTATTTCCAGGAGAATTGTATATTACCATTAATCATTGCTACTCATGAGTCCATTTCATGCAGCAGCCACAACTCAAATATTCCGACAAGCACAAACAATTATATTTTTAATTCATAGCTTTCAGTAATTACCACATGGGAAAGCCAAGTCCTCATGATATTTTTTTCAGGTAGTGAGAATTAATGTTGAATGCTTATACTATTTTTGGATGGCCAGAGGAATATGCAGATAGTAACTGGATAATTTGTTATAAATTTTAGAATCACTACATTTGTAATCAATCTTATTTTACTTTAAGCTTAGGAGGAACATAAAGTTGTATTATGTGAAGTTTAAAAAACTTCCTAGTGATTCACACAGTTCTACTTTCTCAACATAATTGTGTAGTTTTAAAACGTTTACTTTTGCCATCATGGTATATTGATTTTAAAAAAGAATATTAGCATGAAAGTACTGAGGAACAAATGGATACACATTTCAGAAATGGATACTAGATAATGAAAATGGAGGAAATTACAGTTAGCTATCTCTCACACATTGTTATTTGTGACAAGTGGAATTGCACCTATTGTGAAGGTTTGGTAACTGCTTATTTTCTAGTAGGCATGTGCATAGATGTATGTTTGGAGTCACATCTGCAGCAACGCCCTTTCTTATGAACAATTATAAAATTCTCGTTTTTTAGTCTTTTAACCCACTGGCCTTTATTTTGATTTTAAAAATAATATACTGTCGCATTCTTATTTAAACACATTTTTGCAAAAATTGTGAAAGCCATTTTTCTGGAATAAAAGTTGCATACACAAAAACACAGTAAAACTTGTTGTTAGCTGTTTTTATATTTCCATCGTAGTATTCAACTAAAACATGAAGCAGTATTGCGTGGTTCACAGAGCCTTAATATTATACCTGTAGGTGGGTTTGTTGCTTCCAAAAAGAACTTTGTTTTGGTCACCAGTGAGTCTTTGTTTGAATTCAATGACCAATAAGCACCTATAAGTACACACGGAGTTGTTTTGAATATAAGAATATATTTTTGTGTTTAAACATATCTAAACAAGTAATATCAATAACTACATTTTATTGAGTGTTTGTTTTGACAGGCAGGCACTGCATTAAGTTTTACAGATACATATATATTTTTAATTTAATCCTGATACAAGTATCGTAAGGGAGATGTAATCCCCACAGTACAGAGGGAAATGAAGTGTTTAGAGATCAATTTGCTCAAAGTGAGAGTGGTAAGAGGTGACTAGAACTCTTCCTCATTTCTGTATGACTCTGAAACATAAGCTCTATCTGCCACCAGTGCAGTGGATCCTAATACATTGGTTATGACTTATGCATAAGCACAGATAGGGCGTATTGAAATAGAGTTATTTTTATTTGTTTTGGAATCATTCCCAATATTTTATGTGATTCTTCACATACTAGCAATAGATATGTACTGAATATCCACATTTTTTTCCATTATTGGGAATATTTTCAAAGAGCTTAGAGAGTTATTATAATAGCAAGATAACATGTGATATGGGGCAAAATTTAGATATCTGAGGACTGAAAAATTAGTCAAACCTTCCCCAAATTATGCAATCTCTTTTCCTAAACAACAATTTACAGTATAGTAAAAGTGTAAAAACAAATGTTTGCAGTTTTTAAAGTGGATAGATATCAAAAGAAACAAAGCATGTATTTAGAATGCCAACCATTCTAAAAGATATTAAAATTCTGTTTCTAGCTTGTCTCTACTACTTCTTTTGGGAAAAAGGAAAATAGAATCTAAAAAGTATCATAAGGAAGGGAGAAGGAGGAGTGAGTGAAACCTTATGGGTGAGCAGAGGAAAGTGGAAAAATGCACTCTATATTCCAACTCTTCTGTTTTCATTAAATGCTCGCACCTCAAACAGAACCTGTTACTGGATGTAGGTGGGGATTCTCAGCACATTTATTGCTACCTGCTCTCTAAATTGCGACAATGATAAAAATGTCTGTGTATAGTTCTTGATAAATGGAAAAAGGATTCTGTCATGGAGCTTCTAAACGATTATTAGAAACACGTCTGAGTTGTATTGTCAGACTGGCTTAGATTCTAAGCCTTAGGGGAGCAAGATTGATGTCTCTTCGGGTGAAGCTGACAGAAAAAAACTGCAACACTTAATAAAAATAGCAGTAGAAACATAGTAGGGAAAAAGAACTCCTCAAATCCCAGATTGCAAAGTGAACAAAGTCCAGTGCCTGTTATAGGACTCCATTACCAGTGTTGGTATGAGTTTCAAGGGGAGCCTGCATTTAAAATATATTCTCTGGATTGCACATTCTTTGATAAATGTTCACATGAAACAAATAAGATTATTCACAGTAGAATTCTTAGTGACTAATAAAATTAACCACTCTCTTCAGCAATATTAATCAGTGGTTGTTCCAATATGCCTGAACAAACAGAGCACCTGACTGTAGATTAACTGCATCTAATGATGGCTTGTGAATATTAGCATATCAGCAAACCATATGGTAAATTAGGCTTCTCTCTGGTAATTTACCGGAAGGAAGCCAAAATAATTAGAAATCATTCTCAATAACGGCAGTTGCACACAGCCACACAGTTACTGAAATGAAACGGTTTTCAGAAATGTCTGTTTTGCAGGTATATACCAAATGACAGGCTACAAACTAGCTGCTTGTATTACACATCATCATGCAAAATGGGCTTACAGACTAAATTTTAAACTGTGAGGCTGTTTGCCATCTGCTTTTTCTACCAAATTGACTTGGAAGGTTTTCGTTTGTTTCTTTGCTTTGTGGTCAGATAAACTTGCTCTGATCATGAAGGTAGCTGAACGTGGCCTGTGCATTTCCTTATAAGTAACATCCATTAGATAGTGATGGAAATCAACTATCAGTTGTCCAGTTTATTTTTTCCACTGATATGTTCTATTGCATTGATTATATTGAAAAACACAAATAATTTTAAATTATTAACAGTATAAATATGAATATACTGTGGATCAGTGCTTCTCAGTTTTTTAATGTGCTTCTGAATCATCTGGGGGTCTTGGTAAAATGCAGATTATGATTCAGTAGGTCTTGGGTGGGCTCAAAACTCTGCATTTCTAACAACCTTCCAGGTGATGCTGATGCTGCTCGTCTATGGATCACACTCTGAGTAATAAGATGACAGATGATCTATAATTCGCTAAGAAAATTCGTGCTCACAAAAATATGACATTAATTTGCACTGTCCTTTTTGCCAGAAGCAGTAAATACTATTTATTTGTTTATTGGCTTCCTATTCTTTGAACTTTTTGAAAACCAGAGAGACTCTCACTCAATTTAGGCCCTATATGTTATATAGGCAGAAAAGTCCTAAAATATTACTTATTGCTACATTTCATCCATAAATATATTGGCATCTACACTGGATGAGACACAGGAAACAGAGGCTCCAGATGTCATGAAGCTTGTAAATAATCCAGTTGAAGAGACAAACAGATTGAATCTTATAAATACATACAACAGAACATGAAAGACACAAGGGGATCAGACCTAGCAAGGCCTCTCTGAGAAACTGTTAGTTGAGCTCTGAAATGCATGAATACATGTAGGTGTTCTTGAGTAGAGTAGTAAGAGACAGCGTTGAACAACTGAAGAATAAGTCCACAGTCCTTGCAATCATGGGTGAAATGATGGAGGGAGTGAGTGACGCAGAGACAAGGCTGATAAGGTGAGTAGAAACCATATGCTGAAATGCCTTGTAAGGCCTGCCAAATATTTTAGAAGGAAGCTCGAGTTAGAAGGAAAGATGCTTACCAAGTTTAAGCTACCCTAGATGCATATTTTTAAAAGCTCCTTCATGCTTCTGTATGCTAAATGAATTGGAACAATGATGGATTTGAAAGTTAAGCTGTTACTGAAGGTCTCCAGGCCAAAGTTCATGGTGGCTTAGAAAAGGTATTGACAGTAGAGATGGAGAGCATCATTTAAGATAGCTCACTTAATTTTTTTTTTTTTTTTTTTGAGAAAGAGTCTCGATCTGTTACCCATGGTGGAGTGCAGTGGTATGATCTTGCCTCAGTGCAACCTCCGCCTCCTGGGTTCAAGTGATTCTCTTGCCCCAGCCTCCCGAGTAGCTGGGACTACAAGTATCCGCCACCATATCCAGCTGATTTTTGTACTTTTGGTAGAGATGGGGTTTCAGCATGCTGGTCAGGCTGGTCTCGAACTCCTGACCTCAAGTGATCTGCCCTCCTCGGCCTCCCAGAGTGCTAAAATTATAGGCGTGAGCCACCGCGCCCAACCTCATTTAATCTTTTTTTAATAGTTAGTCGTTTTTAGTTTATATTGACTAAAAAGCTACCTTCCTATAACTTGACTCTGTAGGGAGGGACTTCCCCATTCAAATAACTCTTATTTTTTATAGCGCCTCTAATATTTCATGATACATATCCTGTCCTCTCTGTTTTCCCCTATACATCTGCCGGCACCTCCATAGGGTTCTCATAGCATGGCTGCAGTTCCTTCACCAAACTCAGTAATGTGATATACCATAATTTATCAGAGTCCCCTATCTGGAGCCATGAACTAGTCTCACTAGATGTTGTCCAACCAGTGCAGAATATGACTATTAGTTTTCTTACTTTGGATACTATGCAAAGATTATTGCTGTTTTTTGATAGGCACATTATGTTGTTAATGTGTTGAACTTAATATATCAACAATGCTCATCCAAAATTTCCTAAGCTGTCTTTTGCAGACCTACTACCATGAGGTGCTATACATTTGCCTTAGATTTATTTGATTTCTGTGAAAAGATATGTACAGCTTCTGTGGACTCTGCACAGAAAGCAAGTATTTCTTTATATACATGGAATCTTTTTTCTTTTTTTTTTTCAGAAGGAGTTTTGTTCTGTTGCCCAGGCTGGAGTGTGGTGGCATGATATCGGCTCTTTGATATGTATATTGATAAGCCCTGAGGTAGGGAAGATTTTATAATTCCCCAAATATCTCCAACTTTTCCTACCTTTATGACTAATGGCACCAGTCTCAGTCCTGTTTAGATCTTTTGAGTAACTGATAATATGATCTCATATGTATGCTTTACCTCTTAGCATCTTATCAACTCCAAATCTGAGACTCTTATGATCATACTTGGATACAAGCCATTGATGAATGAGTTATTCAGGGCTAGGCCAATGAATGAGCCCTTCAGCAGTGGGTTCTAAGGTGATGCTAACGGAACCAACAGTCTGCTCTCTGATACACATTCCCTCATTCAACCAAAGTGCAAGCCAATGAGCTATACTTTCATTCAGCCAATATTTCTCCATTATGCTCACTACGCTGCTGTGCAAGTGTAACAGATAATTTGCTAAGGCAAAAATTTCACACCTGCTATTTTTCTGTCACTTATCAGTCAATAGTAACACTACAAAAATAAGCTGATATTTTGGTGGGAGGGAAACTTAGGACAAAAGAGGTGGAGAGACTTGCAAAATAAGACAAAAAGATAGTGATAAAACTGGCTATAAAACATCTAAATATCTGGATTCTTACTATGATGCTGTTTTTCCCTCTTTTTTTTTTTTTTTTTTAGTTGGAGTTTTGCTCTTGCTGCCCAGGCTGGAGTGCAATGGCGCCATCTCAGCTCACTGCAACCTCCATCTCCTGGGTTCAAGTGATTCTCCTGCCTCAGCCACCTGAGTAGCTGAGATTACAGGCAACCACCACCACGCCCAGCTAATGTTGTGTTATTTTAGTATAGACAGGGTTTCACCATGTTGGCCAGGCTGGTCTTGAACTCCTGACCTCAGGTGATCCACCTTCTTAGCTTCCTGAAGTGCTGGGATTACGTGTGAGCCACTGCAGCCGACCTCCCCTTTATTTTACTTGTGAGTTTGAATGCCGAAGAAGCAATCATGGAAAAACATGGCAACATCTCACACAAAACTCCAAAGGCTTACTACATGGGCTGTCACTGATTTACTATTTATTCTGTATTGAAATTACCTTCATGTTTTAGTCAGAGGATGGTCTCTTGAGTTTTTCGGTTTTTATGTTTTTTAAACAGGAAAATACAGTCATAAGAATCTTCAGTATACCACTTATACCCTATAAATCTGTGCTGATATTATAGCCATAAAATCTCTGGCTAAGTATACACTAATAATAAACTAATCACCCTACCTTGGCTGAGAGAAGAGTAACAAAATAAACAACTCCTACCTAATATGGAACTTAGCACCTGCTATTATACAGTAAATATTTAAACTCCATTCATTGTCTTGCCTCAACTGAGAAAAGTTTACAGCCGCAGCATTTCTCAAGTTACATGGGTCCCAGGTAATGTTATATGTGCCAAGAAACATCCTCAGCTGCACTTGCCCCAGCTGGGGCTCTCCAGGAACAATTGTCACTTTTATGATAATCTGTCAAAGCCTGGACACATATAAGTCATAGACTAGACACACAAGTACATATGAATATATTTCTATTGGTTTCATCATTCCATTTGGATTCTCAGGCCACCATAAAATAAATAAATAAATAAAGAATCCTTCACCTGTTCAACGTTTTTTATACCTAACTAGGAAAGAAAGTGAGTTAAAAATAGTCATTTAATTTTGTGTACTTTCCAAAGTAGTTTTTTAAAGCATAGAATTAAAAATCTTTGTATTTTTAATTATTTTTAATCAAGTCTTAACTCACTCTTACCCATCAGACAAAATGTGATAAAAATATACAACTGGTTTCCTTAGCAATTATTCTTCAAATATATATTTTATTAAAGTGTAAAACACATGCAAGTGGCAGCTTAGAGAATTTTTACAAGTGAACGTACCATGCAACCAGCACCTAATCAAGAAATGAAACAGTTTTAGTATCTTTATGCCTCTTACCATGCACTACCCTTCCAAGGATAACCGCTATGCTGATATACAGCACATAGGTTACTTTTAAGAAAAGTATATAATACTGTATATACTGACCTGTTTTGTTATTACATATTATATTTGTGAAAATCATCTCTGTTGCATGTAACATTGCTTTACTGCTGTTGTGTGAAAATGCTACAATTCCTGTATTCATTCTATTCTTGATGGTCATTTGATTTTATTTCAATTTGGGGCAATTACATATAATTTGTCCATGCACATTTTTTGTACACATATAATTTTTTTATATTTAAAGAATTATAGATTCACAAGAAGTTGCAAAATATGTACAAGGCAGTCCTGTGTAACAGTTTCTTCCAATGATAACTACAACAGCAAAAACAAGAAACTGACATTAGTACAATCCACAGAGCTTACTTAAATTTCAACAATTTAATATATATTTTTGTGTGTACTCTTATGCAATTTTGTCCCTTAAGCAGTTGAATATTACCACCATGTGATGTTAACATGCGCTAATAAATATCTTCAGGTCTCAGATACAGAACTATTCCATTACCATAAAGATCCCTTGTGCTATGCCTTTATAGCCAAACTCTTCCTATTCCTCCTTGCAAATGCTAACCTTGTTCTCCATCTCTATAATTTTATTTCAAGAATATTGTAGAAATGAAATTATATAGTACACGAGTAGCAAGCTTGAGGATAATATTTGAGCTAAACTTTGAAGCTGGGGTAGAGCTTGTAGAAGAAGAAATGAATCCTGGTAGACAGACTGGTACCATCAATCATAAAAGTAAGAAAACTTGGAGATATTTGGAATATTATTAACTCTTCCCTGCCTCATGGCTTATCAATGTATGTATCAAAGTTTCCATGTGCATGAAGGAATACTTACCTTCTTGCTATTTAGGTTCACAGATTCACAGACTTCGCTGAACTTTCTTTAGACTACAAGGTAGTTTCAGATGTTCCCACCCAATTTTCTCTCCCATATACATTTTTCCTAATAAATCTTTGCATATTTAATTCTGTCTTGCCATCTGCATCTCATAAGAACCAGACTAGCCCAATGACTACTCCATACCTTATTAAACATTCTCTTATTGATAGACTTTTTCATAGATTATTTTTATTTATTTTTTGGTCGATATAAATAATATGGTAATAAATTTCTTCTAATTGCATCTTTATATAATGATAGGTTTGTTTTTTGGTTGACTAAGTTTTCAGAATGAAATTGTGTAAAGGGTATGTATGTTTTAAATTAAAAAAAACGCAGTCAGATTGCTGTCATGAAAACATTAAAACCCAAAAACAACGCAGAAAATCCCTTATTAATGAAGTACTTTTCTCATCCAGAAGAGACAACATAGCAAAAGTAGAGACTAATGAAACAAATTTCTTAATGTGATGTCTACAATCTGTGATGTTGCTACACAAAAACCTTTGTAGGCTGTATATAAAGTAATGTCAATTAATGATATATATGTATAACGTCAATTAATAATGGACATAGAATATGGATTACTGCTTATCTTGATTGCTAGCATTTACACCAATGGGAAAGCCAAAGAAAGATATAAAATAGAAATAATCTTGATGTTTATTTTTATTCAGCAATTTTTATAAATTATTCATGTTCAAAGAGTAACATGTAGATACTTGTGTCATCTGTAGTTATATTTTATTTATTTTTTCTTTTTAAAATTTGCAAGGATTAGTAAAACCAGACAGTAGCTCAAATTTCAAATTCACTGGATCACAGTGTACTTTACAAAATAGTATAGAAACTTACTGTGTTACATCTAGTTCATCAATATGTGTATATGGAACCTTGCACTGCAATTTGATCATAAGCGTCAATTAAATAAATAGAGAAATTATCTGGAACAAATGGCATTTTCTGTGCTGTTTATTCTGGGTAACTAAATTTTTTGATTAAAAATGAATACCTGCATTATTGTCAAATGTCATTTGTGGTTAAATGGAATTTGTATAAGATAGCTCTTTTTTGGTACGTTTTCCAAGTAATCATTTTACTAATGTATCAAAAAGAAATACTATGCTTCTTCCTAATAGACAAGGATATTGAACTATGAAAAATGAGGATGTACTGTGATAGAATTTACAAACCACTACAGAACAATATTATTTTAGAATAGTATTTTTATAGGTCCTTTTATATATTCTGCTAAAATATCGAAACAGCATTTCATTCTATACAGTCACACTATATCAGGTTGAAATTTAAGTTTTAATCTATAATTACTCAGAGGAAGAAAAAAAACCTAAGAGTTGTTTGAAAGCATGTAAATCTGACGAGATAATCAAAAGCAGATCTTTTCACACTCTCTTCTTGCTGGTATGTGTGGCAACTGAGACGTACCCCATTCTTACCACAAAAATCTTTAGTGAGATTTAAAAAGTTATCCATTTAATAAAAACTCAATTTTTCAGATGAAAAATAAAAAGAAGGAAAAGAAGAAACAGAGAAAGAAAGAAAGAAGGAAAGAAAGAGAAAGAAAGAAAAAGAAAGAAAGACAGACAGAAACAAAGAAAAGAAAGAAAGAAAGAGAAAGAAAGAAACAAGCTGTAACATTTTATATGCAACTAGGTGAGAAGTTAATTGGGTGGTATTTGAAGTTTTTCTGATGAAAATGGGCAGTTGAAATAGTCTCTGTGGAACCCCATTTCCTTTCTTCACCTTTTCCACTTTGTTCCATGCTTGTGGGGCTGAATGAATGGGCTGCATCAATGGTTCTCTTGACCTCTGGCTTCTGGTGAGTTTTGGCCATGGCTTTTGAGAATTTCTGATGGTCCTGATTTTCCTAGCCATAATCTAATGGTCAAAAATTCAGAGTGCTCCATAAACACAAATAAAGGTATCAAAATAGAAGTTGGGACATTGTTTTATGGTATTTGTTCACAATGATTCAATTTGTATCTTTCCAATAATTGTGTTATTAATCTACCTAGGCATTTTATTACAGTATCACATATTCTACAATGCTTTTAGTACCCTCTAGAATTAGATTTCTCTTACTCCTAGCCAATAAATTGTTGGGTAAACTCTAATGTTTGCTGTTCTGTAGCCAGTAAAGCATTTAAATATCATTAAAACTTGGAAAAATCAATTTCCCCACAAGGTACCAAGGAGATACCTTCTTATTAGGGTCCTACCACTTCATAGGCTCTCACTAACCCTAAGGAGAAACCATAAATTGACACAATTTCTAACAGTTTTTAAGTTTTTAAGGGTGGGTTAACTTTGTCAAGTTCTTTTTAAGGTGAGAAAATTTGACTATGTTAGACACAATTGAATTGGTAGCTTTAATAAAAATAATTAACAAATACAATGATTTTGACACTTGAGCCCAAAAGTGTGTGTATAAACTAGTGGCAGTGAGAAGCACTACCACATACATCAGATCAGAAACTAAGATACACTACAATTGTTCATGAGTCACTCAGGGAGTGGAAAGAGGTGCAGCTACTCAGCAAAAAGAGCACATGAGTAGAGATGTGAAGGCATGAACAGGTTGAGGGGGCATGTACAGTGTGTAAGTATGGCATATAACATACTCAGGTTCAAATGTGCAATGTGTATTAGGAGTGGCAGGACATAAGGTGATAAGGAGTGTTACATATTTTTTTAAAAGCATGTGTTAGCTTCTGCCTCTGGGCATTCTGCCACACTATTCTCATTTATTCCAGAGGGCTAGACACTACAAGGGAAGTGTAAATTGCATACTGTAAAATGTGTGACATCTCAAAAAATACTGATTGAATGTATTTATCAGAAAAATTATCTTTCACAACTTTTTAACTATCACTTGAAAGATTACAATTATTTTAAGTATGAGTTTCCTAGATAATACTGCATTTAAACAAACAAAACTATAAATGCAATGACCATTTAATTGAGCACACCTTCAACCACATAACTTCAAAGTCATTTCTACAATGAAGTCGATTCTAAGCAAGCTTAAAATCAAGATAATTGTCAAAAGCTCTGTATATATCCTTATATTTACCATTTTCTTGTTTGCATCTTGTTCTCAAAGCAACAATGGCAATTGTGGGTTGTGTTCAGCATTCAGGCACCCATCACCTAATAAGCAGGAAATGTCAATGGTGACTAACATTGCTACTGTTGGAAATATTTACCCTTTTCATAAGGCCCCGGTACAAGGGAAGCTTCTCTCCCTCCTCTCTTTCAGAGAAATGTTTATTCATTCTACAAGGCTTAGTTTCAGTATATTGTCCTCTGGGAAACCTGCCTTGACCAATCATGCTGGATTAGGTGCTACTGTCTATGTTTTTCAATGTTCTATGCATTTAAAATTCATTGAAACTCCATTATTCTACCTACCATAGTTTGCTTATGTGCTTGTTTTCTCACTAGATTATGAATTTATTGTAGAGAGTAATTGTTTTTTGTTTTTGTTTTTGTTTTCTTTATAATCTCGGTACCTAGCATGCTGTTGGTTACTTAGTAAGCCAATTAATATTTTTGAATAAATTAATGAAAACATTGCACTTTTTCATAGTGAGTCAAAGCCCTTAAAGAGCTGCCCAGTCCAGTTTGAAATCTCAGCAGAGTGACAAACATTGAGAGCTGTCAAACAGCCGTTCCAGTCTCATTACAACATTTAAAGCTTTTGGAATGCATCGGTTTTGGAAGTAGTCCTCAGGAGTTGTTGCTCTGGAATACAACCCACTCTTAACTTGCTTTTAGCAGTTTATGACTATCTTACTTTGTTGTTGCTGGTGAGTACATTTTTTATTTGTGTGTGTGTGTTTTATTCATTTATTTACTTAATTTTACTTTAAATTCTGGGATACATGTGCTGAATGTGCAGGTTTGTTACATAAGTATACATGTGCCATGGTGGTTTGCTGCACCTATCAACCCATCATCTAGGTTTTCAGCCCCACATGCATTAGGTATTTGTCCTAATGCTCTCTCTCCCCTTTTCCCCTGTCCCCTGACAGACCCCAGTGTGTGATGTTCCCCTCCCTGTGTCCATGTGTTCTCATTGTTCAACTCACACTTAGGATTGAGAACATGCAGTGTTTGGTTTTCTGTTCCTGTGTTAGTTTGCTGAGGATGATGGTTTCCAGCTTCATCCATGTCCCTGCAAAGGACATGAACTCATCCTTTTTTATGGCTGCATAGTATTCCATGGTGTATATGTGCCACATTTTCTTTATCCAGTCTATCACTGATGGGCGTTTGGGTTAGTTCCAAGTCTTTGCTATTATAAATAGTGTGGAAATAAACATACTTTCAGGGATCATTTCTATAGTTTGTTACTGTCTTATTTATTTTTTTCTTTTTTTATTACATTTAAATTCTGGGATTTGTGTGCAAAACGTGCAGGTTTGTTACTTAGGTATACATGTACCATGGTGGTTGGCTGCACCCATTAACCTGTCATCTATGTTAGGTATTTCTCCTAATGCTATCCCTCCCCTTGGCCTCCACCCCCTGACAGGCTCCAGTGTGTGATGTTCCCCTCCCTGTGCCCATATGTTCTCATTGTTCAATTCCCACTTATGAGTAAGAACATGCGGTGTTTGGTTTTCTGTTCCTGTGTTAGTTTGCTGAGAATGATAGTTTCCAGCTTCATCCAGGGCCCTGCAAAGAACATGAACTCATTCTTTTTTATGGCTGCATAGTATTCCATGGTGTATATGTGCCACATTTTCTTTATCCAACCTATCATTGATGGGCATTTGGATTGGTTACAAGTCTTTGATATTGTGAATAGTGCTGCAATAAACATATGTGTGCATGTGTCTTTATAGTGGAACGATTTATAATCCTTTGGGTGTATACCCAGTAATGGGATTGCTGGGTCAAATGGTATTTATGGTTCTAGATCCTTGAGGAATCGCCGCACTATCTTCCACAATAGTTGAACTAATTTACACTCCCACTAACAGTGTAACAGCGTTCCTATTTCTCCACATCCTCTACAGCCTCTGTTGTTTCCTGACTTTTTAATGATCGCCATTCTAACTAGCGTGAGATGGTATCTCGTTGTGGTTTTGATTTGCATTTCTCTAATGACCGGTGATGATGAGCTTTTCTTCATATGTTAGTTAGCCATATAAATGTCTTCTTTTGAGAAGTGTCTGTTTGTATCCTTTGCCCACTTTTTGATGGGGTTGTTTGTTTTTTTCTTGTACATTTGTTTAAGTTCCTTGTAGATTCTGGATATCAACCATTTGTCAGGTGGATGGATTGCAACAATTTTCTCCCATTCTGTAGGGTGCCTGTTCACTCTGATGATAGTTTATTTTTCTGTCGAGAAGATCTTTAGTTTAATTAGATCCCATTTGTCAATTTTGGCTTTTGTTGCCATTGCTTTTGGTGTTTTAGTCACAATGTCTTTCCCCTTGCCTATGTCCTGAAGGTATTGCCTAGGTTTCCTTCTAGGGTTCTTATGGTTTACGGTCTTACAATTAAATCTTTAATCAGTCTTGAGTTAAGTTTTGTATAAGGTGTAAGGAAGGGGTCCAGTTTCGGTTTTCTGCATATGGCTAGCCAGTTTTCCCAGCATCATTTATTAAATAGAGACTCCTTTCCCCACTGCTGGTTTTTGTCAGGTTTGTCAAAGATCAGATGGTTGTAGATGTGTGGTGTTATTTCCGAGGACTGTGTTCCATTCCGTTGGTCTATATATCTGTTTTGGTACCAGTACAAAACTGTTTTGATTACTGGAGCCTTGTAGTATAGCTTGATGTCAGGTAGTGTGATGCTTCCAGCTTTGTTCTTTTTGCTTAGGATTGTCTTGGCTAAATGGGTTCTTTTTGGTTCCACATGATAAAGTAGTTTTTTTCTAATTCTGTGAAGAAAGTCAATGGTAGTTTGATGGGGATAGCATTGAATCTATAAATTTCTTTGAGCAGTATGGCCATTTTCACGATATTGATTCTTCCTAACCATGAGCATGGGGAATGTTTTTCTATTTGTTTGTGTTCTCTCTTATTTCCTTGAGCAGTGGTTTGTAGTTCACCTTGAAGAGGTCCTTAACATCCCTTGTAAGTTGTATTCCTAGGTATTTTATTCTCTTTGTAGCAATTGTGAATGGGAGTTCACTCATGATTTGGCTCTCTGTTTGTCTGTTATTGGTTTATAGAAATGCTTGTGACTTTTGCACATTGGTTTTGTATCCTGAGACTTTGCTGAAGTTGCTTATCAGCTTAAGGAGTTTTGGGGCTGAGACGATGAAGTTTCCTAAACATACAATTATGTCATATGGAAACTGAGGCAATTTGACTTCCTCTCTTCCTATTTGAATACCCTTTATTTTTTTCTCCTGCCTGATTGCCCTGGCCAGAACTTCTAATACTATGCTGAATAGTAGTGGTGAGAGAGGGCATCCTTGTCTTGTGCCAGTTCAAAGGGAATGCTTCCGACTTTTACCCATTCATTATGATATTGGCTGTGGGTTTGTCAAAAATAGCTCTTACTATTTTGAGATAAGTTCCTTCAATTATTATTTTGAGATACGTTCCTTCCTTCAATAGTTTATTGAGTCGTTTTAGCATGGAGGGGTGTTGAATTTTATCAAAGGCCTTTTCTGCATCTATTGAGAGAATCAAGTGGTTTTTGTCATTGGTTCTGTTTATGTGATGGATTATATTTATTGATTTGCACATGTTGAACCAGGCTTGCATCCCAGGGATGAAGCAGACTTGATTGTGGTGGATAAGCTTACTAATGTGCTGCTGGATTTGGTTTGCGAGTATTTTATTGAGGATTTTCGCATCGATGTTCATCAGGGATATTGGCCTGAAATTTTCTTTTTTTATTTGTCTCCCAGGTTTTGGCATCAGGATGATGCTGGCCTTATAAAAAGAGTTAGGAAGGCTTCCCTCTTTTTCTATTGCTTGGAATCATTTTAGAAGGTATAGTACCAGCTCCTCTTTGTACCTCTGGTAGAATTCAGCTGTGACTCCGTCTGGTCCTGGGCTTTTTTTTTTTTTTTTTTTTTTTTTTTTTTTTTTTTAGTTGGTAGGCTATTAATTACTGCCTCAATTTCAGAACTTGTTATTGGTCTATTCTGTGATTCGACTTCGTCCTAGTTTAGTCCTGGGAGGGTGTATGTGTCCAGGAATTTATCCATTTCTTCTAGATTTTCTAGTTTAGTTCCATAGAGGTGTTTATAGTATTCACTGATGGTAGTTTTTATTTCAGGCTTTAAGTATGATGAGGCATAAGTAAAATAATGAGTTTTTCCATTTTTGCCTTTCCCCAGAGTCCCCCAACTTACCTTTAAACTTCCATCATCTGTGCTTGTTCCTAACTTCCTGGCCACGTATGGGTAATCTCCTGCCAGAGTGTCTTCCTTCATGTTGACCACAAGGTGGCGCTCTCAACACTCATCTATATGTAGTCCGGTATCACTGAGACCCTCACTACATTGAACTGCCTGTGAATGTGATTCTGTCTCTCCCAAGCGTTCTGAGGTTATTTAGACAATGTTAACAGGACTAATCTGATAAGTGAATTTGCACATTGGAGGAAGACTAAGAAAATGTTCAAGGACTTACTTTCTCAGTGTTAGAGTCATTGTTTTCTGACTCAAGGTTCTTTGCTTAGAGAAAAGTGACTCTGATGTTGAATTATATTACATATATTCTTGCATACTACATGTATTCATGAAGAAGCTATCCCTAATTTTGGTACGGGATTTGGTGATAAATTTCAAAGTAAAGTAAGGTTTCTACTTCTTCCTTATCTTTGTCCTAAACACATTTTCTTGCTCTCCAGACATCTTGAAATTTGAATATATAAACAAAGTGTAGGTAGAAGTGGTATTATGTGATAGAAAGCGGCTGCCTTTGAAATCAAGACATGTTTGAGTCCCTATTCAGTCACTTACTATGTGGGTGATCTTGGTTGATTCTTTTAAAGTCTGTTATGTTAAACTGTATTATCTAAAATGGAGGTCATAATTCCTGCTTTATCTCTTTTGTAGGCTCATTGCAAATGTTAAATGATCCATTTTATTCAAAAATGTGTAACATGTGTATTCATTTATTCAACAAATACTTATCGAATGCCAATATCTGCCTTTTACTGTGTGCCAAAAAAGAAAGTTACTGATCTTGTAATTTTATCTTCAAATTTCACAATTTTTCTCCTGGCTTCAATTACCTGGAAATATTCTGATTATTACCGGGAAAGAGTATGTCATGTCATATGATATACTGATATGGTCCATGCATGTCATTCAATGATGAAGTATTTTCATTATCTTCATGATACGCCCTTTTTTTCCTTTGTGGTTGAACTGTACTCTCCATATGATATAATCTTCCTAGAACCTACAGGAAAACAGTCTCTGATTCTTGGTGTCAACATCATTTTGTGCACACTGTATTGAATTGTGAAGGTCTGCTCTATACACCTGTTTCTCTTAACAGACTTAGGGCAGTGACTACTAGACATTATTCACGTTTGCATCCTCCTCACTTAGCATAGTAATGTCAAAGTAATTGTTTTGAGAAGGTTGGCTCAGGACTCATTAATGGATAATTTCAATGAGTCATTAAGTATTGCCACTAAACTTCTGACAGACAAAAACTCACTTATCCTTCAATTTTACTAATATTGCAGAAATGGATGCTTTAAACTTTACTAAAATGTTCTTAAAATCTATAGTTAGAGAATTCCATAGAAAACAGATTATCTATTATATATTGATCATAAAACTCCATAGTGTGAAAGTTATACAATACATGTGATTATTGTGATTATTATTTTTGTGATGATAACTACTAGATCTAGGCCTTTATGCTAAGGAACAATATGTCTCGTTATCTCAGAAACAACAGATTTTTACTATTAAAAATATATTGCCTGACATTATAAATTTCTAATATGGCAAACTGCTTAAAATTATCCATCATAAATGCATTAAAGACTGAAAATGTTCGTGAATTAGGACATTTTTGCAGAGTCTTATGCCCTGGAATGGTTAATATTTATAATTTATAATAATTTGTATTTCCCCAAATACAAATTTTATTGAAAAATATGGGTCCTATTTTTCATTTGCAGCCATATAACCCCAAGTGGAAAGCACGGGCATGCCGGGTGTGTTGTTGCCATGCATATCACTAATTATAAGGCCCAGAGTGCTAAGGAATAGCAGAGGTTTTACATCCTTTGTCTGGTGAAGTCTGTCAGCGCGACAGGGAGTTCAATGAGGTTTTTAGCATATTATTCTCATTAACCCATGCCGGAATTTCATTTCACAAATCCAATTAATACAACTAAATGGTTGGTGGCAAAATCCCTGCCTGTTACCCCAAAATTTTTCATTTACTTTGCAGAGTGGAAATTATTGAAGCAGAGCTCACTGCATTTCAGGACGGAACTATCCCAGGCAGAGTAAGTCAGGCAAACTGTAGGCACTTTGGGCAAGAATGCACATTCTCTGCCAAGGCATCACTAATTCTACAGGGAAAAAGCAGGTACATTTTGAAAACATGTTTACACTTTTAACTTTCATTAGAAAATTTGAAGCACCTCTGAATTTTACAATTAATTGAAGCATTGGTGACTGCCTATTTTTAAAAAGATAAGTATTTAAAAAACTCTATGAAACTTAGTGTAGGTCAGTACTGTTCAGAAATTTAAAATAAAGTGGTTTTAGAGAGAAAAGTGTTGTCATCCAGCATTCTCTTATTGGGATTTTTAATTGCCAGTTTTTCCTCTGGGTTTTCTATACTCCTAAGCTAGACCTCATTCAGTAGTGAGACACGTAAAAGAAGAAGGAATATTACTCTTGTATATAAATGCAGAAAAAATGATTTTTAAAAACCAGAGATGCTTCAGAAACTAACAGTATATCCAAAAGCAGCGTAGGATGGACAATTATTGCTAGATTATTTTTTCAAAATTTAAGTAGTATGAATATCACTTACTGTAAGCAAAAGAAAAAAGTTTTCTGAGGCTGACTTTTTTCTCTCTCCTTCCTTTATAATAGGCAGCTTCTGAATCAGTGACACTATAACTCTCCTCTTAAAAAATTCATAAAAAATATATTTGCTAAAAAGGAAGGAGAAATCTTGCTGAGAAACTAATTTTGAAGGAATACCAAGTGAACATTTATGAAGATACCATGGGATATTCTGTGGGAAAAATGCTCTTAAAGCATTATATTTACTAGATACGTACGGATCCTTAGAATAGATTGGGATGAAAGGTTATCACATCTTTGCTAGATATCCTGGATGCTAACAACATGTCAATGAGTATCAGGGCTGACATTGTAATACAAGCATTGAGATTTTCAGAGTTTCTTGGTTGGTTTCAATATTCTCTTTTCAATGGTCATAGAAACTGTCAGTCTGTCATATTCTGGGTAAGCCAAAAAATGAAAATGGGCCCTTCCCAACAAATCTCCCACACTGCTCTTCCAATTTCATCACTACTTTTCCTAATCAACAACTCAATGCTGCCCCCAAATTAGTCTTTTTCTTAAATTAAACATTGCTCATGACGGTGTATTATTATCTTGAATCCATTTCTGAAAACAATTTGGTAAGGAAACAGGTTTTATATAGAAGTTAAACTGTGGTCAAAAGTTATTATGACCAGGCATGGTGGCTCACACCTGTAATTCCAGCACTTCAGGAGGCCAAGGTGGCAAATCACCTAAGTTCAGGAGTTTGACACCAACCTGGCTAACATGGAGAAACCCTGTCTCTACTAAAAATACAACAATTAGCTGAGGATGGTGGCAGGTGCTTGAAATCCCAGCTACTCAGGAGGCTGAGGCAGAGAGAATTGCTTGAATCCAGAGGTAGAGGTTGCAGTAAGCATAGGTCACACCACTGCACTCCAGCCTGAGTGACAGAGGAGACTCCATCTAAAAAAAAAAAAAAAAAAAAAAAAAAAAGGAGTTATTATATGTTTAATGATTAGAAATAGAAAGTTTTTAAAGGTTCATAATATTCTTATACACATAAACATATACTACAAATGGTAGCCTTTATCAATAAGTTAGTTTAAATCACCAAATGAAAGAAAATACCAAAGAGACTCAAAATTACTTAGGAACACACAGAAAAGCTTATTGGTGATTTTAAATTCTCTTTACTTGTGCTAAACACAGTACATAAAACAAAGACTTCAGAAGTACTTATGAGAACTGTAATGCTTAAATTTGATAGGGAAAAAGCAAAAAGATAAAGGGAATTGTAATAGTGTTTTTCTAATTTTAGAATGAGATTTATTTGCTGTGCTTATACTTAGAGAGCACAACCAACAGCATGAATAGTTTTGAATTACCTTAAAGTCTCCTCACTGTTTTAGCAGACCTTATTCACCAGAGCTATCTCTTACTAAACGTAAATAACATCTAGTGCAGTGTAGTAACTTTGCTCTTTGTTATGTGGTACTTTTGCCAGTAAAAAGTTTTTAACTACTGAAATTTGAAAGTAAATATGAAACAAAATAGTATGAGTAAAGTACATTTTGGTAATGTTTATTTCCTTCTGGTTGTTCCCTAAAATCTCTAATGAGATAAAATATTTGAAAATATTTATAGCACGCTGTGATTTGGATATACTTTGTTCTCACTAAAACTCATGTTGCAATTTGATCCTCAATGTGACAGCATTAGGAGGTAGTACCTAGTGGGAGGTCTTTGAGACTTGTGGGCTGATCCCTCATAAAAGTTTTAGTGTCATTCTCCCTGGCAGTGAGTGAGTTCTTGCTCTCATCAGACTAGATGAACTTCCACAGAAATGGATTTGTTCCCGCAAAAGTGAGTTGTTACAAAGCAGGATGCCCATTAAGTTTTGCCACTTTGCACATACCTACTTCTCCTTTAGCCTTCTCCACTGTGTTTTGATCAAGTGGATGGATCTAACCAGAAGCTGAGACCCACATCAAGACACATTATAATCAAATTTTCAAAAATTAAGGAAAGAGAAAGAATATTGAAACCTGCAAGGGAGAATTCATTGTTATGTACATGGAGACCTCCCCATGAGACTACCAATATTTTTCAACAGAAACCTAGTAGGCCAGAAGGAATTCAATGATATGATTCAAAAGCTGAAAGAAAGAAAAAGAAATCTGTCAACCAAGGACACTACACTTAGCAATCTTACTCTTCAAAAGTGAAGAATAAACATTTCCTCAGACAAACAAAAGCTGAGGAAATTTATCACTGCTAGATCTGCCTTACAAAAAAATGCTACAAAGTGTTCTTGAAACTGAAGGAAAGTGCCACTTAGTAGCAATATGAAAATATAAAACTCACTGGTAAAAGTAACCATATGATCAAACTTATACTGTAATGGCAGTGTGAAAATCAATTATATCTAGTGTGAAGGTTAAAAGGCAAAAGTATTACAAAAAAACTATAGCTGAAATAATTTGTTAAGAAACACAGACTTCAAGAGATACAAAACCAAATTGTGTGTTGGGGGAAGTAAAGGTGTAGAGTTTGTGCAAATAATAAAAGTAAAGTTGGTATCACCTTAAAATTATCTGTTAATAGTGTAATATGTTTTATGTGCTTCACATAACCACAAAGTAAAAACTTCTAGTATACACATAAAAGATAAAAAGAGAGGATTCAAGGCATACCACTATGGAAAATCATCAAACCAGAAAGAAAGACAGCAAAAGAAGAAGAACAAATAATCTACAAATTAATTAGAAAACAGTTAGCACAATGGAAACCATAGGTCTTTACCTAAATAATTTATTTGAATGTAAATTGATTAAACTTTCTAATCAAAAGACATCAAGTGGCTGAACTGATAAAAATAGAAAGACCCAACTGTATGCTGCCTACAAGCAACTCAACTCACCTCTAAGGACACAAACTGAAAGTGAAAGAATGGTCAGATATTCTATACAAATGGAAAAAAGAAGCAAGAGTAGCTAAACTTAGATAAAACAGACTTTAAAAATTGTGAAAAGAGGCAAAGAATGCTATTTTATACTGATAGAGGGGTCAATTTATCAAAAAAGCTATAGCAACTGTAAAAATATATGCACTCAACATTGGAGCACCAAAATACATCAAGCAAAAATTGATAGAGCTAAATATAAGGATAAACTGCAACATAATAGTAGGAGGATACTTTAATACCCCACTCTCAAAAATGAACAGATCCTCCAGACAAAAGATCAATTAAAACACATTGGATTTGAACTACATTTTACACCAAATGGACCTAACAGATATTTACAGAACACTTTATCAAACAGCAACATAATACATGTTCTTCTCAAGTACACACAGCACATTCTCCAAAATAGATTATTTGTTAGGCCACAAAACAAACCTTACCAAATTTAGGATTACTGAAACCATATTGAGTATCTTTTCTGACCACAATAACATGAAATTAGAAATAGTAATAGAAAAATCATGAAAAACTCATAAATACATGAAGTTAAACAACATGCTCCTAAACATCCAATGAGTTTTTTAAAAATTAAAAAGGAAATTAAAACATATACTGAGTCAAACAAATTGGAATGGTGTACAGCAAAACAATTTTTTTTTTTTTTTTTTTTTGGGACTGGAGTCTTGCTGTCTCATCCAGGCTGGAGTGCAATGGTGTGATCTTGGCTCACTGCCACCTCGTCTCCCAGGTTCAAGCAATTCTCTTGCCTCAGCCTCCTAAGTAGCTGGGATTACAGGCACCTGCCACCATGCCTAGCTAATTTTTTGTAGTTTTAGTAGAGACAAGGTTTCACCATGTTGATCAGGATGGTCTTGAACATTTGACCTCAAGTGATCCACCCGCCTCAGCCTCCCAAAGTGCTGGGATTACAGGCGTGAGCCACTGTGCCCAGCCAAAACAGTTCTAAGAGATAAGTTTATAGCAATATATATCTATACCAGAAAAGAATAAAGATTTTAAATAAACACCTGAATGTTATACTTCAAGGAACTAAGAAAAGATAAAGTAAGGTCAGAATTAGCAGAAGAAAGGAACTAAAGATCAGAGAAAAAATAAACCAAATAGAGACTAGAAAAACAACAGAAAAAAAAAAAAACTAAACCAAAATTTGATTTTTTGAAAAGATAAATCAACAATAGAGTAACAAAGAAAAAAGGAGAGAAGACTCAAAATTAGAAATGGAAGAGGAGACATTACAACTGATGCCACAGAAATACAAAGGGTCATGAGACCACTGTGAACAACTACAGATGCTCCTTGACTTATAAGAGAACCATGTCTCAATTAATTCATTTATATAAGTGAAAATTATTATAAATTGAAAATGCATTTAACACACCTAACCCTCCAAACATCCTAGCTTAGCCTGGCCTACTGTAAACATGCTCAGAACACTTACATTAGCTTACAATTGGGCAAAATTATAGTGTAACACAGTACACCATAAAGTATCTATGGTTTACCCTCAGAATCCTGTGGTTGATTGGGAACTTCAGCTTTCTGACACTGTCCAGCATTGTGAGAGAGTATCATACCAATTGTTCCTGGTCCAGGAAAAGATTAAAATTTGAAGTACAATTTTTACTGAATGAGTTTCACTTTTGCACCATTGTAAAGTTGAAAAATTGTAAATCAAATCATAGTTAGTCAGGGACCACCTGTAAACACCAACAAATTCAATTACCTAAAATAAATAAATGAATTGCTAGAAACATGCAACACTCCACATTAAATCAGAAGAAATAGAACATCTGAAGAGATAAAAAATAAGTAAGATTTACTAATAACTAATCTCTCATAAATTCTACCAAGCATTTAAAGAAGATCAAATAACAATCTCCTTCCTAACCTCTTCCAAAATATTGAAAAAGGGGGGACTACTTTCAAACTCATTTTATAAAGCTAGAATTACCCTGACACCAAGGCTAAGCAAGGAAACTATAATAAAAAAAGAAAACAACAGGCCAGGCCAATATCCCTGATGTACACAAAAGCAAAAGTCCTCAACAAAATACTAGCAAACAAAATTCAACAGTACATTAAACAGATCATTCACTGTGACCAAGCAGGATTCATCCTTAGGATGCAAGGATGGTTCTACGTATGTAAATCAGTCATTGTTATCTACCACATAAACAAAATGAAGGACAAAAATCACACAACCATTTCAATGGATGCAGAAAAAGCATTGGACAAAATTCGACATTTTTTCATCGTGAAAACTCTCAACAAACTAGGTATAAAAGGAGCCTATCTCAAAACAACAAAGGCCATATATGACAAGTCCACAGCTAACATGTGGGGTATATGTGCAGAATGTGCAGCTTTGTTACATGGGTAAATGTGTGCTATGGTGGTTTGCTGCACAGATTATCCCATCATCCAAGTATTAAGCCCAGCACTAGATATTTTTCCCAATTCTCTCCCCACTCCCACTCTTTACACTCTCCTTGTGTCTATGTGTTCTCATGCTAACATGATTCTCAATGGTGAAAATTTGAAAGTTTTTCCTCTAAGATCAGGATTAAGACAAAGATGCCCAGTCTGGCTATTCTATTAAACATAGCACTAGAAGTTCTAGTCAAACCAGTTAGGCAAGAGAAAGAGATACAAGGAATTTACATGGGAAAGGAAAAAGTGAAATTGTCTCTGTTTGCTGATGGCATGGTCTTATATACAGAAAACCCTAATGACTTCACCAAAAATTATTAGATCTGGTAAACAAACTCAGTAAAGTTGCATATTACAAAATCAATATACAAAAGGCAGTAGTGTTTCTGGACACTAACAATAAACTGTCTGAAAAATAAATTAAGAAAACAACCAAATTTACAATAGCATTAACAAATACTTAGAGAAAATTTAGAAAAGGAAGTAAAGGATCTATAAACTGAAAACTAAAACGTCGATAAAATAAATTGAAGGCACAGATAAATGGAAAAGTAACCCATGTTTATGGATGGAAGAGTTACTATTGTGAAAATGTCCAAACTTCCCCAAAGCAATCTAGAGATTCAATGCAATTCCTATCAAAATTCTAATGTCATTTGACACAGAAATAGAAAAATCCTAAAATGTGTATGAAACCAGAAAAGACCTGAAATAGCCAAAACAATCTTGAGCAAAAGGACAAAGCTGGAGGCATCACATTATCTGATTTTATCTTGATATAATATTTTGATCTATTGAACTATTATAATCAAAACAGCATGATACCAAAATAAAAAGAGACATATTGACCAACAGAACAATATAGACAGCCCAGAAATAAACCCCAATATTTACAGTCAGTTTATTTTTGACAAAGGTGGCAAGAACACAGAATGGAGAAAGAATAGCCACTTCAATAAATTGTATTGGAATAATGATATCTACATGCTGAATAATCAGTTTCGATGTTTACCTCACACCATATACAAAAGTCATCTCAAAATGGCTAGAAGACTTAAATGTCAAACCCAAACCTGTAAAGCTACTAGAAGAAAACAGAGGAAAAGCTCCATGATATTGGTCTATGAAGTAATTTTTTTGGTAAGAACTTCAAAAACACAGGCAACAAAAGCAAAATTAGGCAAATGGGATTGCATCAAACTAAAAAGCTTCTCCACTGCAAAACAAAAAGGTAACAGGGTGCCGAGAGTCCATGACTTGGAGAAAGTATTTGCAAACCATACATCTGATAAGGGGCTAAAATCCAAAATTTATAAGAAACTCAAATAACTCAATGACAAGAAAACAAATAACATGATTTAAAAATGGGCAAAGGAGCTGAACAGACAATTCTCTAAATGGTAAATATTTTCTCCCATATAGTTTTTCTTTTATTTCTCTTTGGCTTCCTAATAGTAATTGTCTTTTGTGTCTTCTTTTTTTTCATCATGGGAAAATTGATACATTTATCATTATATACTTAGTGGACAATTTTAACACACCTTTCTTAATTAATACATGGAGTAAAAAAATCAATATACAGACAAAATTTTTTAAAACTGGAAACAACCCAAATATCCATTTAACAGTAAAACAGAGAAAAATATGATATCTTTATAAACTAGAATATTATATGACAGCTATGAAAATAAATGACCTATAGCTCTACCAGCATACATGTGTATATATATGTCTCAGAAATGTAATAATGAGCTCTCTATTGTGTTTCCTTGGTCTATTTGGCCTTTCTTTTATGATAAGTTTATTGTAAGTCTTGAAGTTGGCCAGTGTCAGTCCTCTGTCTTTGTTCTTCTTCAGTATTGCGTTGTCTGTTCTACATCTCTTGACTGTCCACATAAACTTTAGAATTAGTTTGTCAATATCCATAAAATAACTTTCTGGAATTTTTGTTGGGATCACATTGAATCTATAGATTAAGTTTGGAAGTACTGACATCTTAACAACATTGAGTCTTTTTTTTCCATGAATATAAAATATCTCTCTATTCATTTAGTATTTCTTTGATTTGTGTCAGGGTTTTGTAGTTTTACTTCTATAGATACTTTGTTTTTTGTTAGATTGATGCTTAAATATTTCTATTTTTGATAATAATTTAAATGATATTGTGTTTTTAATTTCAAATTACAATTGTTCCTTGCTGGCATATAGAGAAACAATTGAGTGTTGTATATTACTGTTATTTTATGCACACTTGCTATAATCACTTATTAGTTCCAGGAGTTTTTTCATTGATCCTTTTGGATTTTCTATTTCATTATAGACAATAATATAATCTGCAGACAAAGACAATTTTATTTCTTCCTTTCCATTTTGTACACATTTTATTTTCTTCTCTTATTTTATTAGCTAAGACTTCCAGTATGATGATGAAAATGACTGTTGAGAGCATCCTTGCCTTGTTCCTTATTTTAGTGGAAAAACTTCTAGTTTTTCACTTTTAAGAATGACGTTAGCTGTAGATTTTTTATTAAGCTGAGGAAGTTACCCCTTTATTGCTTTGCTATTTTTATCATGAATGAGTATTCGTTTATTATGTATTTTTACACTGTAAATTATCAAGCAATGCTTTTAGTACTCTTTACAATGATAAGACCATCAGATGTTTACTATTAAAATTGATGTAAATGCAATTTCTTTTCTTGATGAGAGATAAGTAGTTTTGCTCACAACCAATTGAGAAAATAAAAGATTCTCTTTTGGGATCACTTTCGTTGTTTTAAAAATCAGAGTGCGGAAACCTGGTTATGAATGCAAAAGGAAAACCTTTGGATGTTTCTTTTGTATTACATTCATGAAGGTAATGATGGCTATGAGAATCCCCCATTGTCCACCACCCATCACAACTATTAATCATTTGCTCTGAGTGCTTTTCCATTTGGCAAATAATAGCTTAGTAGATCTCAGTGGAAATGGATAGCACACCCTCTACTTATTCACATGAAACATTAAATAAAAAGAGTTTCAGCTATAGGCAAGTTGTTCACTGACATCTAGAATTATTTCTAAGATGCTTGAGCTTTTTACCCCATAATCTGAGTTGGCCCTGATTATTAAGATATAAATTCAATAATTTTTAACCTTTCTTTTAAAATATCTTCTAAAGTATATTAAAAACAATAAATTTTTAAAATCCCATATTGGGAAAAAGGAATTGAAATAAAATATTTCCAAACTTTCACTGCATCTTCAGCTAATTATATTTTCTTCCTGATTTAGATAATCTTTACCCTTTGGTCTCATTCCTGACACTTGGGCTTCTCCATCATCTTCCTGACTTCATACTCCCACTGTTGCCAGTTCTAACTGATCCCTATTTCAGTTGCTTGGTGTCGGGCTCGGCCTTGCTCAGCTGCCTTTAGGGCTTTGTTTGGCTCTCTTTTTCATAAAGGGCTAAGAAACGACGCTTTCCTACACCTCTAGTACCATGCAGCCTAGAAGTTGCTTTAGAAGGACTCCTTGCTCTTAAGTGTCTTTTTTGGGATATGCATCCTCCCTCCTTTCTAAATTTCCTAATTTTGAATCTCATGTTGGCATACCGTACTCCTCTGTATCTCTTATCGTTGTATTACTTACCATTCTCTAGTCATTTCTTCATTCCCGATAATTATGACTACCGGCTCACTATCACTTCAATACTATTCCTGACTTAGTTATTTGTCACCTCAATATTCATTTGTTTCCTTGAATCCACTTCTCCAATCGTCAAATCCTCAATTCTTTGTCAAGTACTTAGGTACTTTGTCATAAAACCTTGTCCTTGGCATTTATAGTAACTAAATTAGATCTGCAATCACTTCAGTGAAGATGTCAGCTTTGATGGCTTGGATCTGAGGCCACTTGTGTTAGCACGACTGAGCTGTTTGTTTCAGAAAAACTTTCCCAAGGAAAGATAAGACAAAAACTGTAAGCCAACAAATGCATTTATTATTTGCTTCAGAAAACTCCTGCAAATGAGTTTACTGAGGGCCTTTACCTAAGTCAGTTCCCCTGGGCAAAAAAACTCTCTAACACAATTACACATTAAATCTTGCTATGTCACAAATTTTACCCAGTTTCTAGTTCCCAGACCTAAACAAAACAAAACAAAAACTTTAAAATTTGTAGCCAGAGTCCTGCCACTATAGATATCCTTTCCTGACTTTCTCCTTTTGAAACATGGCTAAGAGTCATGGTGGTGTTCATCCTTACTATAGTGAATTATAATAATTCTGGTTTTGCCTTATTAATAGATTGCTGGTGGTATTTTCAGGAGTTTAACACAATTCATCCGTAATATCAATTTCAAGCAGTCTGACCCTATTTGACTCTCTTCCTCCACCCAATTCCACATTAATTCTATAATTACATGGAAAACTTAAATCTACATATGATGGTAAGATTTCACTATCATTCACTACCATTTGTCTTTATTTCTCTTCCTATCCAGCTTAAGTTCCATGTTCAATTACAATCTCTTCCTTGTATATACTCTCAACATCCTAGCCTCTGTCTTATATCATAACACCTGGAAAAACAACACCTGCCAAATCTAACTCTTCCCTCATCAGTGCCTATAACCTTACAGCTGAACATGGCTGGAGAAGAACATTCATGTGGAGCAGTCTCATTTTAAATTTCTCACTCAAATCTTTAAGTGACTCCTTACTGCTCTCTAGCATACACTCGCCATTGCCCCAATTCATTCACTGTCCTACGGTCCTATTTCCAACCTTCTTATCTTCAGATCCGGAGCATCCCCTTTCAACTGATGGCTTTTATTTCACTGAGAAATTTGAAGTAACCAGAAGAGAAATCCCTCAAGTTTCCATACCATATTTTCTCATCTATCAGCATTTTTACCAAAATCTTTCCTTTCTTCCCATTACTAAAGTTGAATTGCATCATCCCACTGTCACTTCTGTTCACTGATTCGCATCAGTATACAAACATGTTATTATGTCTCCCATTAGAAACTAAGCAAAGAAACAAACCTCCCAACTCCTCCAGTTACCACCTCATTTCTCTGCTCCTTTTTTTTGAGGTTAGCTCATTAAAAGTATTGCACTTTCCAAATTCCACACTCTTTAAAACCCCTCCATATTGCTAAATCCAATGATTGATTTTTAGCCTTCATCTTATCTATCAGCAACATTTGACCAATTATCTACTCCCTCCTCCTTCAAGGCAATTTTGAATTTGTCCTTCAAGGCAACATGTCATTCTGGTTTCTTTCTTTTCTTATTAGTTGTTTTTTTGTCTGCTTTTCCAACTTTTTTTCATATTCCTGACTATCTGAATCCTTGATGATCTTGTCCAGGCTCATGGAGTAAAATATTATCTAAAAATTGGTAGCACCACATTTATATCTTTAACTAGCACCTTCCTCTGGGCTCCAGATTCCTACACCCAACTGCTGACTAAACATCCTCATTCAGATGTCCAATAGACATCTTAAATTTAGCATGTCTGTAGTAGTTCATTCTTGCACTGCTATAAAGAAACACCTGGGACTGGGTAATTTATAAAGAAAAGAGGTTTAATTGGCTCACGATTATGCAGACTGTGCAGGAAGCATGACAGCATCTGCTCAGCTTCTAGGGAGACCTCAAGAAACCTACAGTCATGAAGGAAGGCCAACAGGGAAGCAGGCACATCTTACATGGCTGGAGCAGGAGGAAGAGAGAGAGCAGGGTGGTACCACACACCTTTAAACAAGTAGGTTTCGTGAGCACCCACTAACTCGCTTTCACAAGAACTGCACCGAGGGGGAAATTAGTCCCATGATCTAATCACCTCCCACCAGGCCCCACCTCCAACACTGGGGATTGCAATTTGACATGAGTTTGAGATTTGGGCAGTGACACAGATCCAAACCTTATCAATAGCCAAGGCTAAACTCCTCATCTTCTCCAACCAAACGTGTTTCTCTCACACACTTTGCAATTTCAGTTAATTGCAAAATTAATTTCTTAAGGCCAAAACCTTGGAGTCAAACTTAACTTTCCTCGTTTTTCTACCTTACAACGAATTAGTTAGCAAAATACTTTTGATTTTATCTTCAAAACATATCCACAGTCTTGCCACTTCGTTGCAACCATCTGGTCCAAATCAAAAGGTCTCTCATCAAGGTTTTTATACGTTGCCCAGATGGGACTGGAACTCTTGGGCTCAAGTGATCTTCCTGCCTTAGCCACCCAGTCCTGCCTCCGCCTTCCCAGTAGCTGGAACTATCGGCATTTGCCACTGCTTGGCTCTCATCAAGGTTATTGAAATAGCCTCCTCATTGGCTTTTCCGCTACTACCATTATCCAATATTCATCTCAACACAGAAGCCAGAGTGATACCAATAAAGCAAGGTCAGATTATTTCTATCCTCTGCTCAAAACTCTCCAGGTTTCTCATCTCATTCAGAGTAAAAGCAAACTCCTTATGATGTTCTATGAGGTCTATGTGATCTTTCTCCCTTAAGGTTCTGACTCCATCTTTCATTAATTCAAAGTACCCCACTGCTCATTTTGCTCCAGCTGTTGTGGAGCTTTTGTTGTTCCTTATATAGATGCCTGATAGATACCTACCTTAGGAAATGTACATGTGTTATTCCTGTTTCCAGGAATGTTATTTCTGCAGATATTCAAGGCTCACTTACTTACAAATCTTTTTTTTTTTTTTAAACATAGTCTTAGGGAAGCCTTCCCTGACCATCCTTTTAGGAAATACAATGCTTACCTCATCCCTGAAACCCTATCTTTTTTCCCATCTTATATATTTTTTACAGTCATCCCTTGGTAACTGTGGGGGATTGGTTCCAGGACGCCCATGTATAACAAAATCCGTGCATACTCAAGCCCTGCAGCTGGCCCTGTGGAACCTGCAGACAGAAACAGTTGGCTCTCCATATATGTGATCTTTGTGTCCCCCAATATTGTATTTTCCAGCCACGTTTGGTTGTGGATGTGGAACCTTGATCTGGAGGGTCAATCACATTTATTGAAAAAAAAATCCACCCTTAAGTGGACCCACATAGCTAATTCCATGTTGTTCAAGGATCAACTATACGTAGTTTATTGTCTGTTTTCACACTATAATGTAATCTCCACAAGACTAAGATATTTTCTTTCTGATTTGCTGTTCACTACTCTATTCCCAGAATCTAGAACATTGCCTAACATTTAGTAGGTGTTTAGTTAATATTTGTTGAATAAATAAATATGTAGAAATGAATGCTTTAAAGCTTTACAGTTACTAGGCTGGTAGACATATGTTTTTAAAAACTACATTCTCTTATATATTTAAAACCTATTCATTGCTTTTGGCTTCCTTTTTTCAAGATATATAAATTAGCTGAATATCACTTTTATCATCCACTATGCTTTCAGTAGGGTAGCTTGATATTTCCTGTGAAAGTTGGATTATGATACCTTCTTATGCAATGAGACATCACAAATCAGGTCATGGACTAGCACTTCTCTTTTGTCGACTCTTAGATTGACCATATGAGCCAACTTCAGAAAAAGCAAAAGCAAGAATAAAATGATTTCCATGCCAAAGCCAGATAGATCATAGGATCACTTTTAAAAAAATACTGTGAAATTTTGCACACAGTGAGGGGATAAAAAGTCTTATATTTTACAAGAAATATTAAAGTAAAAGCATTTGGGAAGACTTATTTCAGGCATTTCCAATGGACACTTTTATGAGATACATACTGTTGATCAAAGTTTCTGAAGTATCACAGTGAGCATTTTCATTTCCGATCACATGTCTTCTTTCACAAGTAGTAAATAACTATGACAATTCTTATTTCATCATGCCTGTCACATATAACAAGGAATAATCCATCTTGTTTTCATGATTAAATACTGGTCCTGAATATTGAAAGACGAGATATAACAACTCTGTCAAAGTCTTGCTGCTGCCGGGCAGTCATTTGTCTGTGAGTAATGGCTGGATCTAAAAGGAATGTGTAATGTTGAAACTCCTGCTTCAACCAGAACCTGCTGTTTTTTTTTTCCTTTTCTCATAACTCTAGTCTTTCCCCAAATGTGATTTGTATTCCTCCGATACTAAGTAAAATGATTTAAGATAGTACATGGATGGACACATTAAACATTAATTACCGGCCGGGTGCGGTGGTTCACGTCTGTAATCCCAGCACTTTGGGAGGCCGAGACGGGGGGATCACAAGGTCAGGAGATCGAGACCATCCTGGCTAACACGGTGAAACCCCGTCTCTACTGAAAATACAAAAAATTAGCCAGGCGTGGTGGCGGATGCCTGTAGTCCCAGGTACTTGGGAGGCTGAGGCAGGAGGCTCGCGTGAACCCGGGAGTCGGAGCTTGCAGTGAGCAGAGACCATGCCACTGCACTCCAGCCTGGGCGACAGAGCCAGACTCCATCTCAAAAAAAATAAAAATAAAAATAAATAATTACCATCTTATTACCATCTTCATCGTAATGACTATAAAAAAAGATAAGTAAATAATAGTAGAAATAATACTCAGCAAATATTGAGAAAGTGATAACTAAAATGAGTGAAATTTGGGAAAAATTCTTGTTTTTAGATTAAATCACCAACTGACACCTGATTATTTGACTACAGATTGATGTTAGTTTACTTAAAGAAAATAGTACACTAGCTCATATCCACTCTCTAAGAAGAAACAGTATAGTATCTGTCTCCTAATGAAATAATAGAGTAGAAATAATAAAGAAGCTAAGCATTAGATAGTGTTGCACCCTGAGACATACCATGTTGGCTCAGTTTTTCTATTCTAGTCTGTTACTTGGAACCGGCTGGTAACATTTAGGAATACTGGAGTAGTTAGCATTCTTCTCTTCTTAAAAGTTAAATATGTACTCTGAACACTCCTCACTTTATATGGACTGAATAGAAAACAACACTAAAAAGAAAAATTTTGATATCCTAAATCCAACATCCCTATTTATAAAGTCTAATCACAAAAATGTATTTATAATGTCCAAGACAAAAATGTCATTTTCCTGCTTGTCAGCTTATTATTAAATGGTATCTAATACTTTTTCCCTTAATCTTCCTTGTGTGGTGGCTGTATTCTGAGTAGAACTGAATTTTCTTGCTTCTTTTGATATTTTCTAATCAGACTCTCTGAATTCTGAGATTAGCACACATTCATTTTCTTTATCTTAACATTGAAAATTGCACCAGTTCTTCTATTCTGTGCTTAGAACGTTTAACATGATGAAACAGGAAGAAAACAAGTGATAGTTACCAGTCGTGTTTCAGTGTCTCCATCATTTACTAGCTTCTCAATTTTGAGCAAATTATAATGTTTCTCAGAAAATTAGCTTTCCCATTTTTAATTGAAGAAACATGCTTTGTCATGTGTTTGCAAAGAGAATTAAATGAAATAATATAAAAATATTTTATAAATTGTAAAATCCAATCAAATGCTAATAACAAATCATTAGCATGAATTCAGAATTCATTTTGCTAAATAAGGAATGAATTCATTTTGTTAAATGAAAAAAATCTTCAATGTATTTAAACTTTAATTTGGACAGAATTTTATGCTTTTATCAATTTTACGAGTGTTTACCTGAACACAATTATTGGGAAAAGTATATATTTTTTAAAATTACCTAGTCAAATATGTGTACTAATTATAAAGACTTGTTTGCCATTTATTCCTGGTTGGAAAAGTTCTAAATTGTTCCAAAGAACAATGTTTTTTTGTTTTTACTTGTGTTGATTTAACAGTTTTGGGAATAGATTAGATAAGCTAATCATAAGGGCATTAAATAAAATTTTATAATTTTGATATGTTTAATTGCCTGCAGAAGCTTTAGTTATTTTTATTTGCATGTAAATATATAGGGGTTTGGGGAAAATGCTGTGTAGGGAATACATCTGATATGTATCTCTATTATTGGAGTCCCTAAACACAGTCCTGTGAGGATTACTGGCTTATATATTAGTTAGACTTGTGAAATGTACACATCTAACTAACAAGAATAATGTGGGTTATCACTTTGATATGGTTTGGCTGTGTCCCCACCAAATCTCATCTTGAACTGTAGCTCCCATAATTCCCATGTGTTTTGGGAAAGACGCAGTAGGAGATAATTGAATCATGGAAGAGGTTTCCCCATACTGTTCTCATGGCAGTGAATAAGTTTCACTAGGTCTGATGTTTTATAAGGGGTTTCCCCTTTTGCCTGGCTCTCATTCTTTCTTGCTTTCCACCATAATTGTGAGGCCTCCCCAGCCATATGGAGCTGTGAGTCCATTAAACCTCTTTTTCTTCATAGATTACCCAGTCTCATGTATGCCTTTATCAGCAGTGTAAGAACAAACTAACACACAGTTCGATGTTGTCTTCCATTTCACTTTGTCTATATAGTGGGCATAATAATAGTATCCACCTCAGGGTGTTGTGAGCATAGTTTAAATTATGCCTTTATGCAAAGAAACTATAGAACAACTAGAAGAAAATATAGATGAATATCTTTATGGTCTTAGAGTTGGTAGAGGTTTAGTGAAAACAAAATGAAGAACCATACCAATCATAAAGAAAAATAAGTCCAGATTAGATTAGATTAAATTAGATAATGAAATACAATACTAGGCTAAAAGTCAAGCAATACATTAGAAAAAGTTTACTGGCATATGTAGCAGACAAAGTAATGTCATCAAAAATATATTAAAAAATTCCACAAATACATTTTTAAAAACACATTTTTACATATAAAAGTGAATGATATAAATAGAAAATTAATGGAAAAATACATTCATAAGGCCAATAAATATGTAAGGGAATGCCTAAACTTAGAAAAAAATACAATGAAATAAAATGCTCCAATTATTAGACTGACATTAATCAGATTGTGCTAATTAATTAATTAATATTAAGGTTAATTAGCATTCTGTTAATTATTTAATGTTAATATTAAAAAGTCAGGTATCATTACAGTTTGGAACGAATGTGAGTAAATATTTATTTTCCAGAAATAGTTTTGAGATAACAATTAGTTCAACTATTTTAGAGAGAATTTTGGCAGTAAAATATTAAAACAGTTTATACTTTATGATCTAATTAGTTTCTTCTATATATGTGTTAGACAATTTTTTTTTTTTTGAGATGGAATCTCACTCTGTCACCCAGACTGGAGTGCAATGATGCGATCTCGGCTCACTGCAACCTCCACCTCCCGGGTTCAAGCAATTCTCCTGCCTCAGCCTCCCGAGTAGCTGGGATTACAGGCATGTGCCACTACACCTGGCTAAGTTTTACATTTTTAGTAGAGACAGGGTTTCATCATGTTGGCCAGGCTGGTCTTGAACTTCTGACCTCAGGTGATCTGCCTGCCTCGGCCTCCCAAAGTACCGGGATAACAGGCATGAACCGCCATGAAAATTTCACAATATTAATTGAGGAATTAGTCATAAAATCAAATAATTTCAAACAGTCTTCATATATAGGAAAAGAAATGGATGTACAAGCTGTTACATAATAGTAAATGGAAAACATAAATACTATACTATTTCTCACTTGTATCTCTCACAAAAACATAATGCTAGATTGATAAAAAGTGTTTTATACAGTGTATAATCTTGTGTGTGCTTTAAAAAACATGCACACAAAAAATGCTATATTTAAAGGACAAGTATGAAATATGTGTTGGAAGGAGACATCAAATACAAGATAGTATATCCATGGGTTGGGAAAGGGACTAGGGCAGAGAACAGAGATAAGTAAGACAAAAATTAATAATGCCACAGTTGGATAATTGCATATCACTACTATGGGACTGTGAAACCGTATCTATCTAACTGTTAAGATTCTATGTGAGGAAAAGAAGAAAGAAAAAGCTAATTCAAAGAAACTATATATTCAAAACAATGTTTAGAATATAAAGGACAGTAAATTTTATTTTATTTCATACCATTTTCTATAAAATTTGGTTGAATTCAAATCTAACCTAATGTTCTTCAGTTTCATAAGTTAATATTTTCCCTGTTCTATACAGAGTGTGCATGTTACACTGATGCTGTAAACCGGTACAAGTGGGAAATACGGAATGGGAAAGTCTTCACACTTTCTAAGGATCAGAGTATTTACCTGTGTGAAGACTTTCCCATTCCATTGAAGAGCCTTCTGATTTGGTAATCATAGCTCGCCAGCTTTTGGTTTCTATGACCACAAGCTTCATTAGTCAGGATCCTCTGCCCAGGGTAAGTGAGTGAGATGTGTAAGGGATGGTTATTTATAAGCATATTGGGCCAGTGTTGGGGAAAAAATACTTCCTTACATCCCTTCTGTGTTTTCATCATTCAGGTTTAATAAAGAATCTCTTTCCTGATTTTTCTTCTATGTTTAATAAAGAATCTCTTGATCTGTTATACAAACGGCACAAAGACAATTTCTATAGAGTATGAGCATACTCTCGGATACCTAAAAACCATTTAAGAGACACAGAGAAGAAAACACTAATGTTTTACAGTAAAGAACTTACTATACATTTCGCACATTTACATTCTCATACAAAATTGGCTGTGTCCCAATAATACTATATATAGAATTATAATATTTTACCCTTTAGATAATTTAGGCAAATGTTTATATTTAGCACATGATGAAACCTAAGTCAAGTTAATAAAGATTACATAGCTTATCTCTAAGATTTCTGATCCAAGGTCCAGTAATTTTTTGAACAACATTCCTGGCATTTTTGCCAGGAATAGTGTTTGGCTGGGGGTGTTAAAAAAGCTAAAGAGAATATACTACTTTATTGGACAGAACATAATTCTTAATCTAGAAGTCATCATCTTTAGCCTACAATATATGTAAATATCTACATAGGGAAGTTATTGTTGCTCAGAAAAGTATCTTCTTTTATCACAAACTTTACTGCTATGCAGACCAGCTGTCCTAGAAACCATTTCCCTTTGGTGATAAAAGAGAAACATAAAAATATTCATGTCTCCACTAATTTAAAAAATTTATTGAATTCCCATATTTCAGGCACTGTGCTTGACATTTGGGGGATTATTAATGAATGAGGCACATTAGTTTCTACCTTCAAAAACTGCTGATAACTCTGAGAGACTGACATAAAAATATTTTTAATGTAGAAACAAGAAAATTTGATAAATTTTAATTCACTGAAATAAAAAACCAACCCTGCTAATATTTACACAAATAAAATGCATGTCAGCCAAAATTTCTAGGGAGATGGTATGACCAGGAGTGCCGTGACTTTCAGGTGAGCGGTGCTGAATTTTAATGACATTCTTCTCTCACAGTTTTGCTTCACATTAATCCTAAGAAAATCTTAGCATTTCAACACAAAAACTAGCTTGAATTTAATGATTTTTTTTGTATTTGGCATACTTGTCTTCATGTTTAGATAAGATTCATAATACTCTACACTGAAATTTCCATATTGAAATATGTAGAGATATATACCCCTATCAAAATTAGATCTAATGAAGCAAGGTAAATAAATACATAATAGATAAATAATGACAAGGTCTTCCAGTTTTAGTAACATGATAGATTATATTACACAGTTGTTCCCTCTTATGCACAGCTTCACTTTCTGTGGCTTCAGTTACCCATGGTCAGCCACAGTCTGAAACTATTAAATGAAAAATTCAGAAATACATAATTCGTAATTTTAAATTGCACATTCTAAGTAGTAGGATGAAATCTCCTGTCATCCTGCTCTATCTCACCTGGGCTGTGAAATCATCCCTTTGTCCTGCATATCCATATTGTATATATTATCCACACATTAGTCATTGAGTAGTCATCTTGCTGGTTATTTGATTGAAAAGCATGGTATATACAGATGGTCCCTTAACTTATGATGGTTTGATTTAATATTTTTTGACTTTATGATTGGTTTATCAGGATGTAGTCTGATGCATTTTGACAGATTATATTTTTAATTTATGATGGCTTCATCGGGACATAATCGCATCGCAGTTGAGGAGTATCTGTTTAGGGTGCGGTACTATCCACAGTTTCAGGCATTCATGGGGGTTCCTGGAACACATCCCCGTGGATTAGGGGGGCACTGCTCTATGAAAATATTTCCAGTAGAAAACACTTAAAATGCTATATAAATTGTAAAACATTGTTGTAAATGAATAGGAGCTTGAAAGAAAGAAATCCTTAGGATCCAAAAACAAAGGGAAAGCTGAAGACTAGGCTAGTGATCTCCCTGCTCCGGAGGCATTCACTCATCTTGAGTTAAAAGAGGCTTGTGTTTTGAGTCCATGTGGAGCCAGGAAATAAAGCATTAGGTTTAGGATAGATTGGTGTTTGAACTGAAAACCCTGGATAAAATTGAGGTCTACAAAGGGCCACACAATGAAAAGTTCTTTTAAGAAAAAGTGACCACCAAAAATGGAAGTCTAAGAGAAAACTGATTTGCCTCAACCTGAACCATGGAATGGGGATAAATGTATTTGAGAGTTTGTGGACACCTTCCTGTTCTCACAAGGATTAAGATAAAAATTGACATTATTTACATTGGCTGAGGTACCACAAGCTGAGAAATTCAAATTAAGTGATCACATGTAACACATTTGGGTACATCTACAGGAAAACGAGCTAAGAACACAAAACAGAAAATTATAAAACATCTCAGGATATAAGCCACCATAAGCAAGTGTTAGCAAAAACAATAAAGAGCAGGATAAGAACCCTAAGATTTCAAGCAAATAGAGTTTCAGTCTAGAGGCCTGCTGCCCAGTAAAAACATGATGTAAATCATATATTTAACTTTACATCTAGTTAGTGTCTATATTAAGAGAGTAAAATAAAAAAGATTAATTTTAGTGATACAATTTATCTCAAATATGAAGCATGTTATTTTAACATATAATCCATAAAAATGTTAAGTAGATATCTTATTCATTTTTTTCATATGAAGTCTTTGACAGTTTCAGTACATTTCAATTCAGACTAGTCCCATTTTAAGGGCTGACAAGCTTGAAAATGACCAGTGGTTACCATACTAAAGAGAGCAGATACACACTACAAGTGTTGTTAAAATTATTAAATATGCAAAACATGAAACAAAATATGAAAAGAAAAAGAAGACAAAAAAACACAAACAAATAGAAACATAGAACTTTAAGGCATTACAAAGAGAGCCAGGCACAGTGACACAAACCTGTAATCCTTGCTACTCCAGAAGCAGAGGCAGGAGGATTGCTTGAGCCTAGGTGCTCAAGACCATCCTGAGCCACATAGTGAAATCTTTTCTCCAGAACAAACAAAAAATATACTACAAATATATTAATCAAACTTAAAGCCCAGTAACTTTGAAAAACAACAGATTAGACACAGCCAAAGAGGGAAGGGTGAATTAAAAGACTGCATAGAAGGAGGAGAAAAAGGAAAATCTGAAAAAGTTACAAGATAAGGAACATAGAAGATCCAAGATACAGCTAATCAGAATCTTAGATGTGGAGAATATTAAGTAAAAGAAAGAGAATACACGAAAAGATCTTGCCTGAGTATTTGCCAGAATTAATGAAAGATGAGAATCCTTAGATTCAGGAATACAATGAGTCTCAAATTGAATAAATAAAATTATATGCTTATATGTATCTAGTGGAGCTACAGAACAAGAAAGAAAATCAGTAAACTAAGAGATAAAGATAAATTACAGTTATCTTTGTTATTTACAATGGTTATATTCTGTAAAGTTGCCGTGAACACTGAATTAGCAAATAGGAAACCATTGTTCCTAGGGGAAATACAACGTTAGGTTCCTATAAGCCTTAGGTCACAGTATTTTCACCAATTGATCAATATATAATCTTATTTTCTGTGTGTTTCTGTTTAAAACCTCACTGTTTCATGTAAATATTTCTTACAAATGACTAACCACATGATATTACAATGATTTCAAGTCAGAAGCACTGGAGGCCATTTGTGTTATATAGGCTCATTTGTTAACATTCTTAGGAAAGATTCCGGTCTCATCAGCATCAAAAACCTGTTTTCCTTATAACCCCCTTTCTATACTTAAAAAATTATTTCACAGGCTTCTGAGTTGCAGAATGTGCCTCACCAGCAACTTTAACATGTTTTACTCCTATTGCCTCTTTTTTTTTTTTTTTTTTTTTTTTGAGACAGAGTCTCGCTCTCTGCGTCCCGGGTTCACACCATTCTCCTGCCTCAGCCTCCCAAGTAGTTGGGATTACAGGCAACCACCACCACCCCCAGCTAATTTTTTTGTATTTTTAGTAGAGACGGGGTTTCATCATGTTAGCCAGGATGGTCTAGATCTCCTGACCTCACGATTCTCCCGCCTTGGCCTCCCAAAGTGCTGGGATTACAGGCATGAGCCACCACACCCAGCCTCCTATTGCCTTTTGAAATGTGAGCTAGACAGGTCTAGATAAGAAGAGTTTTACATTTTCCTGGCCTTTAACAAGACTGGAAACTTATTTTGCTTTCAGTCTCACAACAATGCTATTCACTATTTTTTTTTTTAATATGGGGGGTTTAGTCTTACTAGATATTAAAACTTATTTCAAAGTTACTGTAATTATGTAATGTGGTAAAATACCAATTATTCAGTGGAGTAGAAAAAGCTCACAATATCTACAGATAAATTGTATAGGAAAGAATATTTTATTTAATAAACTAACACTGGCAGAATTGGCTAACACCCATCTGGAAGAAAAAAGAGTTGAATACTTACATAACATGCAAAAACAAATTACAGATGGATTTAATATATACATGTACAAAAATAATATTTTAGAATCTTATTAAAGGTAAAACATTGTATCTATAATTTAGAAGTGGATGAGAATATTGTTATTAAACTCATAAATTGAAATTCCTAACTCCATATTTAGAGACCAAGGAACTTTCAAAAGATCAGTTCTGGTAGAATGGGGATTTCTGGTTCAGAGTATTATACTTTATCTTCAACCTCTATCACCTTGCATATACCTAACCATATTGTAGTTAGACTGTAACCCGTCTAAACTAGCTATCTAAGCATCTCCTGAACAATGTGTGGCTGGTCCAGGGCCCTTGTTGTTTAAAATAAAATTATCCTTTTGGGCAACCTTTTGGTGTAAAGGGTGGTTAAAGATCTACTCATGCTTTTACAGTATTAAAATGCCTTTGTATTGTTCTTGGTGTTACTGGAAAAAGAACAAAGATAATAGATCTAAAGCTTTAATACATGACTCCACCTACGTGCCTCAGGAAACAGGTGTTCAATCTTGGGCAGTAAGTACATGCACCATCTACCTCCACACCTACTGACAGGAGGATATCTGTGCTGAGGTTTGGAATTAATAAAGAACCCAAACACTAATGAAGAAAGAAACAAGAAGTAGCCAATGCAGATCTGTGGATAATTTGTAAAAATTTGGGCTTTTAAAGTGTTTTAATAGAAACAGTTGACTATCAAAAGAGTTTAAATATCTGGAAGAATTGTATATGCAAAAAACATCATGTTTTTTTTTTTTTTTTGAATTAAGATGCAATGTGATCGAGTTTTCTAGTTTTTATGCATCAATTTCATATTAAGATGTAATTAATTTCCTAAGAACAGGTAGAAATACATTTGTTTTATTAGGAGCTCACTTTTAAACAGAGAGTGATGCTATTTCCTCGTTAAAATACAGCATAGATAACGAGATTCAGCCAAAAAAGTTTTGAAAAATTACTGTCTGTGATTTAATACTGAGTGTGATTACTTGAGCTGACAGGAACATAAAGAATGAATGATGAGAACATCTGATCATTTAGCAGTACTTAATGAAACAGATGCCGGATGCTGCAAAGCTCATCTACAGGAGAGCTTTCGTCTTGGCAGAGGAGTCAAAGGAACTTAGTTTTTTTCTCCCCCCTGCCTCATGACATTTAATTTTCAACATATAAATCCTGGAGTACCATAATTCCAGATACAAGTAGTTCTCATCAAACAGTTCGGTAAGGCTTGCTTACCAAACGTGCCAGTTGAACACCAGATCCTAATTGGATAGGTTTGATCCAGTGTGATTAATTTTAAATAACAAATTCTAATAAGATATTTTATGAAAGCAATAAAATGATTTGATGACAATGATTGGAAAGATAATGTGAAATTAGAACTATCTGTTTCTGCTATACATGCAAATTAAAGTGTAATTAAATACTCCAGACTAAGAGATTTAAATTTGATATCCCAATCAAGAGGCCATTTAGGGATTAGAATTCTACCTTGGTTTGGGATTTCTAGAAAATAAAACTCACTCCTGGATCCTGAGTTACTGATTCCTCCTTTCAGATATGTAGATTATCTGTTATAGGTGCCTAAAAAGTGAGTCAGGAATTAATTTGATTTGTTTTCTAGGATGAAAACAGTTTTTATTTCTATGTAACTAAGGTAATTTAATTATAAATTATCAAACAATACAGAAAATTACATCCATGCTCCCAATATTATGGTGACCAGCCTTGCAAACATTTCATTAGGCATATATCTTAATCTGTTTGTATTGCTATAAAGAAATACCTTTTATAAAGACAAGTTTTTAAAACTCATTTTTCTCCAGGCTGTATAAGAAGCATGGCACTAGCATCTTCTTCAAGGTACTCAGGCTGCGTACACTTATGGTGGAACCCAAGCAGGGAGCAGGAGTGTGCAGATCATACAGCAAAAGAAAGGAGGCATGAGACAGGAGGAGGTGTAATGATTATTTCAACAATAAATTCCTGGGGGAACTAACAGGGTGAGAACTCACTTATTACCACCAGGACAGTACCAAGACATTCATGAAGGATCTGTTCATGTAACCCAAACACCTCTCACTAAGCCCCACCTCCAATACTGGGGATGAAATTTCAACATGAGATTTGGAAGGAAAAAATATCCAAGCTATATTAGCATATAGGTATATATAGATAACCATATAATTTTACATGAATGAGAACATTATATTTGTTTCAACTTTTGTGGGCAACAAAAGTCCCTATACATATATCCTTATCTTCTATTGAGATTTGAGGGCCAAGGGGTCTATACTTCTTAATTTTAATAGAAGTTGCCGGTTTATATTCTCAAAAGTTTGTAACAACTTATTTTTGTATTCACAATCTTTGAGACTACATTTTCTTCATATTTTTGGGTATCGTTATTTTAAAAGATGAGAAATAATAGCTCAGCAGTTTTATTTTTCACTCTCTATTTACCTAAATATTACTCAAGTTGTCTTTTAAAGACATGTTTATCGGATATTTGAATTTGCTTGTTTTTGAATGGCTTATTCATAACTTTTGTCATTTTATAATTTTTTTGTTCAATTTGTAAACTTCATATCTATCTGTCTACCTATTTTAGATACATGAGTCTTCTCTGAGTCATGTACTATACAAATATATTACCAATCTATCTTTTTAAATGTATACATATATCTTCTGCAATTCAAAAATTTTGAAATTTTTTATGGAATCAATTAAAATTATTCTCAGTTAAAATATTCTCAAAAATTCTAAATTAGAGACATGATCTTTTACAACTTAAAAAATTGTGCAACTGTGGACGGGTGCAGTGGCTCACGCCTGTAATCCCCGCACTTTGGAAGGCTGAGGCGGACGGATTACCAGGTCAGCAGATGGAGACCATCCTGCCCAACGTGGTGAAACCCTGTCTCTACCAAAATACAAAATATTAGCTGGGCGTGGTGGCGGGTGCCTGTAGTCCCAGATGCTCAGGAGGCTGAGGCAGGGGAGTCGCTTGAACCCGGGAGGCAGAGATTGCAGTGAGCCTAGATTGTGCTACTGGACTCCAGCCTGGCAACAGCAAAACTCTGTATCAAAAATAAATAAATCAATAAATAACGTAAAAATAAAAGAAAAATGTGCCACTGTTAAACTAGAGTTAAACTATGTGAGCCTTAATCTCTATATCTGTTAAGTGGAGATGGCATTAATATATAATATTACCTACTTTGGAGGGCTGTCATTGGATTAAATCAGATAAAATATATGACAAAATGCTTATCACTAAAGTTCAGCCACTATCATTATAACAACAAATTACTTAGTATATTACCCTGATGTGAGCTTTGTTCTCTTCAGTGTTTTACCCAGTTTTGATAGTACTTTTGTATTTTGCATTTTTAGTAAATTTTTAAAGGCATACACAAAGAACTATGCTTATTAATGTGGGATATGACTTTCATGTGACAAAGCAGAGAAATAAAATGCAAGCCTCAAAAATGAAAACGCAAGGAGTCACCAGTCTATTCAGTTTATGTTATGAATATAACAGGGTGTTTTGCACAAATTTCAGATAAGTTAATAGCTTCTTGCCCTGCAAAATACATCTCTGTCATAACCACGGTGAGGAGATATAGTACTTCTTCTACCCTGCAAACATCTCTACTGAATTTGCAAACTCAAATAATATCATTATCCATACAAGAGTGTTGTAATCTCAGGTTTTATTTTAGTATGTTATCTTAATTTTCAAATAATACACAATATTTGGTTTTCCCAGAGGTGAGAGGTTGAAGATTAAAAGGATACTGTGGGGAAAAGAAAGGAGATCAGACTGTTACTGTGTCTATATAGAAAGAAGTAGACATAAGAGACTCCATTTTGTTCTGTATTTGAGATGCTGTTAATCTGTGACCCTACTCCCAACCTTGTCCTTGCAAGAGACATGTGCTGTGGTGACTCAAGGTTTAAGGGATTTTGGGCTGTGCAGGGTGTGCTTTGTTAAACAAGTGCCTGAAGGCAGTATGCTTGTGAAAAGTCATCACCATTCTCTTAATCTCAAGTACCCAGGGACACGTACACTGCCAAAGGTCGCAGGGACCTCTGCCTAGGAAAGCTAGGTATTGTCCAAGGTTTCTCCCCATGTGATAGTCTGCAATATGGCTTCGTGGGAAGGGAAAGACCTGATCGTCCCCCAGCCTAACACCTGTGAATGGTCTGTGCTGAGGAGGACTGGTATAAGAGGAAACAAGGCCTCTTGGCAGTTGACATAGAGAAAAGCATCTGTCTCCTGCCCGTCCCTGGGCAATGGAGCATCTTCGTGTAAAACCCGATTGTATATTCTGTTTACTGGGAAAGGAGAAAACCGCCTTAGGGCTGAAGGTGGGCCATGCTAGCAGCAATGCTGCTCTTTATGCACTAAAAAGGTTTATGGAGATGTTTGCATATGCATAGCAAGGCACAGCACTTTTCCTTAAATTTATTCATGTCACAGAGATCTTTATTCATATGTCTTATTGCTGACCTTCTCCCTAAGATGATTCTATTATCCTGCCACTTCCCTTTTTCTAAGATGGTAAAGATAATTATCAATAAATACTGAGGGAATTCAGAGACCGGTGCCAGTGTGGGTCCTCTGCATGCTGAGCGCCAGTCCCCTGGGCCCACTTTCTTTCTCTATACTTTGTCTCTGTGTCTCATTTCTTTTCTCAAGTCTCTTGTTACACCTAACGAAAAACGCCCACAGGTGTAGAGGGGCAGGCCACCCCTTCGGGACACCAGTAAAAAAAAAAAAAAAAAAAAAGAAGAAGAAGATATAGCATCTGTATTGTTATGAAGGCATTTGCCCTCAAAATTGCTGTATCTATAGCAATTATGTCTGTGTACTGTCCTGTTATTTTCCAACATATTATTTTCTTAATTACCCTGGGATACCTCGAAAATAAAAGCCATTTTTTAAAAAGTAGATAAAATCACACAGTGACATTTTAAATATCTAAAAGCTAGTTTAAAGTGAACTTTTAGGATATTTGCAAGACAAGATTACTTATCTAAAAACTAGATAATTTTTGGGGGGGGGAAATTGAAATAAATACAGTTTAGATCCAAGTTTATCATGTTCTATCCTTGTTATTTATTGCAGCTTTTCATATTTACAGGTAGATTAGTTGAATCACTCTATCCAGAATATACAGTCATGTACTGCATAATGAGGTTTTGGTCAATAACAGACTGAATTTATGATGCTGGTCTCATAAGACCATAATGGAGCTGAAAAATTACTATCGCCTAGTGACACTGTAGCTGTTGTAACATTGTACAGCAATTTCTAAAATATAAATTTAGACCAGCAGTGTTTACAGTCTACAGTATTGTACCATAAGGTCTTAAGTACTTCACATTCCTTCACTACTCACTTACTGACTCACCCAGGGCAATTTCCAGTCCTGTAAGCTCCATTCATGGTAAGTGCCCTGTATAGATGTACTGTTTTTAACCTTTTGTGTCATACTTCTACTGTACCTTTTCTATGTTTAAATACATAAATACTTATTGTTAGATTACAACTGCCCACAGCATTTAGTACAGTAGCATACTGAACAGGTTTGTAGGCTAGGCACAATAGGCTATACCATGTAGTGTAGGTGTATAGTAGTCTATAGCATCTAGATTTGTGGAAGTAAACTCTATGATGTTTGTAGAACCACAAAATTGCCTAACAACGCATTTTTCCGAATGTATCCTTGTCATTGACGTGTAACTGTAATATTCAGCTTCCATACTTCTCACTGTTCTGTTTTCTAGAAGAAAATGCATATGTATCACAGCCAAAAAAGTTAAAGTATGACCTGCTATTAAAAAGCATACGATAGTAGGTTCTCTGAAGGGACAGAGCTAATAGGATAGGTCAATATATGAAGGGGAGTTTACTAGGAGAACTAACTTACACAATCACAAAGTGAAGTCCCACAATAGGCAGTGTGCAAGCTGAGGAATCATGAAGCCAGTCTGAGTCCCAAAAACCACAAAAGCTGATAGTGCAGCCTTCAGTCTGTGGCCCAGGGCCTGACAGCACCTGACAAATCACTGGTGTAAGTTCAAGAGTACAAAAGCTGAAGAATTTGGAATCTGATGTTCAAGGGCAGGAAGCATTTAGCATGGGAGAAAGATGGAGGTCAGAAGACTCAGGCCAGTCTAGTCTTTCCATATTCTTCTGCCTGCTTTTATCTTAGCCACACTGGCAACTGATTAGATGGTGCCCACCTGGATTGAGGGTGGGTCGGCCTCTTCCAGTCCACTGATTCAAATGTTAATCTTATTGGCAACACTCTCAGAGACACACCCAGGAACAACACTTTGCATTCTTCAATCTAATCAAGTTTATACTCAATATTAACCATCACATAATAAAAATAGTATAGCATCCTAGAAAAGCTATACAATGATCAAAATAATTTGATGTAAGACTTGAAATCGAAACCATGGATTTCTGAAACATAAAATGAGGAAAAGAGTTTTTGTAATTCAGCAGGTTTCATCACACTGGGTTCACTGATTCAAAGTTAACTACATTTAATACATCATTGTTAACTGGTCTTCTCACAGTGAAAAGTAGCTCAGATTGGAATCACATGTCCCATAATTATGGCTTAGATCATTATTTGGTGCCAAAATATTAATTTACCTGTTCTATTCACAACTAGTGCAGTAATCAGTTATCTATCTTCTTAATTTCCAATGCATTCAGAAACTTCAGATACAGAAATAATTAAAATATTGAGATAGTAGATTTGTTAGAATTATAGTTTTTAAAGTGATTTTAAAGTTATTTGAGTTAAAAAGTCACAAAAATACACTATTTTCTCTTTGTAATTAATCCTATTTAAAGAATTCATTTCAATGAATTGGCTTCAGATTTAAATCCTGAGCTAAGTAATAGACTTCATCTCAGGTGGCCTGCTTGAACTGCCATGAGCAATTATTCATGTGTAAAGAGTTCAAATGTATTTTTTCTGAAACGGCAGTTATAGTACATTGTGGTAATTGATTTGTTTTTCTAAGACCAGCCAAGCGGGCACAAAAGAACCAGCGAGTAGGCAAGGTAACAGCAAAACTGCAAGTTTATTTTGGTCACCTAAGGTGTGGGGAAGAGGTCTGTTGGCCTCCGGCAAAGAAGGCCGACACAGTCCCCCGGGTGGGGCTCTCGGAGTTCCTGCAGTCCCGACATCCCGACAGGAGTGAGAGACTCAGGAAGGCTGCGTGGCTCACTGGCCGAGAGCGGCTTTTCTAGGAGTGGGAGGGCAATAGGCGGGGCACGGGCATGTCGGGGGCGTTCCGCAGGTGCGACCAGGTAAATCTTGGTCTCTTCGGATTGACGTCACCTGGCGCATGCCCAGTTGATCTGCACCGTCCCAGGCGCGGGCTGCATTTTCGCGGGCGCCGGAAGAGTTGGTGGTGAAGAAGAACCCGAAAGTGCACCATCTTGCCTCCGTTCGTCCAAACAGTAATTATTTATTTAACTGCCCACATCCTTTGGGGCAGTACACCTTCTAGAGCAGATACTATGCTTTTTTATTCTCTCTTTGTATCTCCAGTGGTGACTATAATGTTAGGTGTATACCAGTTGCTCATTTTTCTCAGAGCATTTTTATTGTATGAATGGCTGAATGGATTTACTCACTTGCACTTACTCTTTGGTAATTGCCTGTTCATGTCCTTTGATTGTTATGCTTTAAACATTTTGCTATAGGTTAAGTTTATCTTTTGCTAAGTGATGATTTTCTTTGAATATTAAAATATTACCAAAATTTTAAGGATATAATATGCTCTTTTTTTTTTTTTTTTTTTTTTTTTTTTTAATTGAGACTGTGTCTGGCTCTGTCGCCCAGGCTGGAGTGCAGTGGCGCGATCTCGGGGTTCCCTGCAAGCTCTGCCTCCAGGTTCACACCATTCTCCTGCCTCAGACTCATGAGTAGCCAAAATACATACACATACATAAAGGATAATGGAAGTCACTATCTTGTAAATGAAGAATCATAAAGATAGTTCCTAAATCAGGTTTTATGGAAATTAAAAATTAATAAAATGAAATTACTTGTTTCAAGATGATAACATAGTAACATGTGTCTCTAGTCAAAGCTAATTAGATGTTTTGGTTGCCATAGGAATGAGTTTTATTAGCATTTTTTTTGCAGAGTAAAAAAGAACACTTTTAAAAATTTTCAGATTTTTTTTGTACGAAGTATTCAAATGTCATTCTTCAGCGTGATTATATATCATAGGATGTACTTTAAAATATTTTGTCAGCCTAAAGAGTTGTGGTAAATAAAAAACTTAAAGATGATTTGTCATAGTAAACTAAGAGTTTTAGGGTCTATGTAAAAATTAATATGGTACAAGATTGCTTACAGATATGATATATGGTACACAAATCTAAGTGCTTTAATGATAATGTTATTCTAAAAAAAGAAAGTCTTTTTAAAAGATGCAATCCTCATATTTTTCAAACAGGCACAGAGGAATTATGCTAAGTAATTGGTTTCTATGTCTGCCAGCACACGAGTAGAAGTCATTTTTTATTATGTTGGGGAAAGCATCATATTGTTGCGACTTTTAAAACTTTAAGAGTTTACAATTTGTTGAGTTTTTATCAGTAAACTCCTAGGATTTTAGGCCTTTAATCATCTGAGTGTGTAACTAGTATAGTTTCCAAGGAGTTATCAATAATATTTTTCAGATGTGCTATTTCCAATAAAACTCCAGTAGTTCCAATGATATTGCTGACAAGATTGGTCAATGTTGGTAACTGTAGAAGCTGGTGATGGGTAAATCATTCCATTCTCTGAGTTTGAAAATCTCATTAACAGAAAGTTCAAAAATAATGAATCTGCATATGAATTTTTGCTTTTGTTTGTTTTTTGAATGTGTAAGATGATGGGAAAACATAGTGAAGAAGAACGCAGATAATGAACACACTCTGGAGCTCTAATTTAACGTTTTCCAATCCCCTGAATCACTTAGGGATGTTGCACTATTGTAGGATGTGGTTTATACCGTTTTTGAGACTTTTTTGAAACAGGTTTTGGAATTTTTAAAATGAGAATGAGTACAGCTGGTTAAGATTTATTTCATTACCAGTCATATTTAGGTTAAAAAGTAGGAAGCTCATCTTCCCTTCATTAATCAGCAAGTAGAAAGTATTTTCCCAAAGTATAATTTACATTTCTAGGAATTGTCATAATTTTCAACACATTATTATCATGTATCTATAATGGAAATGGTGGAACTATTTTTTCTCTTAAAACATATGGTAAATAAATATTTAGTTATGAAAAAAGCAAGAAAGCCATTGTTGATGTTAGCAATCTTTCTGAATTTTCAAATATGTCTGGAAGAGAACTTCTGCTTACAATGTCTGATGGTGATATTTCCCAAAATTTGTGCTAAGGATAACTAGTTCTGAAGGATATCTGAGAAACAGTGTTTTTTTTGTGATCAGTAAGTTTGAAAATGACAGTATAAAAGAGACTCTACAAGGTATTTAAAATACATTTTAGAATGTTAAGAGTGCCAAGAAGCTCTCCAATAGAGAATTTTCTAAAATTTTTTGAATTTATCTATCCACAGACCCTTTTATGTTCCAATAATAGATATTAACACCCAATAAAACTAGTTTCTGTAGAATAAATTTTGGGAAACTCTGATACGTAAGGAGAGGTTTATTCACTTTTTAACTGAGCTTTGTTATTGAAGACTTGTCAACTTTTCCAAAGTCAGATATTAGGTACATAATAATTGTCACACTGTTTCGATCCAGCATGTTCCTCTATCAGGAATTTCTGAGGATTCATCCAAAAGTTAGGACATGTCTCAGAACTTTTTTTTTTTTTTTGAGACGGAGTCTCGCTCTGTTGCCCAGGCTGGAGTGCAGTGGTGCTATTTCGGCTCAATGCAAACTCCGCCTCCCAGGTTCACGCCATTCTCCTGCCTCAGCCTCCCTAGTAGCTGGGACTAAAGGCTTCCACCACCACGCCCGGCTAATTTTTCGTATTTTTAGTAGAGACAGGGTTTCACCGTGTTAGGTGATGGTCTCCATCTCCTGACCTCGTGATCCGTCTGCCTCGGCCTCCCAAAGTGCTGTGATTACAGGCGTGAACCACTGCGCCCGGCCTCTCAAAACATTTTTTTTTTTTTAATAAGAATCTATTATATGTATTTTATCTATGAGTTTATAATGTTTCTATTATAGATAGTAAATAAAAGCATGAAATACTTTCTTTCCCCAAATTTTAGCATCAAAGACAAAGGATTTATCCTGGCTATTTCTTCATGGTTATTCTAAACAACTTTCTCTCTCAGTCACTGCCTTTGCATGTACTAAAACATTTAACTTTCTAGTCTATTAATAAAACTATGTCCTTCTGTTAATCTTTTGTTCTTCACCTTCCTTCATTTCTGCTTTTGTTTCTTTCTTCCTCTTTTTTTTTTTTTTTTTTTTAACAATTCCATTTTCTCTTCTGCAAGGAGTGATGATCAGAACTCCACATAAATTTTTCATGTGCAGATGCATATGTTTGTAGGAGGGTGGCAAAATATTTTTTTAAAACTTTTTCCAAAGTCCAAACTATTTCCTAGCAGCAATGCTTTATTGAAAATTTTACATCATATTCTCAGTCAATGTCTGATTTATTTCCTGGGCGGTAACAGACAACTCATATTCTATTACATTGGAATTAAGGTTTAGACTTTTTTTCTGAATGAATCATATGGTATTATTTACATTGAATTTCATTATCTTTTCAAATTGTTAAATCTATTCGTGATTTTTTTCTACAAGAGAAAGATCTTGTGATTCAGGGTCCCCTGTAGCACTCCTTCATAATACATGTGTAATCATTTAGCCTTATCTTATTGTAATAAATTCATATGTACAGTGTCCCTGCATCTGCAAAACATGAATTAAAGGGGAGAAATGTGGAGGCTCAAGTCTTTATGCCCAAGGGCTGGATGACAGGTCTTTGAAATGACCCCTTTAATCAGTAAAGGAAGATGCCAGATGTTTTATTTTTCCAGCAGCCACTGCTAATGACAAGACAATGTTTTGGTATTTGTCAGTTGAAGCTTTCTAACTGCTGGTCTGGTGAGTTAGAGCAAACCAGCACCTGTTCAGAGAATGTGCAGAGAATTATAGACCTAGAAAATGTGTTTAAGTTTGAGGTCTTGAGTGATTAGGTGCTGAGTTCACTCCCTTTACATTTTAGTAGCATGAGTTTCTTGGGAAAGAGTGATGAAAGTATGGAGATTTTCAGAAAGAATCAATTAAGGTAATCAGAAGGGATTTTATCAATGCTTCTGCAAATTACTTTTTTCACAATGCATCTCTACTCACTCAGAAAGACTTCAGTGGATGGACATTACTGTTACTTGTCTCCTAAATATGTCATTGCACTCACATTTTTTATTTTACTAAAAAAATTTCATGGAAATATTATGATTAAAAGCTACATAAGATCAAAATAATGACTGCAGTCTCTCTGATTCTTCACACCCATTTAATTCAGTTTGATGTACTCTTCACAAGATGTGAGAGTGATTTTGCTACCTTGGAGAAATATTTCTGACAGCAAATATGATATTATATTAGTTGGCTTTGGGCCCCAGATATCCCTTCCTCCATATGTACATTAAGGACCAGGCAGTAAGAGAAAGGCAAGTTATAGAAGGAGTACAAGGGAATATTTGCAAGATTGAAAACATACCAATAATAAACAGAAACATTTGCTAAATTACAACTTCAAATACAACTTCAAAACAAGAAAACTGAAGCAGAAGGCATAAGGCACTCTGGCATGGTTTTTAATATAAGGATGGTGCTCCCTTGTACAGGGAACATATACATCAGAAATCTTTGAGGCACTTACTAAAAATGCAGTATCCTAGGATTCCTATAAAATGTATAGAGTCAGAAAGTGGAACCAAGAATTACATGTTTTACCAAACGCCTCGTGTGGTTTTAATACATAAAATGGCATAAACCACTGATACAGAGTAATAAGAAAGGGCATTTTGAGGGTAAAAATTAAAAAGACATAATTGATTTTCAAACTTTATATTACAGTCTGTGTGAACTTGTTGCTGTCTCTCCACATATGAGGGTTTGACAAGTAATAATGTTTTATCGTGGTTTATATGAAATGCTGGATGCATCTAATGTTTTAGACCAAGTATGGGGTGGATGAGAAGGCTATACTTGGGTCGAATTGGATCCAATGAGAGTACAGTGGGCTTTCTTCCAAGCCCTAAATTCTTTTTTTTTTTTTCTGAGACAGAGTCTCGCTCTGTCGCCCAGGCTGGAGTGCAGTGGCCACTCAGCTCACTGCAAGCTCCGCCTCCCGGGTTTACGCCATTCTCCTGCCTCAGCCTCCCATGTAGCTGGGACTGCAGGCGCCCGCCACCACGCCCGGCTAGGTTTTGTATTTTTTTTTTTTTTTTTTTTTTGTATTTTTTAGTAGAGACGGGATTTCACCGGGTTAGCTAGGATGGTCTGGATTTCCTGACCTTGTGATCCGCCCGTCTCAGCCTCCCAAAGTGCTGGGAGCCACAGGCTTGAGCCACCGCACCCGGCCTGAATTCTTAGATTTAAGAATAATACTTGATCATGAACAATTATCAGAAATATCTTTAACAAAGCGGACCTTGGTCGGCCCCACTTTATTTTATACATGTGTCTGTTGATAAATATTTTCATTAGGCTCACCTTAATTCAACAATTCCTATTCTACAAAACAGAACATTTCCAACATTCTAAATAGTCATTTTCCACAAACTTTACAAAATGAAAAGGGAAAATAATTAGTAGTTTATATTCCAAATACATTCCAACTTTTTTTAGGATTTACAATGTGTTACCTTCAAACCTGTACTTCCTATATTGTTTATATTAGTTTTATTATTAATGTTTGTTAATGGCATCATTGGTCATTCAGGAGTTTGTATTAGAAAACTCAGTTGTTGTCAATTTCATTTCCTCTCTCTTCACTTCCTCAGAATCAAGTAGTTGCCAAATTTACCTCATTCCACATATTTCATAACTCTTTGACCTTTCATCTCCTCTAAGTTGCACTGCCAGCACTTTGGTAGATAAAGACCTCAATGCCCTTGGCTAGATTACTGGAATCTTTTAATTGGCATCTCAGTATTTATTCTGGACACTTTCTAGCACATTCTTTAAATTGATGTCCAAGATATCTTTTTAAGACAAAGAACTGCAGATGTTGCTTTTCTGATCAATAACAACAGAAAAACATTTACTGGTTCTTATTTTCATTCAAGATAATGTCCAAACTTCTTAGTATGGCATAAGTCTTTTCACAGCTACCTTTGGCATATAATTCCAGCATTTTACAACTCTATCTCACAAAAAGTACACACATCCCTCCTGGATTCTTAATGTGTCTGTTTCTTTCTCTATCAAAAGGCCTTATTTCCCCAGTCTACACTTATACTTCCCTGTTTTTCTTTCTCATAGCATCTTCTTTGTTTAGTTTTTAGTCTTTTTCACTATATCCTTCAGTCTCATCAAGCGGGTTCCACCTTCTATGAATACTGTTTTCCAAAACTGGTCTACTATATTTGTAATCATTTTATGGCCAATGCCTGAATTTTTTATAAATTTCACAAAATGGACATTTCCTTGGTATTTCTAAATTTTCCAAAATGTTTTCTGTGATATAATAGTCTCTTGATGCTCTTAAGAATATTTTCATACACCAATACATTTGGAAATCCCTCATACCATGTCTGCTTTTGGAAGATTCACATAATATACATAGAAGCTCATTGAAGGTTCAGTAAAGTCATACTTTTAGAAAATTATTTAACCCTGAGATTAACCTGAAGTTTCTAAAATTACATGACTAATGTTTCATCTTAAAAATATATTAATAAGATAAGTACTGGAGCTAAAAGTGATATTCTAAGGAAAGAGTCAGCCACTGTGACACATGAGGCAAATGGCACATCTCCCTCCCTGATTTTGTAAATAAAGCTGTGTTGGAACACAGCCATACCCATTTGTTTATATATCATCTAAGGCTGTTTCCTGCTACAAAGCAGGGTTAAGTAGTTGCAAAAGAGATCATATGGTTTGCAATGATTAAAATATTTACTTTTTTCTCCTTCACAGAAAAAAAAAAAGCTATAAAAAACCCCTATATAAAGGAGGGAGAAAACACTTACAATGAAGTAGCATAGGGGACCACGAAATATAACAGAAATGAAAAACAAGGTTCAAAAAAGCTTTCATTTTAATAAAGAAGAGCACCAAAATTTTTTTGCCTATTCCTCAGCCACAAGGTTAACTAACTAGATTGCTGTTCCTTCTTTTTTTTTTTTTGCAAGGTTTAATATTCAAATGCCAATCTATCTTTATTTAGATGAATTAATTGGGTGTAACCAAATCTATAAAGCACACCTAAAAGAATCTAACTGTTCCCGTCTCACAGATAAGAAAATAACTTTTATCATCATTTTATTACTGTTTTCATTTATTTTTCATAACAATTCTATAAATCATGTATTTCAGAGTGGGATAGGTTATGTATTCCACAATATAGAGGGAAAAGTAAGTTTGAAAAACTAGCCTTTCCAAATAAAAATATCACTGTTTCTTGGGTTTAATTTCTTCTAGTCAGACTTATCTTTTATATTATCACATATTTGCCAAGAAAATTTCAGTTTATTTTAATGAAATAATCCTTTATAGAGAAAATTGTGATTAGTGTTTTAACCTGAATTCTACCATGGTGATCAATTTAAAATTATCAAACTAATGATACAAATCAAAGCAATTCCTGTATAAGACCTGAGGACGAGAAATATGATAAAATACCAAGAAACTTGTTTTAGGAAAAGCATCAGCAAATATTTTTGTTTTTTCCTTCTTCAGCCCTATTAATATCTTGATTTTAGCCTCAGTAGATACATTTTTAGATTTCTGATCTCCAGAACTATAAAGTATTAAAATTGTTTAAACCGGTAAGTCGGTGATAATTTGTTACGGCATCAACAGGAAATGAATACACCTTATTTTCTCTGGGACCTGACATAAGTTGATTTGCATTGCCTAAGTCAACTCATCCTGTTCTGACTTTCCCCTCACTTCCATACTCTGGTTAAACCTGACTTCATTCAATTCCTCAAGCATATGAAGCTTGTTCTGAAACTGCCTTTGCAAAAACTATAACTGGGAAAATTATGACAGTGAAAGAGATCTGACCTAAACGACTCCATCTTGCTTCTAACCTCCAAGCTGTCCTTGTTCATTCCTGGGTATAGGCTGAACTAACTTTGAGAGGGACTTAGTTGATAGCTTAAGTTGATAGTTTAACTTTGAAACTAAGACACTAACAGCCCTTTCCTAAAACAAACCCTCTTCCTGCCTGGACTTTGCAGGACTAACAAATTAGCCACAAGATTAGAAATCATGGTTTAGGAGCCATGCAACTGGGGGCTGCAAGATTTTGAACCTCCCCAAATTGCTTCTGGGGATAACATCACTATTATAAAACTTAAGATTAACAATTGAGATATTTTGAGATATTTTGCAGACCCTGCACTTGAGCAGTGCTATTCAGCTAGCACGGCTCAGATGAATAAACTGGCTTAGCTGGTCGTGTGGCCCCCACCTAGGAACCGACTCAGCATAAGAGGACAACTTCGACTCCTTAGGATTTCATCTCCCACCAGACCAATTGTCACTCCCTACTTTCAAACCCCCTAACCACCAAATTATCAGGGAGACTGATTTGAGTAATAAGAAAACTCTAGTGTCCCGTACAGCCGACTCTGTGTGAATTAAACTCTGTATTGTAGTTCCCCTGTCTTAATAAATCGGCTCTGATTAGGCTGCAAAGAGAACCCACTGGGCGGTTACAGCTCTGCTTTTGATCCTTTGTGGTAGCTCTTTTCTCATCCAAATAGTTCACAACAACCTTCAGATCTTTATTCAAAGGTCAATCCTATCTGAGGAATTCTTGACCTACCTGTTTAAAATTGCATCTCCTCTTCCCCACCTCCCATTTCTTATCCTCTTTATCATGCCTATTATTCATGTCTGTACTTATAACAATGTAACTTATATTTTTACATATTAAAAAAATTTTTTGAATATCACTTAAGAAGCTCTATGATGGGACTTTTTATCTGTTGTACTCTCTGTAATATTTTAAGCCCCTACAACAGTGCCTGGTATATAATGTGTTAAATGGCTTGAACAATTGTGTCGACTCTATAAACTTTAGAGAAAATGAGAGGAAAGAATAATTGTCTCAAAATATGTAGAAAGACTATTAAATAGGCCGGGCGCGGTGGCTCACACCTGTAATCCCAGCACTTTAGGAGGCTGAGGTGAGGGGATCACCTGAGGTCAGGAGTTCAAGACCATCCTGGCCAACACGGTGAAACCTCATCTCTACTAAAAATACAAAAAATTAGCTGGGCGTGGTGGCAGACACCTGTAATCCCAGCTACTCGAGAGGCTGAGGCAGGAGAATCACTTGAACCCAGGAGACGGAGGCTGCAATGTGCCGAGATCGCACCATTGCACTCCAGCCTGGAGGACAAGTGGGAGACTTCATCTCAAAAAAAATAAATAAATAAATTGAAAGACTATTAAAGAATTGGATGTATTTAAAGTTGGAAAGGACTACATTGTAAATTGGGGAAATCTATTATTGCAGTATTTCAAGCAAAGAGGAGATGTCAGGTTTTTTGCAGAGAGTACTGATAGTATTTGGGAGAGACTGCTCTTTTTCCTAAACTGTGCTACTATAATTTTCTCCAGTGAAAATAATTTTATTTCTTGATATTTTCTGTTCAACATCTGTAAAATAATAATAACACTTGGAAATAAATTGAAGTCGTTGGGAACTATAAGATAAACATTTAGATGACAAATCATTGAGTTTTTTATTTTCTAAAGTAAAAGTGCTTTTATAATAAGGTAAATAGAATTCTTCATGGACAATTTATGGATTGAATATGTGAAAGTGGCTTTTTCTAAGCCATATATTGATTTGATGTTCATAAACACTTTTCCTTGCCGATACAGTATGATCACAATTAATTGAAGTGAAACATTATGTTTGGTATATTAGCATTACAAGATGAGCTTCTTTGTAAAGTTTGAACAAAAATGTCATATATAGACTTTTTTTGGTGCTTTTTCAGAATAATCTCATCAAAACAAACATTTTATGTCACAGGAGTTTATCGAATTTTATTATTTGTGTTAAGTATAATGAAAATTATATTATGAAAAAGATTTTGACACAATCTAAACATCACAATAGTTGCATGGAATCAATGAAAAAGTACTTGACTTTTATGTAATACTTGCTATATGCCAGACCCTGTGTTTTAAATAATTGACTAATTTATCAGATAAATTTGATGAGTCATTATCTTTAATTTTATAAACTCAATAATTAAAAATATTAATTATTTTAAAATATATATTATATATATGTATTTTAAATTACAGCATAAAAATGTTTAAAAGCTGTCTAAAAATTAACATTTCCTGTAAACCAAACACTAGGAGAAAATCTTTGCAAAATTCATATCTGATGAAGAACTGGCATCCAAAGTATACAAAGAACACTTAAAGCTCAATAATAAGAAAATAAACCACCCAATAAAAATATAACCAAAAGAGCAAAATATATCTCATCAAATAGGATATACAGATGGCATGTAAACATATGGAAACCCAGGGTTAACATCATATGTCATCAGAAAATGCAAATTAAAACCATGAGGTACTGCTAAACACCTATTAGAATGGCCCAAATCCAGAACACTGACAATGCCAAATGCTGACGAGGATGTGGAACAACAGGAACTGTCATTCTTTGCTCGTGGGAATGAAAAATGCTACTGCCATGTTGGAAGACAGTTTGGCAGTTTCTTACAAAACTAGATATGCACTTAACATATGATCCAGCAATCACATTCTGTGGTATTTACCTAAAGGAGTTGAAAACATGCCCACACCAAGGCCTGAGCACAGATGTTTATAGCAGCTTTATTCATAACTGCCAAAACTTGAAAGCAAGCAAAATGTTCCTCAGTAGGCGAATAAATAAACTGTGGTATATCCAGACAATGGAATATTATTTGGCAATAAAAGGAAATAAGCTATCAAGAGACAAAAAGACATGGAGGAATCTTTAATGCACGTTGATACATGAGAAAGGTCAGTCTGAAAAAGGTATTTACTGTATGATTCTGACTATATGATATTTTAGAAAAGGCAAAATTATGAAGATAGTAAAAAGATCAGTAGTTGCTAAGGCTTGGAGGAGGGCATACAGGGATGAATAAGTGGAACATAGAATTTTTAGAGTAGTGTAACTATTCTGTATGGTATTGCAATGCAGAATATTTATCATTACGTATTTCTTAAACCTATAGAATTTACAACACAAAAAAGTGAACCATTATGTAAACTAAGGACTTCAGTTTTTATAAGTGGATAAATATTGGATCCTCGATTGTTGATAAATATATCACACTAATGCAAGAGGTTAATAATAGAGAAAACTGTGTATGTACTTGTGTTTGAAGGGGATGGGGTAAATGGAAACTGCAGTTTCTGCTAAATTTTTCTGTAAACCTAAAACTACTCTAAAAAATAAAGTCTATTCATTTAAAAAATTCGTCCCAAGTTTAGTTAAAGCAGAACTATAATACCGTAATGCTTTTATACTTAACATTTTCTCAGCATCTCCGTTAACGAAATGAAACTGATGATTTCTTCTAAGGTGTGTGACCCTGTTTCATTGCTGCCGGCTGCAACTTCTTAGATACTTGAGAAAAACCTGTTACTGTCCATTCTAACTTTTGGAATATCCTAGGCTTGCTTTATTTAAATGCCCCTGAGGCCAACATGACAGAAGAGTGACAGAGAGTAAAGTACCAGAACTTTGTAGTTTCTAAAACCAATTCAAAGATGTATATTCAGCATTCCCCTTCTGATCTTTTGCTAGAAGATTCTCTGTAGCTAATTCTTGTAAGAGGAAGAAGCATCGGGCGGGAATGGTTCTTATTTGAATTATCGAGATAGCTTCCCTTTTTAGGGCTTGTGGAAGGAAACCTGCGAGCATATGAGTGTTCGATATTTGCTTTCGAGGCCGGTACTCAGCTATATGCTGACCCTCATGACATCCTCTGTCAAGTCTGTCAAGTTCAGCAGAATGATTGATGTTACTGGAGATAAGCTAAGAAAACAAAGAAAGTGTAGTGGAAAAAACTGAGACTGGATTAGTTTCTGAATTATTTAATTCTGAAGACGAACCTTTTGCTATTCATGGTAAAATTATTAGAGTGAATTGCAATTAATGTAAATGTTTAAAGAACTAATAGATCAGACCTTTTAAAAACTAATTGATAATATAATTCACAAACATTTACTTGATTATCTTGGTTCAAAGTATACATTAAAAGAATTTTAGACAGAGGTTTTACAACTTAATTATATACTAATGTATTCCTGAGGCCATAGACTCTTAGATTTAACTAGAAAGTAGAATTTAGGTTATAATATGCATTTAAATTTCAAATTAGATGTAATACGTTGGAAGCAGGTCTCAGATATGTACAATGGCAATAAATCTTCTATATGGATAATTCCAAGTGAATGATTAGAATTTTCAAGAAAAGATGTTTAATACTAAATTTGGAATAATAATGACAAAACATTGGATATCTACTTCTTAATATTTCTAGTATCTTATAAGCACTGCATTATGTTAAAGACACATATACCTAAAAGAAGTATTTAATTATTTTCTTTCCTACTACCCTTAAAACCTGTTCCTCCATCACTGCTCATGACATATACACTGGAAAGGTAAAGCAAAACAATTAAAACCTAAGGTTTAAGAAAATAACTTCCATATGTGTATTAGGGTAGAATAACTATGGCAAACAAACAAATACACATACAAACAACAAAACTAAAACTCTCGGATGCCTTAAAGCACATAAGACATTTATTTTTGTTCAGATCAAGGGTCAAATGTTGGTGGGTCAAGAAGCTCTGCTCACTTATTTATCAAAGAACTCAAGGTTCTTTTACCCTAGGACCTTTTAATACTCCGTTGGATCCTCCACACCTTAACAGAATTCCAGAGAAAAGAAACTGCAAGCATGGAGGGTCCCATAGAAGTATTTTTAGATACCTATGCTGATCACCAATTTTGCTCAGATTTTACTGACCAGAAATTCATCCCATGGCTTTACTTGGCTTCAAGGAAGCTGAGAAATGCAGTCTGTGGACTCAGGGCTTCGGTAAGAAAAAAATTTTGTCTCTGTTGCTATTATAGCAGTAAAATTAATTATTTTGCCTGACTCTGGTTTCTCTTTAAACTTCATTTTAGTGTTCTTGAGAACATGTAGTACGCAACAGTTGGAAGAGGTCTGCTCTGAATTTTCAGTTAGATTTTGCTTAATTTCAATTGAATTCACTTTAAACCAACTCAAATTGTATTAAAATTGCATTAAGCACTTACCGTATCCTAGAAATGTACTAGACACTAGAGATCCCTGCCCTCAAGGAACTCAGGCTATGAGAAAAGACTCCATTATGAAGGTAGTAAGGAATACAATAAAAATATGAACTATGAAATACGAATATGCAAGAGACACAGGGCAGCACATGGCTAAATCTGCCAGGGAGAGCAGTAGATGCCTTCACTCATCTGAAACATGAGCACAGCATTATCCAGTGGAGAAAGGGAAAGTTTATTCTAAACAGAGAAAGTAGCAAAAGTAAAGGTATGAAAAAATGAGTGATGCAAAAAAAAAAAAAAAAAAAGGGGGAAAGGAGTGAAACATTGATAAGGAAACACGTATAAGGGAGATAAGGCAAGTGAAGTAGGTTGAGGATTCACATAAAATTTGCAGGTGAGAACCAAATATTTAATTGACTACATACGAGGAACATGAATCCTGCTTCATGCTTTCAGGACTTAAAAATGATGGCTATTATGGTTGCTATCATAATCTGGACTTACAGGAAATTTGTGATCTCTGGTGGCAAGAAAAGGTGCAAATCAGGAAGTGTGAAAAATATTTTAACTGCTCAATGGGTAAGAGAAACATCATGTAGTATGCCTATTCATTGATAAATAGGATAGTTTAGAGCAGTATTTCCCGTGCTGAAACCTATACCACTAGGAACATTCAATTGATTTTAGGTGAAGTGCAAACTGATTTTCCTATCATTAGTTATGTTTTAATTTTAATGTGTTTTCAGAAATGTAACTATTCAAGTGAATGAATTTGGAGAAAAATATTAAGTAATAGTAACAGAGAAGAAATATGGGTATGGCAAAATCTTGAGGGTGGTCCAATATACTTGTTGATGTACAATAGACAATAACTGTTAATATTTAGACACCATAGAGCTTACCTCAGGTTGAGATCTATGTCCTTCCTATCTTCTGTTGCCCCTTCTAAAAAATGACATATTGATAGGAGAGCAAAGTGACAGGAGGGTGTGTCAACAAGAGAGAGAGAAGCAAATATGGCACCAAATAGCATGCAGTAGAAGTCCCAGGGCAATCCTACACTCAAGCCCATGAGTTAGGTCTTGTGTCAGAAAGTCAAAGTAATATCATATTCTCTATTTGCTAGATAATTAATCAAAATAAATTTGTCATTTGATTTCTTCTTGTCCTGTGGCAACTATTTTGCTATTTACATGAAGAAAATAAATGACTCCCATATTTAACTTTAAATTTAGTCCCACACTATTTCTGAAAATGTGTGTCCTATTCCAAATTTCGCATTAAATTCATTTTATTCATCTACCAAGACAATAAATAAAACATGATTCTAATTGCAATGCAAGAATACCAGACAAATGCAGAGAAAAAAACTACAGAGAGAAATGAAAAAGAGGAGATAATAATTATAAAAAACAACTCTAATTTTGAACTAAATACAATAAGAACAGAAATTCATGTTCTTTTTATAATTTTCCAAGATATTGGATTGTGTGCATTTCTGAGATGAAAATTATTAAAGAAGGTATTTCCTCTTTGGAGATTTGTCATTAAGTTTTCAAGGTGAAGATTCACTGTTAGGGCTGGGTGTGGTGGCTCATGCCTGTAATCCCAGCTACTCAAGAGGCTGAGGTGGGAGGATCACTTGAGTCCAGGAGGTGGAGGTTCCGGTGAGCCAAGATTGTGCCACCACACTCCTGGGCAAGAGAGCCAGACCCTGTCTGCAAGAAAAAAAAAAAAAAAAAAAAAAAAAGACTCGATATTGAAGAAAACAGTTGATAAAGTATTATCTCATATATTTAATTAGCACCAGTTTTCTAATGAAAGAGAAACATGTGATTTGACTGCCTTATACTCCAGAGACTTGCAGAATCATCTATAAATGGACTAAGCAAAAAAAAGAAAAAAAAAAACAAAACTAAGGGAAGATTAAATTCTTGATGATACTTTAGATTACTCAAGATTGTTGTATTAGTCTGTTCTCATGCCAATGTAAAGAAATACCTGAGACTGGGTAATTTACAAAGAAAAGAGATTTAATTGACTCACAGTTCCACATGGCTCAGAAAACTTACAGTCATGGTTGAAGCAGAAACAGGCACCTGCTTCACAAGGTGGCAGGAGAGAATGAGTCCAAGCAGGAGAACTGCCAGGCACTAATCAGATCTCATGAGAACTCACTGACTGTCACGAGAACAGCAGCGGGGAAACCATCCTGATGATTCCGTTGCCTCAACAAGGTCTCTCCCTTGACACACGGGGATTATGGAGTTTATGGGGATTACAGTTCACGATGAGATCTGGATGGGAACACAAAGCCTAACCATGTCAGTTGTAAAATTAATCAATTATAAAAAGGCTGTCAATTCAGTGAGGAAAACAAGAGTCATTTTGAAATTTTGCAGGTAAAATTATATTATTCATGGAGCTTGACTTAAAAAAATTTGTAAGTTCTGTTGTCTGTAAAATCCATAGTCAAGTTACTTTTCTGATAAATAATAATAGCAGAAATAATAATAAATATTATTTACTCTTCTCTTTTATGTGTTCTTAACATATTTAAATTTTCTAGTTGCACAAAACAACTAAAAGGACATACTAGTAGATGAATGTGTGATGATGCAATTATCTTTCTATTGCTTTTAGTTCACCCACTGGCTGAAGGAGTTTCTGGAATGCTATGTGTTAAGCCATAGCTTTTAAAGGCCAAAGGAAAATTCTTATTCAGATTCTCTATGTGCCTCACATGAGAATAGGACTGTATTAGTTATGCATTGCTGTGAAGCAAATTACTCTGAACTTTAGCAGTTTAAAGAAACATAGATGCCGGGCGCGGTGGCTCAAGCCTGTAATCCCAGCACTTTGGGAGGCCGAGACGGGCGGATCACGAGGTCAGGAGATCGAGACCATCCTGGCTAACACGGTGAAACCCCGTCTCTACTAAAAATACAAAAAACTAGCCGGGCGAGGTGGCGGGCGCCTGTAGTCCCAGCTACTCCGGAGGCTGAGGCAGGAGAATGGCGTGAACCCGGGAGGCGGAGCTTGCAGTGAGCTGAGATCTGGCCACTGCACTCCAGCTCGGGCGACAGAGCAAGACTCCGTCTCAAAAAAAAAAAGAAACATAGATTATCTCTCATTCTTTCTCAAAGCCAGGAATCTGGCTGCTTCTCAGCTGTGTTCTGGCTCAGAGTCTCTCATATGCTACAGTAAGGTACTGGCTGGGGCTGCAGGCATTTGAAGAACTGACTGGCGGGAAGATATACTTCCAAAATGGTGCACTTCCATGGCTCTTGACAGAATGCCTTGGCTGTTGTCTTGTGGGCCTCTCTTCTGCACTGCCTGAGCATCCTGTGATGTAGAAGCTGGCTTTCCTTGAAATGAGTGACTAAGAGCAAGGAAGAAGCCTCTGAAATAGCATGTTGGCAATTCTGATGTATGCTGGTGGTGACATCGAATACACAAGGGTGTGCACTCCAGGAAGCAGAGATTATTGCAGGTTAGCTTGGAGCCCAGATACCACAAGGCTAAATTGATTGTGTTTGAAATAATTTTTGAAATAATTGTCCAGTCTTTGGAAATAAGATTTAGTTAATTCAGCACTTACAAATAATAGCCAAAAGCACATGGCATTGAGTGTACACAACTACCTTTTTGTTCACACTTTATAGCAATACAGTAAAACCTGAAAAATGTAAAGGCAAATACAGTTTGTAATTTTAATCTTCTTAGATTAATTTACACAATGGAGGTATTTTTTAGAGAAGATACTTTTTCATTAGGAGTGTAATTGAGAACATCAACTCACTTCACATACCAAGGAGTTTACAGATGAAAGTGCATTAAGATCATTGTTAACCCGCACTGTGTAGAAGCTTAGAAGTGACAGGTTTCAATTAAAACCTCTTCGTTTTAGATTTTAAACTTTCTAATTTCACCTGATAAATGTACTCAATCACAGAAAGAAGAAAATATAATTAACTCCTTCTAGAATCACTCAGCAGCACTTTTACATACTCAAATAAATCAACGTTTCCAAAATAAAAGAGAAAATATTAACAATCACCACATTTTGGTAGTGAACAATCATCACAAAAATCACATTGTGATATTACAGGGTCAGGGAAGGAAGCACAAAGAGTGTAAAATGCATTTTACTGTTTTGGGTATGTTATATCCTGGTATTTCAGGGCCCAGTTTCATTAAAACTCTTCCTTTAGGTTGTTATTGATTTCAAAGTCTTACTTAATGGAGGACTTGTGACATTTTACACATGTAGTCTATTTCATATTCAGTAATTTATGGTTCAAATTACTGGCCCTCATAACCAAATTGCTCAGTTGAACCCTTCCTTGGCTCAACATCAAAGTACAGTTGAAATAAGAGCCTTGGATGAATTTGAAAGCAGTTGTAGGCTCTGGATACTTTAGCATTATACTCCCTGCTCTTATACTCATCATGGTTTGGTAAAACTTATATAATGTTTATCGTAAAAAAGGAAAAGACAAATATTCTGTACCTTTATGAGCCATGGAAGCTTAAACATTTAAGCTAACTTGGTTTCTTCCCTAATGAAATTTTTGAGAAGACAATTTATGTTTAAAATGTTATTAATTTTAAAAATAAGAATAATTGATATTCAAAATTTAGAATATCAGTTTCCTTTTTCTGCCTTTTTTGTAAGAGAGTACATGCAGATAATACAGTAGTATTATCGTCTACTATTTCCTACCTCAGCACACCTGAGGGTCATGGGCCAAGAAAGATATTAGTGTCATTAAATATTGCACTTTAATTTGGAAACATAAAAAAACACTAAGACTCATTATGTTGCTCATGACCCATGATAGCTTTTTAGGAATTCTTGTGTAGAATGGAATGAGCAAACCTCCTAGACTTATTTTACTGTTCTGTAACACACGTGATTCTTTGAGATATAGGATTGGTTCTTTCAGTGGCATTTAGACTTGAAATAACTTTCTAGATTGGGAGCTTGACCTGTTTTTCTTTTGTGATTCTTGATTATACAATAGTATTCTCATTGTTCATTCAGGAATGCTGCAAATGCTATTTCTATTTCTGGAAGAGATGTGGGTCTAAGAAAAAAACTGGGATAAGCAAAGGAGTGTACAACTATACTAGTTTCTATTCTACATAATTTTAGTTCTCAAATGTGGAATATTCTAGTGAGAATACTTTTGCTTTCTTCCTTGGAATACATTATGTGGGATACAAAGAACAAAACAGCTAAAGCAAACAGAAAAATCAAGTAGTTTAGTGTTGATTCTGAATCCGAAGATTTGAGTAACAGTCCAGGACTCTGCTCTGCTCAGATTTTAGATTAGCTTAAGCCCGCATCCTCTTTAAGCATATGTTGCTAAGCATTAGCACAGTGTTGCAGAATTAGGCTGAAGCCAAATAGCTTAGGTTCAAATCCCAGCCCTAGTCTTTTCTTGTCTTAATGACCTTGTATGTGAAAAGAGGTTAGCTAGTAGTAGCTGACTTCCAGGGTGTTGGGAAGATTGAATGAATATGTAAGTGCAAAGTGTCAGGGACTAAACTCTACAATTATTCATTATTATCATTATTTCCTAGTCTGTAACTTTAGTAACTAATTTTTATATAACTCAAATAATACAGTACATAAAAAAGTATTGTTACCATAAAACACTATTAAAATATGAGACATTGTTATAATATTTAATAGGTGGTAGAAACAATGGGATTCATAGATAGGCTGAGGAGTAGCATCAAGTAGAGATTAGAAAGTGAAATGGGGCACATGACAAAAAACAAGGACAAAAAAATGTGGAACTTGTGAAAGAATTTGAGCTACCAAGAAAGGAGAATTCAGGAACTATGTAATTGTAAGGCATCTATAGTAAAATGGTTACTTTTATCTTGGATAATCAATAGTATTTAACTTTTCTTTATGGAAAAAAAAATGTAATTGACTCACCCATTGCACATGTGGCCTAAGTTTCCTAACAGGACAATCCACGGGACATAGCTGCCTAGCAGTTCCATGGGATCACTTCTCCACTTCAGAATGCTTTGAGTACATATCTACATGGTTGTTGAGGAGAACACAAAACCTGAAATTCATAAAAGAACCATTTCTATTAACTAGATGGTAAATTTGATCTTTAAAAAAAGTTTTATTTAATGTTGATGGTATTTAATCAAGATTCTATGCAGATGGGATTGCTAGATAAAATATAGGACACTCAGTTAAATTCAAATTTCAGGTAAACAAAAAATACACGTATGTATTTTTTTCTGAGGCTGGATCTCGCTCAGTCATCCAGGCTGATGTGCATGACCATAGATCACACAGCCTCAAACTCCCAGCCTCAATGGATCATCCAAACTCAGCCGTCCAAGTAACTGCAAATACATTTTTAGTATAAGTATACACTGTGCAATATTTGTTATTTAAAATTCAAATTCAAGTAGACATTCTATATTTTTATTTTCTAGTATGGCAACCTTATTCCAAGTCAGCTTTTTTGGGACAGTAACTTGCACATGTCTGTCTACCGAATGTTGTATAACAATGATACTTGTCAAGCATCTACTATGTGCAGTGACTCAATCACTGGTCTCAAGTAATGAAGGTCAAGGACATATCAAGATATTGGAGACTCAAAGTAGTGAAAGAGTTATAGTGCTCTTCTCTGATGTGATTCAAAATAAAAATATTTCCAAGCTGTAAAATGGATGTAAGAAAATTCAATTAGGTTCTGACCTTTTACATTCTGATTCCTGCTTTTTTGAAAAAATCAAATGTCAACTTTTTGCAAATAAGAAATTTTTTCTCTTTTCCTGCCCTGGGTTTGCAGACATTCCAAACTTGAGTCTGATCTGATTATTGAGTAATTCATTATTATACACAGTACAGAGAAAGAGCTCAATGATTATCTACTGAATAAATAAATGAATGGATGAACGAAGACGGGATATAGTAAAGGGAAAATAAAAAGACATGTAACTGTGGAACAGGCAGAATATTGATTCTAAATTACAGATATAAACAAAATCCTTGGAGGTCCATGGGATTCCAGAGTGTATGAATGGAATACAGAGAAATAGGAAGATTTTTGACAGAATCTATGGGACAAGAAAGTATTACATGACTATGTGTGAAGTCTTTTAATAAGATATTATATTATTAAAATAAGGTTTCTGCTTTCATGTTTGGGTTCCAAAATCTAGCACAGTGCCTGGTTCATTTTTAGTAATGAAAATCTATTTAGAAAGAATATAAGAAGAAAAACATAAAGGGAAGAAGAAAAAAGAAAGAATATTAATTAGTAATTGCTGGGAATAGGTATAGAAATAGGAATTTGCATAACATACTAAAGTAAGATATGTTATGCAAATTCATAATAGGATATATTGAAATGAGTCAAATATAAAAATGGAAATTAAACTGCATCCAGAATATGCAGCACTTTGAAAGCAATGGTAGACAAGATTTTAAAACCTTTTTGTATGGCATTGTAACACAAAAGTTGCATAATTAAGTGTACTACTGTACAGTGATTGTATTAACATCAAGAAGGTCTTTTTGGTCATCCATTCTAAAACAGTAGTTATTGAGACATTTCTAATATATGCATATTTATTCATCAAGCATATACATATACTACTGTAATAACATTTATTTATTTTATAATTGACAAATAAATTTGCATACATTCATACAATGTGATGTTTGAAATATGTATACATGTGGAATGGCTAAAGTGAGCTAATTAACATAAGAATTACCATACATACTTAACCTTTTTTGTGAGAACACTTAAAATCTACTCTCTTAGCAATTTTTAAGAATAAAAAAATTGTTAATGATGGTCACCATGTTGTACAATAGATCTCTGGAACATATTTCTCTTATCTAACTGAAATTTTGTATCCTTTGACCAACATCTCCAGAACCCCCATAACTACTGTAATAACATTTGGCACATTTTAAAACACATGCAAAAGTGAAAATTAAGTGTTTTATCTCATCTATTTTAATGTCTACTTTTGTGTGTAGAAGTTTTAATATTTGTCTCTCATTCTCCACTGGCTTATAATGAGCAGTCCTCAGAATGTATGAATTTCACTTTGGAAATCTCCACACAGGAGCTAGGAAAATCAATGGCATGATTTGGGAAATAACTAGGAAAGAGGTATGAGAACCAGATTTCTGTCTGTGATTGAGAAACCGTAAGGGGTAAAATATGTGCTAGAATCATTTCAGAAATAAGACCTTGTAAGTAACTAGATGTAGTGGGTAAGAAAAAGGAAAAAGTTGAGAATGAATGACTTTAGGGTTTATGACAAAAAGAACAATCCAGTTGGTAATGAAAATATGGAGATCAAGAATAGTAATACTAGCTGACATTTATTAAATAACCATGTTCTAGGGACTGTGTCAAATCCTTCGGAATTTACTCCTTACAACACAACAAGATGGGCATAATTACTAGTTCCACCCATCTTGAAGATGAGAAAACTGAACCCTAGAGAAAATGAGTTAATTTTCTTGTAGTCCCAACTGTGGTAAATGTTGGAGCCAGGACTTGAGCCTGGGGTCAGTCCGATTCCAGAGTCTGTGTTCCTAAGCACCAAATTCTTCAAATTAACAGGAAAGGGTGAGGGAAAGCAAGGATGGATAGAGTGAAGGAATGGTAAGTCTGGTTTAGAAATGATGTGTGCTGAAAAATAACTTTAGACTTAGACACATTTGAATTTAACCCCTCTTATCAACCAAAAAATAACGTCTGAAAAGATTCCTTGTTTGAAAAATGGGGATATTAACAAACATTATGCCATGTTATCAAAAAGATCAAAAGATACATTGCTAATACAGTGCCTGTGACAAGCTATAGACCGTTTGTTAACCCCCGAGTTACCGTAAACTATTTCTACTATTAGAACAGCTTGCATAATTAAAAAAACAAAAAACAACCACCCAGAAATCAACTATAAATTGTTCATAGGCTGACACAGAACATAACTAGTGACCGCTCTCTGAAGCTTCTGGTACTCAGTCTAAGGCAAATTTGAAAGATGATAATTATGCAGAGCCAAGGAGAATTTCATATTTTTATTATTGTCTAAAAAGTAAACACTTGAGAGCTTAAATTTATTTAGTCCCAAAGGGTGGTCTCTGGAGTTCAAGTAAGATGTCTATCTATTAATCTATCATTCTATCTATCTAGATGTCTATGAATTCTGATTCTAGTCATGACTGAGAGAAAGCATTTCAAAAAAAAAAAAAAAAAAAAACCCTCACCAACACTGAGCAGTCCCACTTACATTTAGAAGGTAGAAAGCAGTCCTAAGTTTCATAAATTATTATGGTATGATAGTACACCTTTCCTTTATCTTATTTATTTAATTGGCTTAACTCACTTCCAGATGCCAGGCAGCTTCACATTAAACCCCCATGTAGACAGCAGGACATCAAATAATTGGCTATTACAATTGTTCCCTCTTCCAAGCATCCCCATCTAGAATGTAGAATGAATGGCTGGCTCATGAAGGTAAGCTAGGTCGCTGAGTCACAGTTACTACACATCCAAGTATATATCCGATCAACACATGGCTTTTCTAGTATAATTGCATTGTACTATCTTTCACTCTTTTTTTCTAAACTGGTTCTCTAAATACACTCCAGGCCAAAATTAATGCATTTAAGCTGCTAGAACTTTGTCCATGCCATTTCCTTATTAAAAATTAAGTGTCCAGCTGAAGTCCATCTAGAAAATGATATTTTTTCCTTATGATTTTAGCATCAAGTGACTTGTCTACTGAACAACAGAAAAATCTTCTGTATTCTGTATTTAAAAATCCAAATATTTGATATTTAGTATAAACTATCTTCAATTATAAATTGTGGACTGGGCGTGCTGGCTCACACCTGTAATCCCAGCACTTTGGGAGGCTGAGGTGGGCGGCAGATCACTTGAGGTGAGGAGTTCGAGACCAGTCAAGCCAACATGGTGAGACCCCATCTTTATTAAAAACACAAAAATTAGTTGGACATGTTGGCCGTGCCTGTAGACCCACCTACTCTGGAGGCTGAGGCAGAAGAATCGCTTAAACCTGGGAGGTGGAGGTTGCAGTGAGCTGAGATCATGCAACTGCACTCCAGCCTGGACAACAGAGCGAGATTCTGTCTCAAAAAAAAAAAAAAAAATTATGAATTGCATTGTTTTTGTTTTTGTACATGAATATGCCATCTTTCCAATTATATTCTTTTTAGGGCAGAGAATTTTTATACTTTTTTTTTACAACCATGGAATAACCAAGTGCTTTATTGTTTTTTAAATGTTTGTGGGTTCACAATAGTTGTACATATTTATGGGGTACATGAGGTACTTTGAGATAGGATAATACACCATGGAAAATGGAGTATTAACCCCCTCAAGCATTTATCTTTTATGATACAATCACAATTGTACTCTTTTGTTTTTGAATGTACAAATAAATAATTTTGACTACAGTCACCCTGTTGGTTTTATATTTATTTATTTATTTAGAGGCAGAGTCTTGCTCTGTCACCCAGGCTGAAGTGCAATTGCACAATCAGCTCACTGCAACCTCCACCTCCTAGGTTCAGGTGATTCTTGTGCCTCAGCCTCCCAAGTACCTGGGATTACAAGCATTTGCCACCATGCCCAGGTAATTTTTGTAGTTTTGGTAGAGACACGGCTTTGCCATGTTGACCAGGCTGGTCTCAAACTCCTGGCCTGAAGTACTCTGCCCACCTCGACCTCCCAAAGTTCTGGGATTACAGGCGTCAGCCACCATGCCCAGCCTGCAATCAAAGCATCTGTAACTCTTCTGAACATTTCCTTCATAGGTGTTTTGGTTGGGGTTCTTCAGTTGAAACAGAAACTGACCCAATTGAAGAAAAAGTTGATGGAAAGACAGGAAGAGTGCAGTCTGACTTACAGATAGGCCCTTCCAGGAAGATTCATCTTAATATTCAGTTTTATCATTTTCTGTTCTTGTGCCACTCACTCAAGATTTAAATTTTTATGACCAAGATTGTGATGGATCTATTTTGGGCCATTTGGATACTCCCTTGATTTCCAGTTCCACAGAGATGATGTTCCCCCAATGAAACCCTTAAAAACAGGGAGTTACCCAGAAAAGTGGGGGTAGATGCTGGAGAAGTATGAACAGCAGATGAGTCCTGCCCCTTATTTCACAAACAGGGATGCTATACTTGTCTATCTAAAGATGATAATTCTGAGTTAAAGAAAAATACCAATAGCTTACACACACAGCTAGACATGTAAATGTCCTTTGGAAACCAGAGAGCCGAATCTGGGATCTGAAGTTCCTAGACGATTAATCACATTGACTATTAATATGCTGATTTCTTAATAAGAATTAGATCTGTACCTATTTAGAATGAGTAGACCTGTTAAATAATCTTGGACAAGCTATAACATTTTTGAATGCAGCTTTGTACTTTTTGAAATAGGGATGATACTAATATACTTAAATAAATTGTTATAAAGATTAAATAAATGAATACCCAATGCATAATATAATATGCCAGGCTATAATGATTTTTCAACTATTGTTAACTACAGCCATTATGATTTTCAAGGTTGCGGATTCAGTTGATCAGTTCATCCAGTATGTCTTATTTATATCCAAACACCTTTATAATTGGCTTATTTGTATTCAAATTAAAGACACACCTAACCAGTGATTCCATTTAAATAATACTACTCTTGAACATTAAATTGCTTTTCTTAAAATCAAAACTTAAGAAATTACAAGTTTAATAAATATTTTTATACTGCTCAAGCCTTTTTCATTTTAATGCAGAGAACTACAGAAAAATATTAATTTCAGAGAGTTTATTTTAGTGATATTAGAGAAACTAACAATCAGTTAAGGGTCTGAGAGCAGAGAAGACAGTTATGGTCAGAGCTAGTTAGAGCTTTACAAAGGCCCATCAGTGCAAAACTTAAAAATGTTCTCATCATAAAACCGAAAGGTCAGATAAGTTGAAATATTTGGAAGATTATGTTTGTAAATATTTGAGGGAGTGAGGGGAGTGGAAAAGAACATACTTACTTTCGTAACATATAGATAAAGTTAAGATGGTAGAGATCTGAAGTTATAAAGCCTTAACATTCATGATAGGGAAGTATGCTTCAGTTTGATTTAAGTAAATACTGAACAAAAACATTTAAACTGACCATTTAAGACACTTTAAAGGTTTAAATTGTCTCATTTTCTTTCAGGTTATCCTAGAATGGCCAGAAATTTGATTTATTTACTTTATTCCCAAATAATCAAATTGGAAAGTTTGCTAAGTTTTATAACTTTGAGATCCTTATAGCTTTCTTCTGAATTGTGGAAATAGGAAATAAAATAGAAAAATAGAAAATAAATATGTATATTTTTTTCTCTGTTTATATACAATCTGCACTGTTTAGGATTTCAGTATTTGTCATTGTGTAATGACAAACCTCTTTGGATATAACATGATAGGAAGTTTTGGAGAGATATTGGAGAAACTTATATATACTGGAGCTGAAACAATCTTTACAAAAGTTTTTTCTTTTTGACTAGAACATTATTGCCTAAATCCCAGGGCATGTTGGATGCCAGGTCGTCTTCAAAATGTTTTGAATCTAAATGCATTGTCTTTTCCTAAGATAAATGAAAATTCTCATTAAATTATTCTAAAATTCAAATGTACATAAAAGTATCATGGTGAGTCTATTTAAAATTCACACTCCTGTTGTCCATCTTCAGAAATTCTTATTCAGTAAACATACAGAGAGTCTCAGGAATCTGCAACTTTGTAAAGAAACTCAGATGATTTTGATACAGGTTGTTTACAGATTACACTTGGAGAACCAGGGTTTATGGCTTCTCTCTGATATCAATACTGCCTATTTATTATTAATTATTACAAGTTTCCTACTAATAGCTGCTCCTCCAATCAACTTCAACTCCTTGGTGGGGAGAGCAGCAATAAAGACCCAAAGCCTTTTTATGTATTATTGAATTGAGTTTTGTATTTATATTTGAACACAAATGTTGATACTTAAGCTGTATCCTCCCAAACCCTAGTTCCATTGCCTGTTAGTAGGTGTTCTACGAGAACAGAATTCCATAGTCAAACAGATTACTGTGTAATAATACTTTGTCTTCTCTTAGAGTTATAGACATACACCCCCATACAACATTATTTAGCTTTGTTTTAACCAGGCTTTCCATGATTCTAACTGTGGAATCTTCTTAGTAGAAGACAGCTTTATATCTTGCAGAAACACTGTTCCCCATTACGGAAAGTCTAAGCTCCGTCTTGCTTTCTTGTGAACCTGCTGTCTTTTTGACAATTCACACTACTGCTTTGGTCTAAAAGCCCTTTCTTTGGCTCATTTGAAACATACATGGAGTAAGATTAGTCAGAGACAACAGTGTGAACAGGGCTGAGAACAAGGTTTCATCCAAAAGTAAATATGATTTCATAGACTAAAGGATTCTTTATGTCTAAGAGGTAGCATAAGATACTCCTCCAAACACTTCTTTTTAAAGGATTTGGAAATGGAATCAGGTAGATTTTGTGAGTAGAAAATGATTCAACACTTATTGGATGAAAGCAAAGATATGGAAAGTCACATTTAGTGACTACTGGTTTGGACCACACTGTGATCAAACAAATTTTATAAATATACTTGAAGAGGGATTTATTCTTCATCCTAGGGACCTGGAAAATATGAACAGAACAATAATTGTCAATATGCACAGCATCAGGTAGCAGACAGAATATTTTGACCAAAAATCAGGGGTAATATTGTTTAGGAAGTCTGTGTCTTTCTGGGAGAAGAATGGCCTCAGCTGAGAAGCTGCCTAGGATGATCCAAATTCCTGGTATTGATTCCTTGAATAACATTGTATTTTAGTTTCCATGTAGTTCTGCCTTAGAGAAAGCTTATCTTCATCATGGCAGTGAGTGCCCTCTGGTCAGAATAAAGTCATAATTCTTATTGTAAATGAATAAATTGGTATTCTGTTGTACATTCTAGTCTCTCATTAATTTAATTTAGAGTAAGTTAGTATCCCTGAGTCTGATCACATCTGAGGAACTACACAATTGATTTTCTGGGCAAAGACCTTTCCAAAAAATACAGACTGCAACAAAATCACCATTATGATACTACCCTGTGAGGCTTTTATAGACTATTACAAAATACTTTCCAGGTAAACCCTTATTTTTCTATTTGTTTCTCCTGAAAATACAGTACATTGAATATAAAGATTTGCATGAAAACGTGAGCCTTATTTCTAATGAAGATATTTTTGTTTTTTTGAGAAGAAAGAAGTAAATTTAGTCCTCATCACTTGCTGTTGGTGTTGTTTAGCAGGCTCTATAGAAGAAATTATTCATTTGAGAATCGATGTCTTCCTTTATTGCTTTTTCTCATAACCCTGCAAAATAGATGAATAAAAGAAAATTACACTGGGCAAATATCTTATATGCTATTCTTTAAATCTTGCAAATATAATTCCCAGTTTCTTTCATTTCAAATCATGAGGTTAAACTCAGCTCAGTCATGCAATTCCAGCTGAAATTTGTTGGGACTTAACCTGCATAGCTAAATGTTCAATTTAAAAGTTCTTCTTGCACCTAATTTTCACCCAGTGAAAAAATATGTAGTTATTACAGGCAATTGTAATGTGAATTAAACTGTGCATAATTTCTAATACTTTCAACTGTGAGTTCTTTGTGGGGACTTCCTAAGTGATATAATAAGCTTTTTTTCCTGACATTTACCTCTAACCCAACTTTGAGATTTTATAAAACTTTGAACATTTTTATCCATGTTACGAAAACATTAACTCTACATATTTTACAGGTTAGAAAAATCTCCTCACATGTAGTACAGAATCTCAAACTCTTTTTTAAAAAATTTTTATTTTAGATTCAGTGGTACATGTGCAGGTTTGTTATAAGAATAAATTGCATGATACTAAAATTGGGTTTCTACTGATCATGTCACCTAAATAGTGAACATAGTACCCAATAGGAAGTTTTTCAGCCCCTCCCTCCTTTTGGAGTCCCTAGTGTCTGTTGCTCCTGCCCTTACATTCATGTGCACCCAAGATTTAGCTCCCACTTATAAGTGAGAACATGTGATATTTGCTTTTCTGTTTGTGTTAATTTGCTTAGGATAATGACTTCCAGCTGTATGCATGTTGCTGCAAAAGATACAATTTTGTTCATATTTTTGGCAGCATAGCATTCCCATGGTGTATATGTATCATCTTTTCTTTACCCAATCCACTGCTGATGGGCACCTAGGTTGATTCCATGTCTTTGCTATTGTGAATAGTGCTGTGATGAACATATATGTGCATGTGTCTTTACGGCAGAATGATTTACATTCCTCTGGGTATATGCCCAGTAATAGTATTGCTGGGTTGAATGATATAGTTCTACTTTTAGTTCTTTGAGACATCTCCAAACTGCTTTCCACAGAGACTGAACTAATTTCCATTCCCACCAACAGTGTATAAGTGTTCCCTTTTGTCTGCAGCCTCACCAACATCTTTTATTTTTTGATTTTTTAAAAAATAACAGCTATTCTGACTGGTGTGACATGATATCTCATTGTGGTTTTGATTTGCGTTTCTCTGATGATTAGTGATATTTAGCATTTCATATGTTTGTTGGCTGCTTGTATGTCTTCTTTTGAGAAGTGTCTGTTCATGTCCATTGCCCACTTTTTAATGGGGTTGGTTTTTTCTTCTTAATTTTTTTACATTCCTTATGAATTCTGGATATTAGTCTTTTGTTGGATGCTTACTTTGCAAATATCCTGTCCCATTCTGTAGTTTCTCTGTTTACTCTAGTGATAAGTTTCTTTTGCTGTGCAGAAGCTCGTTAGTTTAGTTTAATTAGGTTCCACTTGTCAATTTTTGTTTTTGTTGCAATTGCTTTTGAGAACTTAATCATAAATTCTTTGCCAAGCTGATGTCCAGAAGAGTATTTCCTAGGTTTTCTTCAAGGATTTTTATAGTTTGAGTTCTTACATTTAAGTCTTTAATTTATTTGAGTTAAATTTAGTATATGGTAGTGGGTAAAGGTCCAATTCATTCTTCTGCATATAGTTAGCCAATTTTCCCACACCATTTATAGAATAGGGAGTCCTTTCCCCATAGCTTATTGTTGTGGATTTTGTCGAAGGTCAGTTTGTTGTAGGTATGCAGCTTTATTTCTGGGTTCCCAATTCTATACCATTGGTGTATTGGTCTAATTTTATACCAATACCATGTTATTTTGGTTACTGTATCCTCGTAGCATAGTTTGAAGTGCAATGATGTGATACTTGTGGGTTTTTTTTTTTTAATTTTTTTTTTTAATTTTTTTGAGATGGAATCTCACTCTGTTGCCAGGCTGGAGTGCGGTGGTGTGATCTCGGCTCGTTGCATCCTCTGCCTCCTGGGTTCAGATGATTTTCCTGCCTCAGCCTCCCGAGTAGCTGGAACTACAGCTGCATGGCACCATGCCTAGCTAATTTTTGTATTTTTAGTAGAGTCGAGGCTTCACCATGTTGGCCGGGATGGTCTTTTTTTTTTTTTTTTTTCCTAGGATTACTTTGGCTATTTGGGCTCTGTTTTGATTCCATATGAATCAAAAATTTTTTTTTTTTCTAATTCTGTGAAAAGTGATGTTGATAATTTGACGGGAATAGCATTGAATCTGTAAATTGCTTTGGGCAATGTGAACATTTTAATAATATTGATTCTTCTAATCCATGAGCATGGAGCGTTTTTCCATTTGTTTGCATCATCTCTGATTTCTTTTAGCAGTGTTCAAAACTGTCTTTATCCTCTCACACATTTTAGTTGGAGGACTACTCCATAATTCTTTATTCTTAGTCTATCTTTTCTCAGTATCTTTTGTTTTGCTTTCTTGATATTATTATGTTAAAAAGAGAAATACCTGCTGACTTAATTTCTTAAGCATACATCTGAAAATTGGACAATGGAGAATTTACTCTTCTTCATTTTCTGAGCTGAATTTCTGATACTACTACAGCAATAATCAGTACCAGAAGCCCTGGGATATGTCTATACATCTATTTAAATTAACCATTATCCTGCAAGTTGCTCCAAGACTATACTATAATTAGAAACGCTTTGTAGTTTTACCAGTAAGTAGATATCCTCTTGAGTTCCCCCTGCTGTTCTCTGGAAGGATAACATTTTTTATTTCATGTCAAAATGCAAATGTGTAGCTTTCTTATGATATATTATAATCAATTAAATTTACATAAAATGAAAAATAATGTTTAATTGAGTAGACACATTTATATATATATTCTTTAAAAATATTAAAATAAAAATGTTTAATCAGGTGAAATGTTTCTCAGAATTATTTATTTGGCTATTAAAAAAATGAAATACCTGGGATACTTTGCCAATTGATACTTTTCAAATATGACAGTATTTTTTTTTTTTCAGATGGAGTCTCTTTCTGCCACCCAGGCTGGATTGTAATGGTGCGATCTTGGCTCACCGAAACCTCTGCCCCTCACATTCAAGAGATTTTCCTGCTTCTGCCACCTGAGTAGTTGGGATTACAAGCATGCGCCACCACGCTCAGCCGATTTTTGTATTTTTAGCAGAGACAGGATTTCACCATGATGGCCAAGCCGGTCTCGAACTCCAGACCTCAAGTGATCCTCCTGCCTCTGCCTCCCAAAGTGTTGGGATTACAGGCGTGAGCCACTGTGCCCGGCCAAAATAATAGCTTTTAAAGAACTTATTTTCTATTACTTTATTATGATTGCTCAAAATCAGTACACATCTAAGAGATAAGGGGATCCGAAATAAAATAATGGTTAGACAACACAAGTAATCCATCATTTACTTTGATGTGAAGTCAAGAGTACTATTGCTTCAGTCAGTTTTCATATTTTGAAATGTATTTATTGAGTACTTACATTAGGCCAAGTACTAGGTCTGGGGTTATGGACTAGGGATATATTAGTGGACCGTGATCTAATGGTTTTTAAAAACTACTGGAGAAGACAGATAATTGCACAATTATTTACATCATTATTTAATTACAAGGCTTTGGGAAGAAGGGTCTGTATCATTTTTAAATTGACAAAGAAAAGCGTGATTAGATTATGGTGTATTATGAGGAAATGACCTTCTGTGAGATTTAAGGCTCAGGGAAAGGCAGGCAATTAAAACATTTATACTATGTTAGTAATTCTAGAGTAAACCTCCCACATAATGCGATGTCATTATAAAAATTTAAGTGTGAGAATAATGCAACCTGATCAGATTGACATATTTTCTCCCACATTTTGTTATGAAAATGTTTTCAAACTTCTATTTGAAATTATTGTAAAGTAAACTTCCACATACCCACCAACTTGATGTTATAGTTGTACATATTTTGCTATATTTGTTTTAGCCCCATTCATTTTCTTTCCAACTTTTATTTTAGGTTCAGGGGTACATGTGCAGGTTTGTCACATATGTAAACTCACGTTACAGGAATTTGTTGTGCAGATTATTTCATCACCCAAGTACTAAGCCTAGTACCCAGTCATTGTTTTGTCACATAGGTAATAAGCACAGTAACTAATAGGTAGTTTTTCTATCCTCACCCTCCTCCTACCCTCCACCTGAAAGTAGGCCCCAGTGTCTTATTTTCCCCATTTGTGTCCATGAGTCCTCATCATTTAGCTCCCACTTATAAGTGAAAACATGTGGTATTTGGTTTTCCGTTCTTGCGTTAGTTTGCCAAGGATAATGACCTCCAGCCGCATCCATGCTCATGCAAAGGACATGACCTCATTCTTTTCTATGGCTGCATTGTATTTCTTGGTGCACATGTACCACATTTTCCTTATCCAATCTGCCATTGATATAGCCCATTCATTTATCCATTCAATTAGCCATCTATTAATCTATCTTATTTTAAGAGGGTTTTAAGATGAGATGTAACTTATATACAATAAAATTTGCCCTTTCTAGTATACAGTTCTGTGCTCTGACAAAGCACATAGTCATGTCAATATCACCACAATCAGGGTACATAAAAGTTTAATCATATATGTCTAATGCATTTCAGAGTTTTCTTTAGATATCAGTGCATTTCATATCTAAGCCTTTCAACATGCATATGATTCATTAGAGCTAAACATTTGTTTATAGTTACTTATATTTTTTGAAGTGAATTGTACATAGAATGAAATACATCATTCATAATCTTTCTGTGAGCACTGATAAATGCTTAAACCTGACCTGTGCAATGCTGAATCTCTACAAATATATAGAACGTTTTCATTATGCCCCCAAAATCTCCTTCTGCTCCTTTGCAGTTAATTTCTGGTCCCACTTTCCCCTTCACATTACATTAACAACCAGGGTTATGATTTTTCTTATATAACCATAGATTGGTTTTGCCTATTCTAGAATTTCAGGTAAATCAAGTCAAAGTGCATATGTTCTTTTGTGTAAGTCTTCTTTAGGTTAATATTATATTTCTGAAAGGCGAACGGGTTGAGTATATCATTAGTTCTTTTTAAATTGCTGAGTACTATTTTGTTGTATAAATAGATCATAGTTTGTCTATCCATTCTCCTGTTGATTGAAACCTGAGCTGTTTTCAGTTTTGGTGATTATGAATAAGCTATCATTAACATTCTTATACAAAGCTTTTAGTGAAAAAGAAGCACATATTTTTATTTTTCTCAGGTAAATATCTAGAATTGGAATTTCTCCATCATGGAGATATTTGCTTAGCTTAATTTTTTTTAAAGCCAGAATGTTTTAGGAACTGGTTCATCAGCATAACAGTTTAAAAAACCATGCTGCCTATAGGATGGATAATGGCTTGGGAATAAACGAAAGTGTATCGGGGAAGACAAATTATAATGTTTAGACTTAATAGGAGCTAGTGGATATAGAGGAGAGTTGATATAATTAAGATATATTTACAGGATAGAATAAATGGAATTAGGTATTAGATAGGATTTGAGGGGAGGGAGATGGATTAGTCAGATTTCAGTGTGAACAAATGCAAGATGGTAATATGACTTACAGAGATGGAGAGCATTGATGGAAATGGAGAGCCACCAGGTCTAGAGGAATATGCCTGAGTTCCATTTGGAACATATGCCAGTTGGATGTTCTCTCTTTTGGAATAATAATTAGCTGATTTGTGGCAATTTGTATATTGTTAGAACTACAAAGAAAAACAAATGCAATCTATTTTGCTACGCACCAAATAGACCTGTGTTTCCTAACTTTAAGCTGCTTTACCTTTCCCTTGAAGTAAAATACTTTAATTGCAATTTACACTAAAAAGAACATACATTTTACTTCTTCATGTTTAAAATTATTATAAATGTTAAAATATAACCTATTAAATTACTTTCATTTCTATACCTTAGAATTTATGACCCTTGTTTGAAAAAAAATCATAGCACTTTTATTGGACAAGGAGATGATTTATTACATAAGATTTAATTAGGATAAATGAGGGATATTATATGGTACAATATTTTCACAGATGGTCAAAATCCCATTGGGAAAAGCTTGGATTCAAGTTCATCTATTTAAGTTGCTTAAGATAATTCAGATAGAATTTGAAGGAATTAAGTTTACCAGTAATTTAAAGCATTACATTTATATTAAAGCACAAACAAGAATTATAATCTTTGTTGAAGTTACCACAGAATTGAAACTCCTTAACCAATTAAGCCAAATGAAGTTTTTAAGAAGACTTGTATAAGTCTTTTTAATTTGTGTTTTGCTGAAAAATAATGCCTGCCTAATGTTAATGATGATCCTGATCAAACTGATTTGGGACATAATTTTAGCCAGAACAACTTTTCCTATTTAGTTATCCTTGAAACAAGACAATGACATTTTAAATAATTACAGAAGTGCTGTGAGAGATAATAAAAATGAAAATAGGCACTATGTTTAAAAAGGGACCTCTACAAGCCATTTTATGTTTAAATATGCTTTTTATTACTCGATTTTTTGTAAATGTTGAGAAAAACTATTTAAAATTTGTATTGGCAGTCTCTAATCTCATGTTATATCACCTAACATACTTATGTAAAATAATAAGAGGTGTCATTAAAATGTAATTAAATATTCACATTTCATGCCAAGCTGTCAACAAGCCTCATTTTCTTTAATTATCTGTAGATTTTCTGGACCACCTGTTTTCAGGAGGGCTTTTCATTTCTAGGAGGTCAATAGAAGGAAAATAAAATGAAGATTTTTGCCAATCACCTTGTCTGGAATGCATTTGTTCCTGATTGAAGAATGACTCTAGCCTCCCTTAGTGCTTGGTGTTTCACTCTTGTCCAAAGGTCACAGGCTTTTAACAAGCAGTTGTAAAGTCTGACCGGAAGCTAAAAACAAAAAGCAGATCTATTTAAACAAATACAGTTTGAATACTGAAAAAGCTGGTAAATAACAGTACATTTGTTTTTTGGTCTATTCAAATCTTCTGAATGTCCTTAACAAAGTTAAATAAAGGTTTTATTCATTCGCGACTCATTGTTTCCTGCTTGCTAATGCTCATCTGGAATATATGAATTATAATTGGAAAGATTATATTAATTTTCTAATGAGCTGCATGAATATATGTAAAATAATGTTTAAAAATAAAAAATATTAAACAGATTATTGTTTACAAGAATGACATTGAGAGACTATCCCTAAACTTTGTTTAGCAAACATAAAAAGGTAATCTGTAGCGACTAGTAGGCTTGTTCGGTTTTGTTTCATTTTTTTTCCTTTAATATATTTGGAGATTTGTTGGCATTTGGAGAGTGAATTTTACAAACATGTTAAATGATACATCATAGTTTCCTTTACATTTTTTAAACTAGTCTGTCTCTTATAAAATGTAATGTAGGACAGTGGTTAAGACAGCCTCTAGAGGCAGCCTGCCTAGGTTTGAATCCTAGCATTACCATGTGCTGAAAATGACTTTGGGCAAGATATGTAATCTCTCTGTGATTTAATTTCCTCATTGATAAAATAAAAGAGAAGAACAGTATTGACTTCCTAAAATTGTCATGAAGATGAAGGGCATATAAAGTGGTTGTTTCATATAAGAGATAAAGTCTTGGGCTAGGGTAGTAAAATTGGGCATGAAAGTAGTCAGACAGAAAAGCAGTATATTTTCCAAGTGAAACTGACAGGCTTTGGTGAGAATTAATGTCTGGTGACTTTCAGCTGCCAGTTGATGTTAAGGTGATTGCAAGAGCGTGAGGGATGCTTTTGGAAGCACGATATCTTCAGTGGTAAACACAGGCCCTGGCAGCAGGTCACAGTGATTGTATTCATCATGGGCATTGGTGGTAAGGGATCATCTCCAAAGCCTTATTACCTCGAAATACTTTTTCACAGGTAGCATATCAATGAGTACAGCGCATTCAGGCAAGCAATATGGGGCTCAACTTGCAGATCAAAGGAGAGCTGAGGACAAAAATTTTTAAATGGAATTGGAAGCGTGTCATCCCAGTTATGGGAATCTATCCAGAAGAAAGCATCATTGACTTCCCATTCACAATTCAACCCATTTACAACCAGCTTCTGCCATCATTTGTCCATAATAACTGCTGTTGCCAAGATCATCTGTGATTTTCCTTGTACCAAATTCAATGGAGTCTTATCAATGGCTTTTGACAGGAAAGTTTCCATTCAAAGACCTAGTTCTCTAATTTATGTTCTATTTATATTTGTGATCACATTCATTTTCATGGCTTCATTTATTAATTATTAACTGGCAGTTAAAAATTGTATGTATTTATGGTACACTGCATGATGTTTTTGATCCATAGCTTCAAATACCATTTTATATTTGTAATCCCATACTCTCATTTGGACTTTATATCCATATGTCCTCTGATTAATCAAACAGTTCTACTTAGGTGTTTTAAATATAACATACCCAGAATCAAACATTTTATTTCTATATCTAGACGTTTTCCTCCCAAGCCTATTAATTTCCAAGGATGACAAGACTCTTTTTGTAATTCCCTAAGCTAGAAACTTGAGATTCACCCTCAATTATTCCACACCATACTCATGCTTGTCCTCCAATTTAATCCACAGTTCTTCTTTATTTATATCTTCAAAATGTATTTCAAATTGGTAGATTCCTGTCCATTTATGTGCCTGCATTCTATTGTAAACCATCATTTCTGACCCATTTTCACTTTTGCCACTTACTGAACAAGTCAATCCGTTTCTGTATAAGGGATCACATTGATATTTTTAAAACATAAATTTGATCATTTTATTTTTTGCATTAAAAGTTTCTATGGTTCTCCATTGTATTTAGAATAAACTACACAGTCATTGAGACCTACCAAGTACACCCTTTCCCTCACCTCCAACAGAATAAAAGTTTATTTCTCCAATCTCATTTCCATTTTCCCCAATTTTCCCCATTTCTCCGATAACCGTGTGTCAGCCACTCTCTCCATTTCGTTCCTAAAAGCACCGCTAGACCTTTGCACATGTTCTTAGGCAGGTCCCTTTTCCTCACTCACCTCTTAAATGAAGCATCATTAGAATTCATATATCAGTATAAGTTGCTGTCTTTATTAGTTATATCTAAACTAGTTCTCCCTGCATTTCCTATTATAGAAAACTTTTCATTTTTGAAATATCATCATGCATCATGATTTATAATTATTTTTCCTGTATGTCGTGTTTGTTTGTTGTCTATCTTCTTTACAAGACTGAATTGCCACGAGGTTTGGGATAGTATCTGCCTCATTCAATAGTGTCTCTCCACATACCTACCATGAAGTTCAATGCATTGGAGATGCTCAAAAACAGGTATTGGCTGAATGAATGCTTTTGTGAGAAATATACATCTAGCTCTGTGTGGGTGAATGTTGCATATATATGTGTGACCTAAATGGACTCACATTAAAAGGATACAAACCTGCATTCAGAATGTTCTTGCTAGCTCTTTGATTGGTTTAATGAGACGTTACTGTAAGTCAAGAGATGCCTTTTTCTAAAGTGCTTTCTGTCCTTAGTGCTCTTTGAAAATTGTGTCTAAGTTTCACTGAGTAAATATTACAAAATTACACTGACTGAATGTAAGTGGGCAAGGAATAGACGGAATCTGGCTTCTGCTTTCCACTAAAAGAGTCTTAACTACATATTTGAGATCACTTGGGTTGCACATTCACAGCCATAGTTATTCACTGTTGTTTTGTGGCACTGGTTAAGAATATAAACAATAAAGAGACCCAAATTGTAGTCTCTCCAGAAGGAAACAAGCAACTTCAAGTCTCCTCAGTCAGCACAACACTTGAAAATTGTTCTCCTAGAGAAAGCGGATGCTCAGAAACACAAATTGGTTATCAGAACAGATTTATTGTAAAACATATGTGCAGTGCATTTATACACACTTAGATGTATGAGTAAACATAAACGCACTAATAGCTTAGTTATCTCTGAAAATCTATTTTGTCAAGTTCTCAACATTTTGATATTCAATGATTGGGATCTTAGCTTTTTTTTTTGTTTTTTTGTTTGTTTGTTTGTGGGCAAGTGTTTCTTTTATCTTGCATGTGGCTGAAATGGAATTGATTTTTATAATTGCTCACAGAAATGAACAGATTCTGAGCAACAATAGGTAACTCATTCGGTTAAAAACATTAAGTACATTATTCTGACTTAAAATTTTATTCTCATTTTTTATTGTATGGCTTGGTGAACAGAGATGAACAGAAGGTAAAATCGTCTGCAGCTAGCTTTATGTTTGTTTCTCAACATAAGTGGTGCTCCCAAATTCATTTTTCTAATATTCACTTGGCCTGAAACTTATCCCAAAAACTTAGAATAAATGTCTTGTTTTGCTTAAAGCTTTCCTTAAACTTCAGGTCTGAGTTAGGCACTTATTTCTCAGTGTTCCCTAATGCTTTCGCTATACAGTATATAATATATTACTATATTTAATCCTTCATTTATTTCATAAAACTCAATATTGTAGACATGAATCTATTTCTACATGTAATTATTATTACTACAAATGAACTAAACTCATCAGTTAATAATAAAAAATTGTACACTAGATTTTTAAGAAAAATAATCATATGATATATGCAAGAGGCTGATTAAAATAAAGCAGAAATGCTGAAGTTAAAATAATGCTTAAAAAAAACAAAAAACCTTATTTGATAAACTAATTTTGGGGGCTTAAATTATTATGAGAGATATCATAAGGAAGAATAACTCTGTATTACCAGAAAAATTGTCAGGAAGAATTCCTTTTAATTGTGGTTTCTGCCCTACAAAGCAGAAGCCAAAGAAAGTTTTTATATATAATAATGGATGAATAATATGTCCATAAAATGTTTTCTTTTTAAAAACTCATTTATATTGTTTATTTTTTCACCAGTGTGCAATAATATATACATTTTTAATTGAAATGTATTTATATATTGGGTGAGAAAATGAAACTAAGAAACTCTCTAAGCATGAGAATAAATAATTTACATAAAAAATTACTAAAGTCTCAAAGTATATAAAAACAAGGACAAAGAAATATAAAACAATAAATACATAAATATATGTGTATTTCTTAATACACATGTATATTTATGTGTATATATAAAACATCAGATTGGTAATTTTTTAAAAAATGCTAGAAAGTATGTCATAGATACTATTATCAAATTCTGTTGGTAGGCATAGATTTTTTCTATCATTTTTAAAACAGAAATTTTGTAATAAAAATTGAGCAGAGATAAGTGAAAAATTAATGTTCAAGGATATTAATAGTATTTATTATAGTAAATAATACTTAGTGGGGGAAAATTTTAAATATACAACAACAGGACATATGATACTCTACAATTAATTTTAAAGTGAAGCATATACAATTATTTGTGTGTGTGTGCATGTATGTCTAATGTGTCTATTGGTACAATTTCTAAAAAAGAATTATATTAAAAAATAAACCTTCTAATTCAAAACATCAGAATGATTTTTTAATTTATTACTGCACCACCATAACAATTTTAAAATGAAAGTAAAGAAAGTACAAGGTGTAAATTTAAAAGACAAAATGTGAGAAAGAATGACAATAGATGAAAAATATTGGCACACAGAGGGGTATGAACCCATGGGGTTCAATTGGATAAAATTGAACTTTTGGCAATATGACAGATGAGTTGCTCAGAGGCACCCCTTTTGTAATGGAAACAATTAGATCCTTGATTTGATATAGTCTTTTTTGATAGATTGCTGAATTTCTCCAAAGAGAACCATCCTCCTCTTCTGGGAAAACATACAAACAGGCAAACATAGCCAACAAATCAATGATCTGGGACTGAAGCTGGGAGCAGTGAGTAGATTGAAAATGCAAATATTTCATGAAAGCTGAGAGCAGCAGTGAGAGGTAGATGATGGGCCTAGAGCAATGGTGAAATGGTTGAGCTAGACATTTTCCTCCCATAGTGAGGTGAGTCCTTTTGGTAGTTGTAGGGTCATCCCAGGCTGGTGGCATTCCTGGTTCTTGACAAAAGAAAACCTTGCCAATTTAAGATCAAGAAAAGCAACCAATAAATTGATAATCAAAAAGGACCAATGACATGAAGAGCCAGATGACCACAAGTGAGAGTCAGAAGACAATAAATAACAGATTTAGGCACTCACATACTACTAAGTATATTGGAATTCAGAGCTGTAGAATGTAGAACACATAAGTAAGAAATGTTTATATAAGTCAAAGACAGAATTTCAAAGGTGAGGAGAAAGGCAGGTGTGATCAGGTAGTTAAAAAACTAAAAACCAACGGAGTCTCTAGTAATGTAAAATGCCAATGGTGATACTGTAATTTTAAAGAATGGGTTAAAAAGCATATTTAATTCCACCAAAGAGAGAATTCAAGACCTGAAGATATATTTGAATATATAAACCAAAATTTACAAACTGGAGAAACAAGGATATGGAGAATATCAAAGAGAAATTAAGAAACATAAATAATTAAATGAGAAAGTCTAATAGGCATCTATCAAATAAGAATAGACAGAATGTTTACAGTCCTGACCAGGATGGACTGAACCTACTACAACTTTTTTTTTTCCAATGATTATCATGAAAAATTCTAGATAAAATACAAAATGCAACTACCTAGAAACTCTGAAAAGTAAACAAAATTTGGCAGATTATAGAGATTCCAAACTTGGAGAAGCCACTTTTGTGGGAGTGAGTTCCTCATTTGTTTTCCTCTTCTGAAATAGCTTTCCATGAGGGTGGAACTAGGTATCGAGCTAAAAACAACACATATTCACTGTCTTACAATTTTGTATAGATAAGAAATCCAGGAACGGTACAGCTACATTCTATTCTCTGGGTTTCGCTGGGCTAAAATCAAGGTGTCAGCCATCCTGGGCTCTTTTCTGGTGGTGCTGGTGTAGAATCCACTTCCAGGTTAATTCAGGTAGTTGCAGAATTTACTTCCTTGTATTGTGATTATAGGACAAATATCCCTGTTTTCTTACTGGCTGTTGGCCAGGGATCATTCTATTTCTAGAGGCTGCCTGCTTGTCTGTACATGACTCATGGTCCACTCCTTCTTCAAAGCCAGCAGTAGCTCATTGAGTCTTTTCAGCACTTCAAATCTGAAGTCCTCTTCTGCTGCATCTCTCTACCTTTTTCTGCTGCTATTTTTTTTTTTTTTTTTTTTAGATGGCCCAGGCTGGAGTGCAATGGCGTGATCTCGGCTCACCGCAAACTTCGCCTCCAGGGTTCAAGCAATTCTCCCTCCTCAGCCTCCGGAGTAACTGGCATATTACAGGCTTGCGCCACCACACCTGGATAATTTTGTAGTTTTAGTAGAGACGGGGTTTCTCCATGTAGGTCAGGCTGGTCTTGAACTCCCGACCTCAGGTGATCCCACCTTGGCCCCCCAAAGTGCTGGGATTAGAGGCGTGAGCCACTTCACCAGGTCTCTTCTGTTGCTTTTAAAGGCTCACTTGACTACGTGGACCTATCTAAATAATTCAGAATAGTTTTGCTATTTTAAGTTCAATTAACTGGTAAACTTAATTACATTGAACAGATTTTGGAAATTATACCATGGGATTTTTGGGAAGGCATCTTAGAATTCAGTGTATAACATTTAGTGAAACCATTAAGAGACGATTCTTCTACTCTCTGAAAGGGTTTGTGTAAGATCACAATGAACTGTTTCTTGAATATTTGGTGTACCTCACCAGTAATAAATTACTAATCTGGTGTTTTCTTCCTGGGAAGACATAAAGTATGCATTACATTTCTCTAAGATTAATAGGATTATTCAAAGTTCCTATTTCTTCTTGAATAATTTTGGGAATTTATGCTTTTCTAGGAATTACACTTTTTTTAGTTTTTCTAATTTGTATAAATATTTTATGTTATTGAACTATCCATTTTTGCTGTTACTTGATTTGTTACTAATACATCATTCTATTTATTCATTATTAATATATCATGTAACATACTTATCTTTTCATAATCCATTTTGCAGCTATTTATCAAATGTATTAATCATTTTAAGACATCACTTATTAGCTTCTTGGCTTATTTTTATTTTGTCTTTCTTTCAGAATTAACTATTTTTTTTATTTCCTTTTTTCAACTTCCTTTTGATTTATTCTGCTATTCTTTTTCGAACTTCCTAAGTTGGATTTCATTTTTAAAAATTTTCAGCCTCCTTAAAAAACAAAGTAATATGTATCTGTTGTGTATTTTCCAGGGTTTTCTTTCTTTTTTTTTTTTTTTGACAGACTCCCTCTGTTGCCCAGGCTGGAGTGCAGTGGTGTGATCTCAGCTCACTGCAACCTCTTTCTCTTGGGTTTAAGTGATTCTCCTGCCTGAGCCTCCTGAGTAGCTGGGATTACAGGTGCCCGCCAACACGACAGGGTTTCCCCATGTTGACCAGGCTGGTGTCAAACTCCTGAACTCAAGTGATCCGCCTGCCTTAGTCCCTCAAAGTGCTGGGATTACAGATGTGAGCCACCATGCCCAGCCCAGCTTTTAATGGAAACTGGATCCATTCCTCTTCACTGGGTCCTTCCAGCTGGGGCCTCCAGCCACCCTTGTCTGTGTTCTACTGTCAACAGTGTTCTAATTTCTCCCTGGGAAGGAGTGCTCCGGGGGTGGGGCAGGCTGTAACCTTTGCTGTTTGGGCATCTCAGCTAGTATAGCCTGTGGGCCTTGGACAGCCCAAACTGATTGGGGACTGAAGGATCCCCAACACAGCACAGGCTCTCTACCAAAATGCAGCCAGACTCTTTCTTTCTTTCCCT